>NC_079373.1:336666-673333 GCF_021018895.1 Seriola aureovittata
ACTGCTGTTTATACACACCCAACATGATCTGAGAAGAGATCACACAGACAGAGACATAGAGTTTCCCTGTATGTTGATGCTCTGACTGTATCTTAGCAACCAAACATCCCACTCAGGTTTACTGAACAAGCTCCAGTCATTACCGATAGAAACATATACTGTGTGTTTTCTGTTGTGTGTAAAACATCTTTAAATTATGCTGTTTATTTATAATGAAAATACACATATGAGAAATCAATGTGTTCATAGTGACTGATATGTTTAATATGATTCTGAATCTGAGTCTGTTTCTGATTCTGGGTTTGATTCTGAATCTGGGGAGGGGGGTCAACTGACATGTTCATATTCACACACAGAATTGTGTTGTCTTCCTTACTGTTGGTTATGATACTCAGCAGTGTTGCTCTCACCTGTGTGTGTGTTATCATGATGTTTCCTCTGTAGACCACAGTAGATAATGTCTCTGGGAACATTAATTGAAAATGACTCAGCAGGACCTCTTTGATATTCACAGCAGCTTATTTTCCAGGAGAAGGATAGAAGAGGAGAGAAGGAACGAGAGAGTAAAGAAAGAGAAAAGAAGAGTGCAAACAATCATGTCTTCATCCCTGTCAGTCCGTCTCCCTCCACTTCCTGTCAACACTGCACCAGACCTCTGAACAACAAGGATACCCTCTTCTGCAACAGTAAGACTCACTCACACCTCTCTTTTCCCTCCTCCACTTTCTCTGTCCTTCTTTTATTTCTCCTTCCATTCTCTCTTTTCTGAGACCCAAGTTTTCTATTGTCAAAACTTTCCCTTCTCTCCCTCCCTCCTTCCTTCCCCTTTTCTTTCCCTTCTTCCTCTTTTTATTCCTGCTCCTCCACCGCAGCCTCTTTTTCCTCTTGTAGTGTTTAGTATTTTCCTTGCGATGTATCTGTCTCATTGGAGTAAATAATGGCACTCAGGGTTTTATTGATGAGATGAGCACATTTATTTATTAAAATAGTAGAAATAAAAGCAGAATCTGCTCAATGAATCCTTCTCCTTCCCTGGCTCCAAGATTGTTATTGATTGTCAGCAGCAACAGTAACTGAAGTCCTCTGTGTGGCAGCATGACTTTCATGTCTTCACCTGTTGATGGTGGATCTCTTCACTGTTTTGAAAAAGACAGAATCACTATAAACTGACTCACTGACTGAGAGTGACTGACTGATGGACTGACTGTCTGTGAGACTGAGTGATGAAGGTACACCATTGGTCAGCCAGCTGATGTGGTTGTCGTTCTTTCATAATGATATGCTACCAGTGTTGAGAACTTTTCGAACCCTTTTAGAGACTTAAAAAGGATCCAACAACAAACCTCGAGTGCAACTGTGAGCGAGAAGTCAGACACACCTCTCTGATGACCACACAGCAGCTGATGTGAACAAGTGCAGAGAGAAACCCAAAACTTAAGGAGGAAATGGAGCATTTGTTGGGGACTATTTCAGTGGCGGATTAATATGGTGGTCTGAGTATTTGTGGCAGGACAGAGTGTGTGGGACTAAATCAGAATAAACTAGTGTGTTGATGGTGATGAGTGAGACTCCCTGAACAGTGAAGCTCTGAGGCTCAGAGGAATCAAGACACATCACCTCAAAATGACTTTTTTTGGCTAGTTACTAAGCTTTGATGACGAGAATAAAAATGTAGACCAGAACAGGAGTAAGTAAAATAGAATGAATAAGTAAAAAGAAGAAAAACAGTAATCATTTTAATCATTGTGTTATACAGTAGGTCTACTAAATAAATTAGTGTTAAGGATCAATAAAGAATCAATTAACAACAATATATTGATATAAAATGGTGAAATAAAACAATTAAAGTCAGTGTGGGAGGGGCGATCAAGTGGCGCAGTGGGTTGAGCAGGCGCCGCATATGCAGTCCTCGCTGCAGTCGGCCCCGGAATTCCGCATCGGACGGCCCTTTACAGCATGTCGTTCCCCCTCTCTCTGCCTCCCCTTTTCCTCTCTCTCTCTACTGTGCTATCCAATAAAGGCATAAAAAGCCCAAAAAATATACTTAAGAAAAAAAAAGTCAGAGTGGGAGGAGACCGACTGCTTAAGTAGCCTATGTGTCGAATTTTAGTGTGGTCACAGAGGGAATCAAAACTATTAAATTTACATAGAATTTTTGTGAAGAGCTTTCTTCTGATGTATTCAAATGTTCTACAGTGTAGCAGGAAATGTTGCCGTGTCTCCACCTGTGTCAGCTCTGTGGGCAGAGCTCTGTGGACAGAGCTGACACAGCCTGTCTTTTCTTGGCAGTCAGGTCGGCCTGTGTCAGCCAGTCTCTATTGCCAGGCTGCAATCACTGAGTGTGTACATAGTCAGGGTCTTTCTCAGTGTCTGATTCCTCATCGTCAGATCATTAATAGCAAGATTGAAATTTTTCAATAGAGGTAATATTTAGTCCCAGATATGTGTAGCTGTGTGTGTGTTCTATGTCAGTGGATCCCAGTTTGGGTTTCCCTGAAATCTGGGTCACTTCTGGAAGACTATAATTCCGGTCCTTTCCAGATTAACTGTCACATAAATTTTGCAGATGATCCAGTTGTAACGCCTCCTTAGATGGAGCTAGTAATATTAGATCATCTGCAAAAAGCAGTAGTTTAATTTTTGTCAAATAGGCTGAGACCAGGGATATCTGAACGTTCATCAATATAAATGTTAAAAAGGGTGAGTAGAGGTAGTTTAAAACTTTGAGGGTTAGGGAACAGTGTGTTTGTGTGTGTGTGTATGTGCGTGTGTGCACGCATCCGTGTGGGTTCACACTTAAGATGAGCATAGAGTTTGTTTGTTTGTTTGTAATGACGGTTGTTGTGTTGTTTACAGACTGTGGAGTTCACATCCATAAAAGCTGCAGAGAGAGTGTGTCTGTCTGCACAAAGAGCAAAGCAAAGGTAGGTCTGATTACACACCTACATTTACAAGTGATTTAATCACTTGAGTGTGACAGTGGAGTAAAAACTGAATCAAATGTAAGGTGTCAGAGGTCAGACTGTGAGCAGCAGCTCAACAGCCAAAGAGGTTAACTCTGTATCTGTCATAGAGATTCACAAATATCCTGGACATGAGCCTAAACCAAGATATACACCAGCATCTAAAATTCTTTTTTTCCAAGGGGGAAGTTAACTTCAACGGCTGATAACTCTAATACAGCTGTGACCCAGGAAGGGTTATCATACTAAAATATCATCAACAGACATGCATCCTTTCAAAAAATTATAAGTAACCTTTGCCACCTTGACTAGTTCTGACAAGTGAAATTTTGACCTCTGGCCCATGGATTAAGTACAGCAGCAGAAGAGTCTGTGTTACTGCTGATCAACATGAGTCCTCAAACCTCGGTCCACATCCTGCTCTGTCAAAGACCAAACGTTTCACCTTCCACATAATGAATCCTGTGTTTGTCTCCAGCAGCAGCAGCAGCAGCAGCAGCTGGTGCCAGAAGCTGCTTCTGGGTCAGCTGTTAATATGAGGAGTAAATGTAAGAACACACAAACATAACACACACACACATATTGTTTTCATTAAAAAGATATAATGAAGTGGTAGAGCTCATTCCATTAAGGCTTAGTCCTAACCGCAGCAGCCATGGGTTCGAGTCGACCCACAGGCCCTTTGATGCATGTTTCTCCCTGAATTTCCTGTCCATGTCTCACTGTACTGTCCGGATAAATAAAATGACCAAAAATATAACTTAAAAAATAAATAAATGACGTCACTACAGCCAAATCTGACAGATGATCAGACAGTCATCTCACATTGAATTTGAACAGGAACACCATTACATTAGTCAGTTTGGTTAGAGTGAAGGCATAGTGTCAAACATCTGTATGTCCTAAAAGTTCTAAATGTGCACTTTGATGTTCATGTTCAGCAACATCTTCAACATCATCTGTATCATCCGCATCCTCCTCATCGTCACGGGAATGCTGGTCCACTGTCACCATTCCCGACGACCAACTTTCTGTGATGTTTCCACGGAGACACCCCAGCATCTTCAACCCACACAGTAACCTGGCCAAGAGCATCTCCACCAGCAACATAGCAGGGTGAGGGGAGAGACCACACACACACACACACACACACACACACACACACACACACACACACACATAAACAGTGCAGTGTTTTGAAGTCCAGGTAACACACCTTTGCTGTGATGTAAGGCTGATTGTCCAGGTGTGTTTGAGCATTATACTGATCCACTACCTCAGGACTTCAGCACAATGGTTAATCATGTTTTAATGCTAACTTGGCTCACATCAATATTTGTTTATCTATATATACAACTCATATTTGATCTTATTTGTGTGTTTGATGAAAGTAACAGCTCTAAACAAGAGGACAGTGAATGACCAAAACCAAATCACAACCATCAACTAAAACTGACCAAAAGGCCAAAGCTCTAAAGTCAGTTTATTCAATGTTATTATGTGGCTGCAATGCAATATCATTGACGGCATATATATTATTCTGCATACTTGTTTTATTCATCTTCCTGAACTGTAATCTCTCTATGAGCTCTAACTTGTAAACAGCTTTCTGTCTGCGTGCGTGCGTGCGTGCGTGCGTGCGTGCGTGCGTGCGTGCGTGCGTGCGTAAATATCACAGAGATCAAAGAGTCTCCTAAGGAGCCATGTCAAACTGCAAAGTGGAAGACCTGACACAGAGCTGAGGGAGATTTTAGCCTCTCAAACTGCGAGTTTTGAAAAGAACTAACTCCCATCAGAACCATTAACAAACCGTGATTGGCACAAGATCTTTGTGCACAGATTTTGTGAGCCAGTTACAAAAAAGGGTCAGTTCTGCTTTTCTCTGGAAATCAGCTCCTGAATTTGTATTGCAGTCAGTGGGAACGGTGGAGGGTACTCCCATCATTTTGAGGCTCACTATTTAAATTCTGTTAGACTCTGTGCTTAGGTTTCACACTTCATCACTTTCTACAAAACAGCACGAATTTGTCTACTATCAAGGAAGCCAATATGTGGCCGTAAGGTTGAGTTACACAGAATTTTTTCAGTGTTCTAGAGCTTCTCCCACTCTAGCATGATGTCATCCAATCTAGCTCCGAACAATTTGTGCAAATCACACCCATTATAAAGTCTGAAACCATCTAAAAATGACACAACACATAAACTGGGATTTTATGTAAACCATAATAGTTGTCAAAATACAGATTTAACCAAAAAGAATCTCTAGTATTGTGACCCGTTTAACCTTTCAACCATTTTTCTACATTGAAGTATGACCCAGCAATAGAGCTCCAAAGAGGGTTTGGTCGTTTTGAAGACATATTCCCACTCATTCTCTATGGCAATCATCGCCATTTTTTCTCTAATTGCTTAGAAAAGTCATAGCACACCATCCCCGATCAAGCCGCGTCCATTGACATATATACAGTATATATATACATGTTATCAGGGTTTTTCTCAAAGCTGTGGGACTAGTTATGCACCAAAATTTCAATACAGAAGATGAATAAGACGAACTTTGTGTGTGTGTGTGTGTGTGTGTGTGTGTGGAGATAGAGCAGCCCAACAGAACCTCCAGTAAGTTCTTTTTACCTGGTTGAGACTCAAATTTTTAGGTGAAGTTCATACAGTTAATATATTATATGGTGGTGATGGATTTTGTTTGTCTTTCAATGTATGTGTGCATGGTGTTAGGAACTGAGTGAGCTTAACCTTCAAACAGCCCTTTGAACTTGTCAGGACCAGCCAAAATGACCTCACAATAATGGTTATTAACCAAAATTGGCCCACAATTACAGAAAAACATGTGCACACATGCAAAGAACCACAAATACACCACGTTGATTTACCTTAGAGTTGCTCTCATACCTGAGTTGAGTCTAAGATTGAACTTTTAATACCTACCTTACCTCTTACCTTTTTGAGACTCCCTTTTGAAATTGTCTATGTTTCTGTGTTTGGCAGTATAAATTGCATTAGGTTTTGTACAACAGAGTCAATAATTTCCTCTTACCATGTAGAGACTTTTATTTTGAAGGTTAATCCAAATCAAGGAGATGGTGTTTGTGTGTTTCTGTCAGAGTGTGTGTGTGTGTGTGTGTGTGTGTGTGTGTGTGTGTGTGTGTGTGTGTGTGTGTGTGTGTAGCAGTAGAGCTAATATTTATCTGAGAATATTTTTACACAATGATTATTGACGTGGTGTCTCATTTCCAGTCAGTTTCTGTTACTGGTAGAGTTTATTGCTGCTCTGTCTGAACACAGTTAATGTTGCTGTATTTTCAAACTTACATTAATTCTGCTCCAGCACTCAATTGCTCTTTCCTTGTAGCAACTTTCACTAACTCAGCAGTTGTTTACATGCTGTTCAGATCTGCTAGTTACTTAAGCTTAGCAGTTAGCACTAGCTTTTCTCGCCCGCTCAGTGTGGTGTTGTTGTAACTTCAGTGTAGAGGATTGTGATGTTTATTACATCTTCAGTGATGTCTGCTGTCTTACTCAACACATAGCTCCACTCACTAACTGGAGCTAACTGCGAACTCTAAATGCCATTCCTGAAAATATTCCTCAAAAAAGCCAAAAAAAAGTCAGACAGACTCTTTTTAAATCCCACCATTTCCAACCTTCATTGACTGTGTTTCCATAAAAAAATTTAGTTTTTGTCTTGTATCACCTAGTTTCAGTCTCATTCTGATATCTTTTATGGTTTTTGAGGAAATCTCCCCAAAGTGCAGAGAGGGCTGTCCAAAGTTCCCTTGTGAAACTGAGCTCTGAAGCTGGGGTGTCTCCGTGGAAACATCACAGTAATGAATGGTTACTGTGGACCAGCATTCCTGTGACGATGAGGAGGGTGCGGATGATACAGGCGATGCGGAAGATGTAGCTGAACTTTTAGGACATACAACTCCTGTTTTCCCTGTGTAATCCAATTTTCAAACACAAGGTTCATCTTAAAAGCTGTTGTCTGCCTAAGGAGGCAGAGGGGATTGTGTGTGCCCCCCCGGTGGCCATGTCGCTATAGCAACCAGTGTCTCAGCAGGTGCTACTGACAGTTACTGGGCAGAAATGGGCAAAGCTAACTTTGAAATGGCTAATTAGACTGATGAACTCTTAGCCTTTAAACTCAGATGTGAAAGACACACACACACACACACACACACACACACACACACACACACAACACACACACACACACACACACACACACACACACACACTTTTTTGATATTCACCTTCAAAATATATTGAAGGTGATAATAGTAATAAGAGACCACCCTTTGCCTTCAAAACAGCATCAGTTTTTCTAGGTACACTTGCACACAGTTTTTGAAAGAACTCAGCTGGTAGGTTGTTCCAAACATCTTAGAGAACTAACCACAGATCTTTTGTGGATGTAGGCTTCCTCAAATCCTTCTGTCTCTTCCTGTAATCCCAGACAGACTCGATGTTGAGATCAGGGCTCTGTGGGGGCCATAACATCACTTCCAGGACTTCTTGTTCTTCTTTACGCTGAAGATAGTTCTTAATAACATTGGCTGTATGTTTGGGGTCGTTGTCCTGCTGCAGAATAAATTTTGGGCCAATCATACGCCTCCCTGATGGTATTGCATGATGGATAAGTATGTGCCTGTATTTCTCAGCATTGAGGACACCATTAATCCTGAACATATCTCCAACTCCATTTGCAGAAATGCAGCCCCAAACTTGCAAGGAACCTCCACCATGCTTCACTTTTGCCTGCACACACAATCATTATTGTACCGCTCTCCAGCCCTTCGCAGAACAAACTGCCTTCTGCTACAGCAAAATATTTCAAATTTTTACTCATCAGTCCAGAGCCATTTTTCTGCACCCCAGTTTCTATGTTTTCGTGCATAGTTGAGTCGCTTGGCCTTGTTTCCATGTCGGAGGGTTAGCCACATGACACAACCTCACCTTGGTAGCAGAGTTTGGCTGTTCCTCACCCAGTTTTAAGCCTCCTACACATCTGTTTCTGTTTCAGTTAATGACTGCGTTTCAACCTACATGTGACATTGATGATCATTAGCACCTGTTTGGTATAATTGGTTGATCATACACCTGACTACAATCCTACAAAATCCCTGACTTTGTGCAAGTGTACCTATAAGAATTGATGCTGGTTTGAAGGCAAAGGGTAGTAACACCAAATATTGATTTGATTTAGATTTTTCTTTTGTTCGCTCACTTTCCATTTTGTAAATTGATAAAAATAAACATTTATATTTTTGAAAGCATTCTTAGTTTACAGCATTTTTTCACACCTGCCTAAAACTTTTGCACAGTACTGTGTGTGTGTACACACACACACACACACGCACTCTAAGTGTATGTTTTAGTCTGTGCATAGTCTGAATGATGCTGTACCATCACCACCATTCTTCTGTTATTTTCATATCCTGGTTTCCTCTTGTGTCCTTTTAGTGTGGAGTAGCTTGTGTTGGTGACATTCTGGTTTTTTGGAGGCTAAATCTGCAGAAACTCATCCATGTTCTTGTTTTTTTTCCTTGTAGATTAGATGATGTTCCACTGAGGGGCCTCAAGTTTCTGTCTCAGTCCACAGACTCTCTTCATCAGGGGAGTAAGGTCAACGCTTCGACCGAGTCTCTCACTGATGAAGGTACCAACACACTCACACTCATTAGTTTGATGAAGCAGATTCCTGAATGTGCTGCTCTAAGTATTTTTTTTTTGTGTGCGTGTGTGTGTGTGTGTGTTTGTGTGTGTGTGTGTGTGTGTGTAGGCACTGAGATGATGGACAGTCAGCTGATGGGAGAATTTGAGTGTGACATTAAAGATCTTGAGGCTGACTCCTGGAGCAGCTCAGTGGATAAGAAGTTCCTGAGAACACTGAAGAAAGATGAAATCAAGAGACAAGATGTCATCTATGGTAAAATATGTACTGACTCATTGTGGGAGGAAGACCAGCAGTAGGTGTGAAAGCTCCCATCATGTTCCTGACCAAGAGTCCTGTCTCTCCTCAGAGTTGTACCAGACTGAGTTCCACCATGTGAGGACACTGAAAATCATGTCTGAAGTGTACTACAAAGGCCTACAGAGGGAGGTCCAGCTGGAGACTGACACTCTGGACAAGGTACGAATCATCTGAAGGACACATTAATAAGAGCAATGATCTTCTTCAAAGTCTCATGATTGTTTCCTGTAGATCTTCCCCGTCTTGGACGACTTGTTGTACACACACACAGACTTCCTCACCCGGCTCCTAGAGATGAAGAGAGCTTCATCAGCTCCAGGACACAACAACAGCAGCTTCCTCATCTGCCGCATTGGGGACGTCCTGGTCCACCAGGTAGATTAACACAGCAGTTGCCCAGGACCATGGTTGAATTCAGACACACTGCTGGAGTCAGGGAGAATATGTTGTCAGGTGGTCTTTAAAATACACACAAAGGACAGGTTCACAGAAGTGAGAGGGTGAAAGTGGTAAAAGGTGGAGCTGTGTCACTGACACTAACTGAGAAGGGGAGGGTTCCTCCTCTGGGGAGCATGACTGTGCTCAGTAAACTTTAAGAACATTTTATCATTGTCATTGAGAGGAGACCTCATGGCTGATAGAGGAACTCTATTCACAGGAGATCTTGAACGTGGTTTCCTTCTCTTCAGTTTTCAGACTGCAGTGCTGAACGTATGAAGAAGGTTTATGGGAAGTTCTGCAGTCGTCACAGTGAAGCTGTTAATCTCTACAAAGACCTGCAGGCCAAAGACAAACGCTTCCAGGCTTTCATCAAGGTCAGCTGTGTGATGTCAGGGGACCTGTTACTGCAGTCTTGTTTTAACCTGATATAACCTGTATGTATCTGTGTGTCTGTGCAGAGGACAATGAGCAGCAGCATTGTGCGGAGGCTCAGTATCCCAGAGTGCATTTTGTTGGTGACTCAGAGGATCACCAAATACCCTGTTCTGATCCAGAGAATCCTGCAGCACACGAAAGGTGAGGTCCAGTGGCCAGATGACAAATTCTATGTTACTATGTATAAAACCAGAAATATTAATTCCTGGTAGGAACGTGTTTGGTTATTGAGTACGATTTATTGTTATTATTATTATTATTATTAACTAAGAAATTATTAATTATTATTATTAAAGTTATTAATAATACGGGTAACCACCTGGAGACCAGGACGACAACCAAACCAGGTTGCAGTCTCACGATTTAAATAGTTAACTTAAAGCAACTGACCTCCTGGAGTCAACTACAAGTGAGTAAACAAGGTAAAGTTCAGCTCTGATTCTCTCACTCAGCCACAGGTCACAATAAGCATGCACAATAATGACTAAAAGACTTCTCTTTAACTACAATAATGTTTATTTGATCTTCCAGTAATCAGCAAAGTTAACCACAGTCCGAATTAACACTATTCTGCCAATCATCCAACTAACCAAGCATACAGAAAACCCAGCAATACAGTAAACGCATTCAGGTGTGTGGCTGACACTAGACCCACAGAGAGCGTGCGTACGGCCGTGAGGCTGTATGCCCGTTGTTCGGTTCGTTACCGACTGAGCGGCTCGCTTTCCACCTTCGGTGGCATACACAACTCTTCTAGAGTTAAACGGCGATTGTAATCACTTTCAAAGTATGATACTAAGGACTCGGCGGTCAGTCTATCACAACACAAAATGATAATAGCTCAACAAGAATTCGCAGCACTAACTCAATAACATCACCTCAATTAAACACACAATCACTGTCCCAGACGCAAACCTCTTACTGGGATCGCTTCCAAGCGATTAGGTGCGTGTGAATGTCCGTAGGTAAAATTCAGCACGGGTGCTCCGGTGCAGTTCTGACGGTGCCGTCCTCGTTCCATGAGGGTCGCTGCATCTGGTTCCTGGATTGGCAGCACAGAAAAACTGCAGAGTCTAAGTGATGGGAGGGTAGCGGCCGTAGGTTTTCCGCATGTCCGTGTAGAAGTAACTTCTTCCTTCTGCAGGCAAAACAAGAAGGTTGAGCTGCGCCAGCTCGGATCCTTTAAATTTGTGTTCGGCTGAACACAAGGGGAAGTCTAAACTCGTCCAGTGAAGGGACAATCTTCAAACTCCGCGGAGAGGAACAAAGGGAAAAGTAGCGTGCCCGGGGTTGGTTACCTCCTTCAGTATACTAGCTCACAGGGAACGTTGACTAACTCCGGTATGGTTACATTGGAAAGGCGTTGTGCATATGCACAGCGGGCATTTATAGATGCAGGATTCCCTGCATCTCTGCCATTGACGAGGTGAGTTCGAGACTCCCCAGAATCCACTTTAGGTGTGAAACGTGGAGCATGCTTGGAGTTGGAGTCTGTGGGGCGGCCTTTGGCGGTCTTTCCTTTGTTCAAAGGTTGAAGACAAAAGTTTATGCTTGAGGTCAGGCTTCGGGGGTTACAAGTAGGCCCGACCAGGCTTGCTATGTCTGACCACATGTTCACACGCAACCGTACGGTTCTGCTTATAAATCTCACTCATTGAGAAATTGTTCTCATGTGCATGAGCCTCATTTCCACTCCCACAATTAGTTATAAATGAATGAAGACACTCCCTTTATCAATCAGTCTGTATAAAAAAAAAAAACACTGGGCTCTGTCTTACACCCAGTGTAAAGCGTGTCTGCACTAGTTTCAGACTAACTTTTTCCTTCCATGCCCATGTTGTTTAAATAGCAAATACACTTGTGCCTATCTGTGCGCCCATGGGCATATTGGTCTTAAAATGAGGTGTGGTCATTAGCATTGTTGGTGCATTGTTATCTTGAGACAGCTGAAAGTGATTGCGTGATTAACCAACAAAAACCTGGCCGAAGTCAGTGATGCAGTATTTCACCGTTATTTTAAGGAGTATTGTCAAGAAAGTAATAGCCTACAGTATGTGCCAACATACACAGGCGCACAGAGTGCATCCCCGCTGTCTGTTTCGCACAAGTAGTGTGGTGAAAATGCACTTAGATGTGAGGCTAAGTGAGGTGGAACTTTACAATACAACCTCAGAAGGTCGGAGCCTCTTTGTGACATGTTGTGTGTTGTATAACATGTTGTACAACATCAGGGAGGCTCTGCAGAGGCGCTTCTTTCTTACTACACGGTAAATTATCCAGTGCTGCCTGTTCATCACCTAAATTTGTCCATAGTTTCATAACAACGATTTATTCACACTTCTCATCATACAACTGCAAATATTTCTAACATAGTGATTTGTGCTGTTACTTCATTGTAGGGCTGTGAGCATCACTGGTCAGTCATAGTATATAATCAACTGACCACAAACAGAATCTAACTCTGTGTGAAATTCTGCGCTGTTATAATAGCAATACGCTACTCCCATTCCAAATTCCAATTTGAGATGGCACTGTGATTGGTTTATTGGTGGTTACGCCCAAAACACTCCCATGAATAATTAAGAGATTAAGCACAACCCTTTTGAACCATGTGCCTGGTGTAGAGACTGTTTTTTCCATCATTAAAATAGCGAAAGAGACTAACACGCCAAACACGTGACACGTAAATATTGAAATAGTATGAAACTCTTACAGAATGACTCACAATAAATAATAAGGACATTGATGCTGAAGGAAACACTGACACACAAACACAATTATTTCTGTTTATGAATTGTAAAATTGTTATTGCTGTGTAAACGGCAACACTGTGGCTCAGGAGGTACGGCAGGAAGCAGGGTGCTCATGCTAACTGTGTTCCTCTGCTCTCACAGACTCAGATGGAGACCACAGTGGTGTCTGTGAATCACTGCGCTGTGTGAAGGAGCTGATCGCGGCTGTGGACAGTAAAGTCAACGAGCAGGAGAAGAAACGAAAGCTTAGGGAGGTTCACAGGTACACACACCCCCACAGGGGGTTACCCTCACCCTGTAATCTAGACCAGTGTCAAATCTGGAATCAGATCCTGAATCAGCAGAAAATCTGCAGGACTGAACAGAAGCACTGACTCCAAACTCCAAACTCTAGATTAGCAATAAAAAACACCTGTAACTGTGTAACACAGTGGTTAGATTTAAATTGTAAATGAGAATTATCATTATTCATTAGTAAACATACAATAAGCTGCCTCATACACTATATATATGTATACACATATATATGTATACACATATATGTAGATACAGTATGTAAAGCAGGAGGAGCAGCCGGCTCCTCTCTCAGTCCAGTGTCTTTTACTGGTGCTCCTCTCTGTACCTCAGTGTAACCTGAGTTTTCTGTGGTCTCCAGTCGCACTGACAGTAAGTCCATCATGAGGATGAAGAGCGGTCAGATGTTTGCTAAAGAGGACCTGATTAGGGGGAGGAAGCTGCTGCATGACGGATTGCTGCAGCTGAAGAACTCTGCAGGACGACTCAAAGGTTTTCACTCTGTCCAGTTTGTGTAGATGATGTTATTCTGTGTTCAGGATGTTGTCACCATGTTTGTGTCTCGGTGTTGCAGATGTCCGTGCCCTGCTCCTCTCTGATGTGTTGGTCTTTCTTCAGGAAAAGGACCAGAAATATGTATTTGCCTCTTTGGTAAGTAGCTCATCAAAACATCATTTAAAAATACACTGTGATTTAATTACACACCGTGTTCTCAGTGCATATTGTCATGAGCCCTGAGTGACCTGGACCTCTGTCCTCAGGACCAGCGCTCCACAGTCATCTCTCTACAGAATCTGATCGTTAGAGAAGTGGCTAACGAGGAGAGAGGTCAGCTCTCCTTTGTTTGTTTTTTTAACAGCACACAATGTCTGAAGTTTCACACAGTATGATACACACACACTGATTGTGACTGACTTGGGCTCTGTCTCTGCAGGTCTCTTCCTGATCACAGCTGGGACAGAGAGACCAGAGATGGTGGAGGTGTTGGCCAGCAGCAAGGAGGAGCGCAACACATGGAGGGCCATCATACAGGACACCATGCACTTCATGTGAGCGCGCGCACACACACACAGACATTCAGATACTGTAAAGTTTTCGCTGCCACAGATCTGATCAATGAGCTAAAACTACAAACAAAAAAATGAAAAGTTAATCTCCATAAATCTGGACTGAAACATGTTTTTGAATCAGGTTCTCAACAGCTTTACTGAAGAATCCTCAAGACTTCTGTGACTGTCCCAGTTTCTGATTGTCAGAGAGATAAACATCACAGTGTGTTTGTGTGTTGACAGGGAGAAAGACGAGGATGAGGGAGTTCCCAGTGAGACAGAGGAGGACAGGAGGCAGCAAGAGAGCAGAGCAAAGGAGATCAGAGGTGAACACACTGTACTGTGTTGTACTGAGTTGTCTTGTACTGTGTTGTATTGAATCATGAGTTGTATTCACTTGTGTTATGTTGTAATGTTGTATTGAGTTGTGTTGTGTTGTACTGTGTTATACTGTATTCCGGGGCGCTCTACAGCGTGGGACTCATGTAGCCTACCTGTCGGTTGTCTATCGTCTTTTACTGTTCATTACCGTCTTAAACTGTGCGGAAATCTTGAATGTGTGAGAAGTTATATGTCAAGGACGCAGTAGGCTGATAATGGGAATGGTTTGGGAGTTTATTGCACTTTTATGTGTAATTTCTCTGAGTACGAACGCCTTCCAGGACACTGGACATATCCGGAGCCATCATGCCGTTAGTCCCGGGAGAATTTCCCTTAGCCTGGAGCTTCTGCTATCTGTACGATCATCCTCGCATGGCGTGGAGCCAGGAAACATACCACCTGAACTTTGCAGAGTAGACAAGAGAACAAAGCGTCGGAAAAGAGGAAGAAGGGGTGGAATATGCCGTAAGCTCAGAAATATGAACCTCAACGACCACCTCAAGCTTCCTCCACTGCCAACAGTCCTTCTCTCCAACCCGCAGTCAATCCACAACAAGTCAGATGAGCTGGAGGCCTGGGTCAAAATCACACCTTAAGGAAAGGAAACATGCCTCCTACCTTTTACTGAAACATGGCTCAGTGAATCGGATCAGGAGGAGGAACTGTCATTAAGTGGGTTTGGAAGCCCAATTCGACTTAACCAGTCACCAAGGATTACAAACAAGTGACGCGGAGGTGGTGTGTGTGCTTCTACATTAATCTTTGGTACTGTAACACCGTCATAGTACGATAGAGAATATGCATCCCTGACATTGAACTATTGAACGTCTCTCTCCGCCCTTACTTCCCAAGACTGGAAAACATCCACCATCATACTTATTCCTAAATCTAAAAACACTAAGGGACTAAGTGACTTCAGACCAGTTGCTCTTACATCCCTTGTTATGAAGATTTTTGAAAGGGTCATAAAAGATATGGTGGTCTCCCTTATAGAGGGCAAATTACACCCCTTACAATGATTCATTCTACATTCTAGACAGAGTGTATAAGCACCTGGAGAAACCAATGTCTCACGCAAGGATTTTATTTGCTTCTGGATGTTTTATTGACAGAACCCAGCAGGTTTGGGTGAACGAACGTATATATCCGGCACAAGGCTTTCAAGCACAGGTTCACCCCAGGGTTGTGGCCCCTCACCTTTGTTCTTTTTAATGTACACAGACAGCTGCAGAACGTCTCAAGAAGGCAGTTACATTGTAGAGTTCTCTGATGACACCGCCCTCCTGTCTCTTCTTCAGGGCCCAGACTCAGACCATGGTCGGGCCTTACCTGCTTTTGTTGAATGGTGTGATGATAACTTCCTGGATCTTAATGTGTTAAAAACCAAGGAGTTAATCATTGATTTTAGGTGAACTAATGACACACCAAAAGTGAGCATTATTCATAATGTTGAAATTGTGGACTCCTATAGGTATCTTGGCACTGTGTTTGAATCACAACTAAAGTTTGATGTAAACAAAGAACTGAATGTCAAGCGGGGTCAACAAAGGATTCACTTAATGTGGAAGCTTAATTCTTTATATGTCTGTGATACAATTTCTTGTAACTTTTATCATTCTTTTATTGAAAGCCTTTTAACCTTTTCTTTTACCTGCTGGTTCAATGGGTCTGTGAAGGACAAGAACAACCTTGTAAAAGTGTGCTCCAAGATTATTGGAGTTCAGCAAAGGGACTTGGGCTCCCATTGGGAGAAACAGGTGGCTGAGAAAGCAAAAAAAAAATGATTAGCCAGCCAGACAACATTCTGTCTTCCGAATTCTCTCTAATACTTTTGGGCCGATGTTATAATGTGCCCATGGTGAGAACTAATCGTTAAAGTCCTTTATTCCTTCTTTTTGTAAAGGAATTTGATTGTGATTTTAGAGTAATTCGTTGGATATGTTGTTCTATTTATTGCTTTATTTACTGCTTTTATTTATTGTTTCACCTATTTTTAACTTTCCCGTGCCTTTAATATGTTTTCCTCTGACATTTTAACTGTATCTGGTTGGTTGGTTTGTTGGTTGGTTGGTTGTCTGTTGCGACCGAATGTATGGACTGCGAAGCTACAAATGAATTGCCCATGGGGCATAAATAAAGTTGTCTGAACTGAACTGTACTGAACTGTATTGTGTTGTGTTGTACTGTATTGTGTTGTACAGTGTTGTATTGAGTTGTATCATATTGTACTGTGTTGTATTCGATTGTATTGTGTTGTGTTGAATTGTGTTATATTTACTGGGCGGCTGTTCTATCAGTGTGTGACTGCATATAAGTGTGATGTATTAATGGGAGTGAATGGGTGAATGTGGCAAGTATTGTTAAGCGCTTTGAGTGGTCAGTACGACTAGAAAAGCGTTATATACTGTATGTGCACGTCCATTTACCATATTGTGTTGTATTGTGTTTTGTTGTGTTGTACTCTGTTGTATTGAGTTGTGTTGTGTCATGAATCCTTATGTTTTATTCCAGAGCTTCTGCGGAGGAAAGATGAGCAGATCATCTGTTTATTGGAGGAGAAAGTTCACATCTTCAGAGAGCTGGGAGACTGCAGTTCCACCACCGAGGACACAAACCCACCAGTCAGGGAACGCATGTTGTTCAGGGCCACACCTGATGATGTCACAAAGGGGGACCCAATCATACAGGATGCCCTGAGGGAAGGTGAGCAGAAAGATTTGTATGGTATTGTGCGTGCGTGCATGTGTCAGAGATGAGATGTTAGACTGTGTGTAACTGTTTCTGTCTGTCTCCAGTGGAGAGTCTGCACACTTTAGTCAGCAGTGGAGTAGGTGGAGCCGGCTGCAGTGCTCCAGCTGGCCTGACAGGGGGCAGTGTGGGACCAGTTTCTCTGCCCCGCAGAGCTGAGACGTTCGGAGGCTTCGACAGTCATCAGATGAACAGCAGCAAGAGTAAGAAACACACACTCACTCCTGTAGGTTATTTCACACAGAAGAAGAAGAAGAGCACATTGTGTTCTGGTCAACAGGTACAGCAGGAGTCAAACAGTCTGACAGCAGGTTTATCACACACTGACTCACCTCTTCTCTCCTCTCTCTTCTTTCTCTTCTCTCCTCCTCTCCTCCTCTCCTCTCCTCTCTCTCCTATCTCTCCCTCTCTTCTCTCCTCTTCTCTCTCCTCTCCTCTCCTCTCCTCTCTCCTCTTCACTCTTCTCTCCTCTCTCCTGTGTCCTCAGATGGAGACAAGGAAGAGGGGGAGGAGTCACTGGACCTCCGCAGGACTGAGTCCGACAGTGTGTTGAAAAAGGTGTGTGTCTCCACAGAGCATTTCTTCCGAGATGTCAGGTGAAGGTCCTGTGTGTCATGTGTATGATATCTGTTCTCTATCTCTGTCTGTGTGTGTGTGTGTGTGTGTGTGTGTGTGTGTGTGTATTTATGTATGTGTGTCTGTTGACATGCATGCAGGGAGCCACTGCCAGCCTGCAGATGATGCTGAAGAGAAACAATGAAGTAAGTGTGTGAGCTGTATGTTTACTGTTTTTGATGTAAATTACCCAACAGGCATGGTTCTTACAGCTGTTCATTAAAGTTGTGTGAGGAGGTATAGATGATCCATCTGTCTGTGTCTGTGATATGTCTGTGTTTCTCCAGCAGGTCCAGCACAGTGTGATACATCTCCACGACCTGCTGATCTCACTGCAGGTACAGGAACACACCTACAGAACACACCTGCAGGAACTCACAGAAACACACCTACAGAAACACACCTAAAGGAACACACCTAAAGGAACAAACAGAAACACACCTACAGAAACACACCTACAGAAACACACCAACAGGAGCACACCTAAAGGAACACACAGAAACACACCTACAGGAACACACCTACAGAAACACACCTATAGGAACACACTTACAGGAACACACCTATAGAAACACACCTACAGGAACACACCTGCAGAGACATACCTGCAGGAACACACAGAAACACACATACAGGAACACACCTGTAGGCGCACGCCTGCAGGAACACCTTTAACCTCTCTTTTCCTCTCCTCTACCTCCAGGCTGTGGTGGTCCAGCAGGACTCCTTTGTGGAGGACAGGAGACAGGCCCTGAATGACCGGCTCACCACCAACTCCTCCAGACACTCATCCTCTTCCTCGCTCTCCTCCTCATCCTCCTCCCGCCCCTCCTCCCTCATCGAGCAGGAGAAACACAGGAGTCTGGAGAGACAGCGACAGGAGGCGGCCAGCCTGCAGGTTCACAGACTGCTTTCATCATCATCATCATCACTCAGTATGTATCCACCTTAAAGTCTGTCAGTCAGTGTCTCATCATCTCAGTCGTTGCTTTCAGAAACAGCAGGCTGCGCACCAGGAGGAGAAGAGGAGGAGAGAGAAGGAGTGGGAGATGAAGGAGAAAGGTCTGGCAGAGCGGGAGGAGAGGCTGAGGGAGGAGGAGGAGGACACCAGAAGGAGGCACCAGGTGCTGCAGGAGGAGAGAGAGACGCTGCAGAGGAAGAGAGAGGAGTACCAGAGAGAGCTGGAGAGGCTGAAGGAGGCTCAGAGGAGGCTGGAGAGGGACACGAAGGCCCTGAGGAGAGACTCTGAGAGACTGGAGGCCATGGAAACAGACCAGGTCAGGGTCCTGGGGACTTTTCCCCTTGCACAGTCCACATAGACACAGGCTGTGGAAGCTCTGACTATAAACCTAGTGGGAAATGTCAGTGGTGTTTATGTGTATTCTTGGATCGTTGGCTCAGTGAGAGTTGAGGTTCAACCCCTCTCACCCCCTCGTCCCCCCCAGTGTTACTGCTAATTATTGAACCTGTTACTTCAGGCCCCCTGTCCCCAGAACCGTCAGGTTATGGTGGAAATCACCATGTTTGGTTCAATATCAGGTCTGCCCTCACTGAGACACTTCACTAAGTGTGTGTCCATGTAGAGCAATAGATAGATAGATAGATAGATAGATAGATAATTTATTTAAATTCATGTGTCCATTAGTCATTGTTGATAACAATAATAATAATAATAACAGTTGATAATAAATAAACAATAATAATTAGATTAGTCCACTTCCTTCGGCTGAGGTGTTGTACAGCCTGATGGGAGTGGGAACAAAGGATCTCATCAACCTCTCTGTTCTGCAGCTGAGATGAGACGTTTGCTGCAGCTGTAGCTGCTTCTCTGTCCTGCCAGAATGTTGTGGAGATGGCCTCCATCTTACATTGCATGCGTCTCTCCACAACAGTCCTGAGTGAGTCCAGACTCCTGCCAAGCACAGACCCAGCCTTTTTTACCAGCTTGTCCAGTCTCCTTGTGTTCATGTGAGACATGCTGCTGCCCCAGAAGACTGCAGCATAAAAACTTTTTTATGCTGCAGTCTGCTCACCGCCACTGACTGATAAAACATTAAGCAATTCACTGCAGACTTCAAAGGACCTCAGCCTCCTGAGGAAAAAGAGCCGGCTCTGCCCCTTCCAGTAGATGGCATCCGTGTTCAGGGACCAGTCCAGTTTACTGTCCAGGTGCACACCTAGGTATTTATAATTGTGCACCACCTCAGTTTCCTTCCCTCGAGTGTTGACTGGCTGAAGGGTGGGCCTAGACCTCCAAAAGTCCATGACCATCTCCTTGGTCTTGGAGGTGTTCAGAAGGAAGCAGTTCTTGTTGCTCCATTCACTGAGGACCATCGTCAGATCCCTGTACTCCTGTTCCTGCCCGTTCCTGATTCCTGTCACAATAGCTGTGTCATCTGAGTATTTCTGGATGTTGCAGGACTCAGAGTTGTATTTAAAGTCGGCTGTATACAGGGTGAACAGGAAGAGAGCCAGAACAGTCCCCTGTGGAGCCTCACTGTCCCTTAGACACAGTTACCCATCATGACGTACGGTGGTTGTCTAGTCAGGTAATGCACAATCTAGGACGTGAAGCAGGGATCCATCCCCATCCCTTCCAGCTTGTCTTTAAGGATGGTGGGGTTTGATGGTGTTAAATGCGCTTGAAAAATCAAAGAACATAATCCTCATGTAACTGCTTGGCTCATCCAAGTAAGAATGGGCCCGGTGGAGCATGTAAAGGACGGCATCATCCACTCCAATATGTTCTTTGTAGGCAAACTGTAAGGGGTCAAGTGTATGTTCAACCGGTGGCCTCAGAAGGTGGAGAAGCCGCCGCTCCAGGGTGCTCCAAGCAGTGTAGGCCTCCTTTACATTTGCATACAACAGATCAAGTGTCTTATTTTCCCTTGTGGGACCGTCAACATACTGAGTGAAGCCAGTCCGGTGAGAGTGACATGGTTAAAACCCCCGATATTGTAATGAATGCATCAGGGTGCTGGGTCTGTACTCTTGTAACAGTCTTGTGAATGACGTCACACATGACAGCAGGCTCTGCTCATGGTTGAATGTAAACAACAATGGCGACGATGTGTGAGAACTCCCTCAGTACATAGTACGGTGTAAGACCAACTGCCAACAGTTCAATATCCCAACAGCAGATGATCTTGTTCACTGTGATGTGACCGGGGTTGCACCATCTAATGTTCACAAGCAGAACCAGTCCTCCACCTTTCTTCTTTCCACTTGCTCTGGCGTCTCTGTCCACTTGTACTGCAGTGAAGCCGGGTAAATCCACATAACGGTCGGGGGTGTTGTCATTTAACAAGGTCTCTGTGAAACACATGAGACTACACTCACGATATGCTCACTGGTTCTTCATAAGTGCCTCCAGTTCATCACACTTGTTAGCCAAGGAGTTGACATTTCCCATGAGGATGATGTTAGAAAAGGCTTATATCTCCATCTCTTAGCCTTTAGCTTAGCCCCGGCTCTGCATCCACAGAGCGGCTTCTTCAGCTCAGCCGGTATGGGATGTTTAACTCCATATCTGGTAAACTTAAAAGCCAAGAGTTTTTCCATTGTCTACATTAATTTCTCCATTGTCAGACGAAACAACAACGTAGAATAAAAAACATAGATCGACAAAAAAATATATTAATATGCTTAAATATATTGCAAAAAACTACAAGCTATGCGGACTTGCTGCCACCTGTTGCCAGCGCATCATTTCAATAGATAGAACCATGTGTTCAGATTCTGGTGACTCCTCAGGCCAGTTTCTTCTCTCTGGACCACCTGGGTCAGTTGAGTTCACTTCTGAGACGCAACCACATTTAAACACAGTCAGACCATCAGAGGCCGGACACAGAGCTCCTCGTTAATCAGACTCATGAAGAGGAAACGAAAGTGAACAGTGAAAGTAAACATCACAGTTACAGAGCCAGTTCGTGCTTCACCTTTGACCTACTGTAGTCTTAGGAGCATTGTTGATTTGACTGTGTTTTTGTCATGTTTCTGTTGAATTGTTTCTGGTGATGTCCCAGTTTAAGACCTCAACTGTCAATGGACCACAGAGTTACCAACACTGATACCACAGCAGGCCTTAGTATAGTATCTGTAATACCAGATTGACTGACGCAGATGCAATTCATCAGTGTACAGGCGTTAGGAGCAACCCGTTGATGGGCTGAATCAGTGAACTGACACACCTGAGCATCATGGTGAGTCAGACCACTGGAGCTCACTTCTTCTGTAATGTGCAGGTTTGACAGCTCTTCATGTCTCTGTGGTCTGATGTTCTGATGTTCAGATAATCACTGGACCCAGAAACAACCAGAACTTCCCACTGTGCCTGCTGGGTTAAAGATGAAACTCTGGGTCCAGGTATTTGTGCTTTCATGTCTCTCATTTGTCCGGGTATTTTCTCCAGCAGGAGCAGCTTCAGAGGTTCCAGCGAACTCCCTCTACCACCTCTGAAGACTCCATGAGGCTCCATGGTTCTGGGTCTTTGGATTTGGATTCAAAGGAAGCAGCAGAACAGCCAAAAGAGGTAAAAATAAAGTCCTCCTCAGAAAAAGCACAGAAAGAGAACAGAGAGGGTGATCTCTTTTTTTCTGGATGTTCCACAGGTGGAGCTCTCATCCTCTGCCCCAACCAAAGAACCTTTCCTCCGCATCGGATCAAAGAGGATGGGCAAAAACTTCAACCCTTTCTCCTCCTCCTCCTCCTCCTCAAAGCCTTATGGAGCAGAGAAGGAGTCCCAGCTCCCCACCAGACTGCTGCAGCTGGCCAAACCCAAAGAGAAGAAGGACAAAAAGAAGAAGGGGAAGGGAGGGGAGCAGACTCAGACAGGTACCAACACATGAACACATGTATTCAGGTGTTCCCTCACCCAGGGTTTTCCCGAAGCACTGGCCGGCGCCAAACAGCCAGACATTAAAGAATTTCCAGCTGGCTACTGCATTATTGTGTTTTTACCTTTAGTCAGATCCATTTGCTTTTGAGAGGAGAAGATCTCAGTGTTTTTAAAAAAACACGTTTTCCCCCAACTCTGCATTTAGTCTGCAGATTCCCTCTGCCCCTACTCTTATTGTGTGTGTCAGCGCTGCACACATGCGTGCACACGGGGGGTCGCGGCAGAGTGGTGACGTGAAACAAATAACCTGAAGATTACGAAGAGGCGATGTGAACCACGCTGGTAGTCACTGTCAGTAAGTGCGATAAAACTTTGGCAAGTAAAAAGCCAAAACTTCATCAATACACCTGTTCAACCATCATAAATGTGTATAAACATAGAAAGACTACAGCCTTATGTTAAATAAAGGTTACGTGTGGAAGATACATTCAGCTTGTGTTTCAGAGGCTGTTTTTAAGGTTTCATTGTTTGAAGCCTCAGATTCCTCCTGACAGTGAAGTCATTGTTTTGTTGACATGTTTTCATGTTGTTCACACCTGTCACACATGATGTTAGATATCTGAGAAACCAAAGGTCCCTCATACAAGACAGAATATAAATTGAAGGGTAAACTATCTGATGTTTGCTCCTCTAGTGAAAATAATCTCATGTTATGTGACATGATTTCACATTATAAACCTGTATTTATTCAGTTTTTGTCACAGTTTTATCGAGTGGCTTCAAACACAAGGTCAGGTCCCATGGGACCTTCCAGGTATTAAAACAAGACAAGGGGACCAACTGTCTCCTGTGTTGACCATCTGAACCTCTGGCAGCATCTGTCAGAGGAATGTCATAAACTGCACATTCTACATAATTCTGATTATTAATCATCATTCATCAGAAGGTCATGGTTTGATTCCAGCTCCTTCAGTCCACATGTCGGAGATACTGAACCTCAAATACCCCTGAGTGAATGTGTGAGCGAAGGGGTGAATGTTGCTTTTAGTGTAAAGCTCTTTGAGTGGTCGATAAGACTAGAAAAGCTCTGTGTAAGTGCAGAGTCCATTTAAATAATTAATAACTTCAGTTCAGTGTCAGAGTACAAGATAAATATACAGATATGTGAAGAAGTGATACTGCAGTTGTGTGCCCAAGAGCAAGGCTCTTAACTCCCAGCTGCTAAGTGGAGCTGCTCAGTGGTCAGCAGGTCAGACTGTGGTTGTACTGGGCAGCTTCCAGGTGTGTCATTTTGTGAATGCAATCAGTGTGTTCCTGTAAAAGTGGGAGTCTGCCGCTGAATAAATAAAGTAATACAAATAAATAAGCAGAGCAACAAAGTAATATGATCAAATAAAACATGAGCAAACTTCTGGAGGGTGAATCTACAGACTTTGGTCTAAAACAGTCGTTTGGGAAGAAGATACAATACTACCTTAAAACGTGTATGTCATTTGGTTACAGAAAGTAATATGTATGTGTGTATGACATCACTGAAACATGACACAAATACTCTCTTCATTAATGTGTCATAACAAAGGTTGACAGTATTAAACATCAGCCTGGATCTGTCCACAGCAAACTAGATCCTCGGCAGCAGGTCTGTCAGGTCTGGTCTGGTCTATGTAGCTGCTCCAGACGTGTTAATGACAGTTGTCCAGATCTTCACTCGTGTGTTTCTGTCTCCTCAGAAAACAAAATGACAGTGATGTTGGATTCCCAGAATGATGGAGACATCTTCTTCTGCTGAAGACCAGGAGGAAGAGCATGTGAACTTATGAAGCTCCTGCTGGACCTTGCAGAAAACAGGAACAGCCTTTCAGACTGACTGGACCATTTTCTGAGGAGCCAGCTGGATTCTCAGGACAACAGACTCACTGGCCTGCATATGTCCCAGGTAAACAAAAGTAATGACCAGGTGAAATCATGGTGAGCTGATGATTCAGTCAGGAGGATTTTAATCACCAAACGTGCCCAGAATACCCCAGGGTCCCACCAGTCCACCAGTCCACCACCCCAGGACCCCACCTTCAAATCAGATCTCATCAACATTTAAAACTGTCACAAACTTTAGCATCCTTGAACTTGAACATCCTGAGGAGTCTTTAACATCTGCTCTGACGTTCATCAGTCAACCTGACAAACAGGACTCAGGAAGGAAGACAAACCTGGACATGGTGTGGTGGACACACTTCTCACTGTCCACAATCAATGAAACATCATTCACCAGAGAGATGGAACAGTCCACAGAGTGCTCAGGACCCAGACTGGTCCACAGAGTGCTCAGGACCCAGAGTGATGGTCTGTGGTGCTCAGAGCAGATGTTTAACATTGCCGTTGTTAGTTGGTTTTTTAGGTGGACACCTCCCTCAGTCCTGAGTATGTGAAACAGACTGTGACAAATGTGTGAACAGGCAATTAACCTGAGAGAGTGATGCTTCATTTAAGATCATTCATCTCCTGAGAATTGAATCGTCAAGTCTTTTCAGTGACTTGGTTCTAATTATACAGAAAATATGAACGTTGTTTAAATCCAAGTGAAGGTTCATTTATTATTCCACACTTCCTCTTTGTAAACAGTATATTGAATTGTGTCATGAATGTGTGTGAAGCCTGTCTAAAGATACAGTTCACCAGTTTTCACTATTTACTTCTAAAGTGAACCACCTGAACTCAGCAGCTGTTTCCTGTCACCAGTGTCAGATGATGCAGACTATAAACAGTTTTTGTACATGACAGAAAGATGAAGTTTCTGCAGCAGAGCTTGGTCAGAACTCACTGAGCTCAGCACAAAACCATCTCACCTCCAGGTCCAATTATAAGCTCTGCTGGAGCTTTCGACCACATCATACAGTCTTCTTCAGTCATCAACTGTAGATGTTCAGACTGTGATTTTTATGATATTTTATAAGCGATTTTAACAGATGTTTGCATCATTGTGATAAATGAAAAGGGTTTTTATGATGTTGAGTCAAGCGAGGCAAGACAATCTTTGAGTTTACAATCAGTCAAAACAAACATCAATCAATCAATCAATCAATCCAATCAATCAATCAATCAATCAATCAATCAATCAATCAATCAATCAATCAATCAATCAATCAATCAATCAATCAATCAATCAATCAATCAATCCATCAGTCTTTACAGATTCAGATATAGTACATTTTTAATACTCTAAAGTATCAGATGGAGCCTGGAGACATTATAAAGCTCAGTTGCTCAGAAGCAGGTTCACGTTTTTAATTCTCCTGTCCTCTGGTCACCTGGACCTGGACCCTGGTCACCTGGCCCTGGACCCTGGTCACCTGGACCTGGACCCTGGTCACCTGGACCTGGAACTCGGTCCTCAGTTTACCTGCTTCAGTAAAACAGCCTCCTCTTCTCTGAACTGTCATAGTTTTCATGTCAGTTTTTTGTTGCTCAACACTTCCTCCATCTCTTTCACATTAAAATCCTTCAGCACTCCACTGAGCAAAATCTCCTCCCTGTCCCTGAAGGACTTTTATTTTGAAACAAATTAAAGTTACTGCTGTTAAAAGGAGGAAATACACATTGTATTGAATTGACCACGTGTGCCAGTTTAGTTACTGGTATTTTAACTTGTCTCCCGTTTCTGCTGTCATTTACCACAGCCAGGTGTCATCTAGACTCAGACTTTCCATGCTTTTATTTTGGAAGTACAATCCTTAATTAATGAATGAATGTTGAGCTAAGTGTTAATTGATGTACAGCAGTATCATCAGACTTCATTGGATCCTGAGTTGAATGAGGGGTGTTGTTCTCCAGACGCCAAAGGCTCGTATCCTCCCTCTCATCCAGCCACAGTCATAACTCTGATTTACACCACATTGATTTTCTCTCTTCTCTGCAGAGAAGCAGAGAGCCTAAGATCTGTGTCGTTTCCAGCCTCTCTGCTCAAGCACATCATCCCGTCTCTTAATTCCCTGCAGCTTCTCCCTGCTCTCACCCTGACTAGTGTGATTAGCAGCAGTGGTTAGTCCTCCTGAGTCAGAGGCAAACCCTCAGAGGCTGCTTCCTGTGAAGAAAGCAACATTTCACATCATAGCCACTTTCTGAAAAACCACTGTTTCACAACAGCAGCTACACACATCTCTATATATATATATATATATATTTTTTTTTTTTATGTATATATAGTATCACGCAGCCTGAACAGGACTTGAATAAGAGAACTCTGATATTACAGTTCATTCGCAAAGTTTTCAGACCCCTTGTTGCAGCTTCATGATAAAATAATCATCAGTCCACAATAACAAAAAAAAAAGACATATCTTTGTAAATATGAGCTGCGCCTCACATCGTTTCTGCTCTGTGCAGAAAAAAATCAGAAAGGGTACAACTGATGTGGTTTGGTTCATGATGGACTAGACCGCTAACTACTGGTCAGTGCCTGAAATATCAGCTGTTTACATCACTGACACATCGTCTGTCCTCAGCTGCTAAGCTACATGTAGCATCAAAGTCAGTTTACATGGTGTTATTGGCTAAAGGGGCTTTTCTGATCTTTTTCTAACCTTCAATGATAAAGAAATGTTAACAATGAAGGAAGAAAGCTGAGCAACTGTGATTCAGTTGGACTATGGTTTAACCCACATTTATGAACAGAATGGATTAAACCAGAGAACCACCAAATTTAAAATGTCAAAGATGTTAAAATACAAACCCTATTAATTTATTACTTTGTTTTTATTTTGAAGTTCCTACAATTACATGGTGTTTGTCACATACTGTATGATGGCATGCTATTAGTAAATCAAACTAATCGCTCACCTTGCTCATCCTTCAGTCAATACATACATCAGTTTTAGTTGTACAGTACCAAATCATAACAGACATGATCTCAAGGCTTAACAGAGTCAGGTCAGGATTAAACAATATTATAGAAAAACAACAGCTCCACCATGAAAAACCAAGAGAACCAGGCTCAGGGTGGTGGGTGGCTCAACCAGATGGGCAGGGGGTCTCTGCGTCCTGGAGTAAAAACCAGTGACAGTTTGATCTCATTTTTAATGATTTTATGAGTTAATATATATATTCAGAACTAGTCTGCAGCAACTCTGATCCCTCAAACTAAATAAGCTAAATTACAGACGCAACATTTGATCATAGAATTTAAAGGTCTGAAGAGGAAGTTAAAGTTGGCCTTTCTCTAGCCTCTTCCATATTGTTTCCCTTCAGTGTGCACTAGTTTTACTAAAACCTTTATTAAGGAATCTTACAGTCACATTGGACCCTACAGTTTTTGCACTGTACAAGCTTCTTGTATTTGTACTAAAACCAGAAGGTACAAAGTTTATTTTTCTCTTTTTATGTACAAAGAAAAAAGGGCAAAGCAACAAATGCTGTAAATATGTTTTATGTACAAATTTGAACTTACAAAGTATTGATGACTATGGATTTTATTTCAATGGATGATTGATTTGTTTCTTAATAAATAATAAAGTTTTATTTATCTGTCATCGTCCCGTTTTGGAAATAAATAATATGCTGTTTGTCATGTGATGCGTGTTGGGTGTTTCTTTTGATGAAGTGGTGAACAACATGAAGAGCAAAGAATCAACCAGAGATCACTTTACAGTGGGGTCCAAAGGTCCACTTCAGGTGGTCTTACCCTTTTTTTGTGTGTGTGTGTGTGTGTGTGTGTGTGTGTGTGTGTGTGTGTGTGTGTGTGTGTGTGTGTGTGTGTGTGTGTGTGTGTGTGTGTGTGTGTGTTCACTGGTTCATGTGTGGCACAGAGAGGCCAGGATTCACACCTTAGTTATCAGTTCTTTTGTTGTGACTTTTCCTTTATAAGAAACAATCGAATATCAATAGGCAGAGTCTTAATGTTACAAACCGGAGATTTTGCCTATGCTCTCCAGTGGCCTGGTGTCCATTCGTAGACCTTCTGGAGCTGCCCCTTTGACCCCATGGTCTGGGTGTATATGTATGTACATAAATAATATATATGGGTTTTGGGTTTACAGTTTTGAGAAAAGCATGGAAGGTTTCAAAAGATATGGAATTGTGAAAAACTGTAACCAAACACAACTCCTGACATCTGACGTTGTTTTAAATGTGCTTTATGAATAAGTTTGACTTGAAAACGCACAACAGACTACATGGTAATACAGGAAGAGGCTGTGGAAGTGGTGGGAGATAAATCCCAGAATTACGGCAGCAGGGTAAAGGTAAAAGGTAAAGAGCCCAGCTGGACTGGAGGAGCACTACATGTTCTACATATATGGACATATATGGTGTAGACATAATTGACTGGAACATGAAGAGAACATGAGACGCTTGTCTGAACTATAGTCAGGTTTAGTAAAGGTTAGGCATGTGAATATGATCAGCATTGTATATTACAGTTTTTCACTTTTGCAAAAACACAGTTCCTGAAACTAAGGCCCTGTTTGTCAGAGCTCCACACACACAAACCAAAACCATTTACACAAAATACAAAACATGTTACATCTCTTGCAAAAGTAAGCACTACATCAATAACTAAATAAACTTCTAAAAATGATACTTTCTCTCCCAAACTTTACAGACAAACACCAAATATATAGATCTTTCCACTACCAACTGCACACGACTGTGCTAAATCTAAATCTAAATCACATTTCTACTTTTCTAGTGATATGTGCTAAGTATAAAAACACTATTACAGTACTGTATGTTTTTGATATTTCTCATTTGTAGCATGCTGTAAATATGAACACAAACCCAATGGTGAAACCAAAGATGACATGAACATAGTGTACAGTAAAATACAGTAGGCCTATACAGTATTGCAGAGAAGAATTGTCCTATTTATTCTGACCAATCCTCTCGCCACTCCCTGTCCTGTGTCCTCTTGCTCCTCTTCCTCCTTCACCTCTTCCTCTTTCTGGTCTGCCTCTTTCTCCTCCTGCTCCTTCTCCTCCTTCTCCTCTTGCTCTTCCTCCTCTTACTCGAACACCTCTTCCTCTATTTCTTTCTGCAAAGTTGTCCTCCATTGTTGTGCACACCAAACAGCAAACCTGACTCCTATTTATGGAGATCAAGCTGTGATTTATGTGTGATCTGATTGTTTACATCAATTTTCTGTTAGAGCTCATTCAAGAGACCAGATGTTTCTTTGCTCCACAGACACTTCCCCACAGTTCCTCACTGTTTACACCTGGGGGCGACGCACCAGGGACCTTACTGACCAGTCAGTGTTGGTCAGTGTGTGACATGTGACCCCCCAGGGCTACCTGAGAAACCAGCTCTCTTGCCAGCCTGCAAACACTCTTCTCCTCAACAGTAGCGACCTGCTTCGGATTAACTGAGAGTGAACCAAGTTCTCTTCAGAATCAGCAGCTACAACACAAGGTCAGCCAGCTGATCCAAGCAACAGGAAGCGACCCAACTCACTGGACCCAGGACCTGTTTGTTTTGTTCCAAGGACTGGGTAACGTTAACTGACTGCCTAACCTCCCCTAGCACAGCATAGCACAGCTAAGCAGCAGAAGTCCTAACTTTGTTAATGTACATGTTGATTAATGTCTTGTTGTTGTAATGTTTGCTTAGGTTGTGGTCAGTCATACAGTTAATCAGGTACTCGTATGTTCACACACATACCTGTAGTACGTCTCAGTTCTAGAACCTGCAGGCAGCTAACCTTCTCCCTCTAACCTGGTACCTTTAGATTACATTAGCTTGTGGTCGCAAGAAGGTTTGCTGTGTCTCCCAGCACAGTCTCAAGAGCATGAAAGAGACACCAGGAGGCCGGCCGTTACACAAGGAGAGCTGGACAGGGCCGTAGAAGGCCATCAACCCAGTAGCAGGAGAGGGACAGGGGAAGAGGAAGGGAGGTTGGTGTGTGTGTGTATGTGTGTGTGTGTGTGTGTGTGTGTGTGTGTGTGTGTGTGTGTGTGTGTGTGTGTGTGTGTGTGTGTGTGTGTGAGTGTGTGTGTGTGAGAGTGGCCATTTTGAGTAGTTCCTTTGTTTACCACCATCTTGTGTAAGTCTTCTTTGTTCAGGTCATGTGGTCACAGCGACCAATTTGAATCAGCCATCTTGCTTTGTCTGTGTCCCCACAGAGACACCCCCATTCACACATACCCACACACACACATACATGTATATACTAGATTAGACATTGTTTTCTTACTCTGTTCCATTGTAAATAAATGTCTTTAAGTATAACTACTGGTGTATTTAATGATGCGCAAGTGTGAAAATTGTCAACCTCTACTTTACTAAGAATTCCAATCCTTCAACTTAAATGGTATGGTAATTTGGTTATAGTTATTAAGATCATTATTAATCAGAGTTCCAGATTAATATTAATAATTTGAGACTGAAACAATATTAGCTATTTTGCTTATTAGTTTAGGCTGTTGCCCCCGAGGACTTCTAATTCATTTTAAAGTTATTATTGAATGATAATATTATTTTAATAATTTTTTCTTAATTTATGATAGCCAATAAATTGATATACAACCGAAGATCCAACATTTACGGTGTCCAGCTCATGAGGCAGAGCTCAGACCCAACCTTCACATGTGCATTCTGAGTTCAGGTGATTGCTAATTGAGTGTGGTGTTTCAGTGGCAGTGTTTAACAATTAACACACAAGTTTCAGTTTTGAATGATGTGTCTAATGTAGAGAAGTGTGTTTGGTGTTTTGCAAAACACTGTGTGTAGTGTTTTGCAAAAAGTATGAGGCCGTGAATGTGCATATAATTGTGCAAATCTGGGCTGACATTTTGCTCCTTGTGTGTCGAGTTTCAAAAATATGTGTATTATTTTTAATTTTAGTGTGTAAGCAATCATAAAAAACTGTATAAGTTAAGCTCATTACAAATTTGTAATTATGGCACCTGTGCACACCTTCATGTCCACATCACTCCGTCTGCCTCCTCATATATTCAGTGATAATCAGATCACAGTCATGAAGTGGTGGGTTTCCTGTCATCAGTCTGTCTTTGTGTGGATTTAGTCTCTGTGGACACAGTGTGAGAAAACAAGCTGCACAGTTGTAGCTTCGTCAGCAGGACAGACAAAGCCACAGCTCTCGGCTCGTCCCACTTTGTCTCAAACTTCACAAACAACAGTCACAGTTAAACTGTGGAAAACGTGGAAAACTGTGAAATAGATAAAACCTGGTAAGAAATTCTGTTTCTGTTTTGGCCAATTGAATCTATTTCCCATAGATATGAGTCATTGTGACTGGGAGGGCCATGAAGGCAGTTCATTGTTTGTTTGGTCTGCAGCATGTTTGGGGCTTTTTGTTTGTGAACATGTGAACATCATGTGTACTGTAAACAGACAGACTTGTTGGGACTCAATCATTCAATAGACCAAATGTTTCTTTGCTCCACTGGACAAAGGAACTCACACTCCACAGTTCCTCAACGTTCACACCTGGGGACGACCCTTCCCCCCACGGACCCCACTGGCCAGCCAGTGTGGGTCAGTGTGTGACATGTGACCCCCAACGGTGTCACCAAACAAAACCAGTCCTCTGGCCCTCTTCTCTCTCTCTTCCCTTCTTGGCTGGCTCTGGAGAGCAGCTCCAGCTCTCTCCTCTCGGTTCTTCAAAGGGCAACAAGGCCCCAGAAACCATCTCTCTCTCGCCGGCCTGCTCACAGCAGCCTGCAAACACTCTTCTCCTCATCAGCAGCGACCTGCTTCGGATTAACTGTGAGTGAAGCAAATCGTCTTCAGAATCAGCAGCTACGACACAAGGCTAGCTGATTTTCCAAGCAACAGGAGTCGTAGCAGAGTTAGCATGGAACAGCTAACTCTGTGAGGAGAACAAAGGAGATAACAGCAAGCAACACAGCCAGACAGGACTTTACTCCACCAGGAAACCTCCCAACTCACTGGACTTTACACCAACACTGGAAAGGACCTCTTTGCTTGTTCTAAGGACTGGGTAATGTTAACGGACTGGGCCTAACCTCTCCCAGCACAGCATAGCACAGCATAGCTAAGCAGCAGAAGTCTTAACTTTGTTAATGTACTTGTTGATTGATGTCTTGTTGTTGTAATGTTTGCTTAGGTCGTAGTCAGGCATACAGTTAATCGGGTACTTGTATGTTCACACACATAACAGTACGTCTCAGTCCTAGAACCTGCATGAAGCTAACCTCCCCCCTCTAACCTGGTACCTTTAGATTACATGAGCTAGGCTAACAAAGAAACTCACACCTTCCCTCTCACACACACCAGGTGGTCTCAGCGGCCATTTTAGTAGTTTCTTTGTTTACCGCCATCTTGTGGTCTTCTTTGTTCAGGTCATGTGGTCACAGTGACCACTTTGAGTCAGCCATCTTGACTTTGTCTGTGTCTCCACAGACACGCACACATACACACACACACACACACACACACACACCACACACACACACACACACACACACACACACCTGTATATACTAGATTAGACATTGTGTTTTACTCTGCTCCATTGTAAATAAATGTCTTTAAGTAACTACTGGTGTGTTTAATGTTGCACAAGCGTGAATATTACCAACCTCTACTCGGTAGAATTCCAATCCTTCAACTGTAACTTACTGTTGATTTGGTCTTTTGGTTATAGTTTGTAAGCTAATGGTTAATCAGAGTTCCAGATTAATGATAATAAATTGAGACTAAAACCATATTGGCTATTTTGCCTATTAGTTTAGGCTGGTGCCCCGTGAACTTTAATTCATTTTAAAGTTATTAGAGATAGCAGAAATGTTAGGAGTGGCCAAATCAACAGTTTGGTACATTCTGCGCTGGTGAGCTTGGGAACTCAAAAAGGCCTGGACGTCCACGGAAGACAACAGTGGTGGATGATCGCAGAATCCTTTCGATGGTGAAGAAAAACCCCTTCACAACATCCACTCAAGTGAAGAACACGCTCCAGGAAGTAGGTGTATCAGTATCTAAGTCTACCATACAGAGAAGACTTCATGAGAGTAAATACAAAGGATTCACCACAAGGTGCAAACCATTAATCAGCCTCAAAAATAGAAAGGCCAGAATTGACTTTGCCAAAAAACACCTGGAGAAGCCAGCCCAGTTCTGGAACTGCATTCTTTGGACAGATGAGATTAAGATCAACCTGTACCAGAATGATGGGAAGAAGAAAGTTTGGAGAAGAATTGGAACAGCTCATGATCCAAAACATACCACATCTTCTGTAAAACATGGTGGAGGCAGTGTGATGGCATGGGCACTGGGTCACTTGTGTTTATTGATGATGTGACAAAAGACACAAGCAGCCGGATGAATTCTGAAGTGTATAGGGATTTACTTTCTGCTCACATTCAGCCAAATGCAGCAAAGTTTATTGGACGGCGCTTCACAGTACAGATGGACAATGATCCAAAACATACTGCAAAAGCAAACCAGGAGTTTTTTAAAGCAAAGAAGTGGAATATTCTGCAATGGCCGAGTCAATCACCAGATCTCAACCCAATTGAGCATGTATTTCACTTGCTCAAGACAAAACTTAAGGCAGAAAGACCCACAAACAAGCAACAACCGAAGACAGCTGCAGTAAAGGCCTGGCAAAGCATCACAAAGGAGGAAACCCAGCGTTTGGTGATGTCCATGGGTTCCAGACTTCAGGCAGTCATTGCCTGCAAAGGATTCTCAACAAAATATCGAAAAGTAACATTTTACTTAGGGTTATTTTATTTGTCCAATTACTTTTGAGCCCCTGAAATGAGGAGCGTTTGTATAAAAATAGCTACAATTCCTACATGTTTAATCATATATTTTTGTTCAACCCCTTGAATTAAACCTTAAAGTCTGCACTTCAATTCCGTTGTAGTTGTTTCATTTCAAATCCAGTGTGGTGGCATGCAGAGCCCAAATCATGAAGATTGTGTCACTGTCCAAATATTTCTGGGCCTAACTGTATATGGGAATATAGTGGTATAGCTTTATTGCAGATCAAGTTCTGTTAGGGCATGTACATGTGTGTATACATGTCTTGCTATGGTTGTGGTGACAAATTTGGGTTTGAAACCATCAGTAATTATTGTTTTTTCAAATGGCTCACAACTAGCAGTAACATCAGTATGTGTCCTCCTTCACAGAAGGTTTCCAGGGGCTCTGTCTCTTATGAATTATGTATGTGTCTGTGCCACTCAGGGTGGAAATGGACTGGAAAAACATTAAACTACATTTCAGAAGGAAATGTTGTGGCATCAAATGTGCCCACCTGAGATTTTGAAAACAATTCTTCAACAGTCAACAGATCATCTATCTCTTGAACTGGACACCAATGAGTTTCTTTCCAGATCATAGTCCAGGTAGAGATCTAGTGCACAGCTGCAGCTTCACAAACCTGTGCCAAAGACTGGACCCATTCCCCTTTTCTAAACCACTTCAGGGACTTGTTCCCTTTACTCTGACACTACATGGACCTTAATGGATAATAAATATAAATGAAGTATTAGGAGTAATACTGTATAAAAAGGTTCATAACTACAGATTGCAGAGACAATGTATTGAATGGATTATGTTCACTTGTCCTTTCACTTCCCCAAACCAACTAATTTGGTTTTGTCCATTTTGGTTCGATAGATAGTCATTTCTTTTAAATGCTTTTAAATCAAGATCTGAGTTTGTAAAATTAATCAATTTTTATCAATGTGATAAAATAGCAGCGAGGTGGTTGTAGTGGGTGTAGTAGAATTCCAAAGTCTCTAAATTATTCACACAGTTCCTAAGCCATTAAAAGTGAATTAGGTGTCGACTGTGGTGTCCATACAGTAAATAAAGTAAACAGTAGAAATAGAGGCTAAGTGCACATCAGGTGTAGATTATAAGTCTTTGAATTGCATGAGCAGATAAGGTTAAAGAAATGAGTCAATGTGCTGCTCCCTGATTTCACTTTGGATCTTAGTAATTGTTCATCAGGTAAGGTGCAGCTTACACACACAGCTAGGATCACTTCATGATCAGGGCTGTTTGAGTGCAGTATGTTATTTGAAAAGTGGTTGTTTGTTCCTGAGGCTGTCGAGAGACCTTCAGTGACTTTCACCACATTATTGAGCCACACAGAAAATATACTGTTAAGCTCCTCCATGCCTGCCTGCTAGATATTTTTAGACAGGGACAACCTTAAATAATGCACAAGGAGTGTATGTCTGTGATAATGTAAAGAGAAAATGAGATGTGTGGCTTGTGGACCTAAAGTACATGTGAATATATACTTTAGAGTTTCCTGCCCATTAAAGCTCATGGAATTGACTTGATTGAATTGAAAAGATTAATATTTAGGCAGATTAATGGGCTTCACTGCTTTTTCAGTGGTGTCCAGAAGTCTCAGTGTATTACAGTTCATAAATGGGAAAATGCTGCTTTGTGAGGTAGTGGCTCCATGTGCCTGCTAAAGCCCTCGAGGTTTAGCTGGCTGCATCCATCAGATACCAACGTTTTTCTGGCTGAACGTTAGTAACGTAGTGATCAGACCAGCCATTGTATCTCTTTGATAAGCACTGTTGTTTCACTCTGAAGGTTAATGTGTTAGCAGAGCTAACTGGGATTCAGTTTCTACTAAAGGTGACTAATGACACCAGATAAACAAGCTCAGAGGAGGAGGGCAGAATAAAAGCACAGAAATGGAACCAGTCTTTGCAGTCTCACTTGTGTACCCACGGACCTCTGCTATTATATAACTGAGGCTGCAGTGTGGACTTGAAGTCTGAAATGGTCTGCAGTGACACTGACATGCTAGTGGTGTGGCTCTAGGGATGTTTGTCAGTATAAAAATAAAGCATCTTGAAGCCGATGATGGATTGCCACAGACATTCATGGTCCCCAGAGGAGTGCTGTGCCGCAGTCCCACAACATGGCAACTTTGTTGGCAGCTGGCCACACCGTTCATTCTAGGAACTCCATTCAAATGTCAACACGTGCGGCATGATATGTTTGATAATTTCCAAAATATTCAACGTTCTGTCAGCAACTTTTTTCCATTGAAATGAATGGAGGGAATGTTCACAGCCGAAGTGGGAGAAAATGATGAACTGTTCTAAAAACTGAACTATGACCTTCAGAGTGGCAGGAGTCAGGTCCCGGTGTTGTCCAGCCCTTCTTACCTGACACTCTTTCTCAGATGTCTGCCATTGTAATGGTTACTGGCTCTTGTTTGCTGAAGTTGCTGTGGTCTGCTCTTATATATATTGGATATCACACCAGCTGCAGTGCAGATTTTTTCTTGTGCTGTGCTGAATGGTGAAGTATATTTATAAGACATCATATGCTGTGATTTCTTTACCGGACTGTCACTTTGTCATTGTGTGACATGAGTTGAAACAGACATGATAAATAAATTAATGTTCCCTGAAAACGGGACATCTTCCATTTTTTTCCTCACATACAAGACACATACAATTGAAAAAGTTGAAAAAGTAAGTCACTGTTTATATTCACCAATACAAACTGACAGTATCCAACATGTTCCTCAAAGAAATTCCTGTAGATTTTCCAAATAATTTCAAAAACACCTTCCTCCTCACTTCTTTTTTATAAAACAGCTGAAGAGTATTTCACAATCAACTTGATTTCTACACTACACCTCACAGCAGCTATGAACAGCTGAACAAGGGACAAGTGCAAAATTACTTAAAACACCAGCAAATTATGTGCATTATCACAGAGACAATAAAAAGTACCAGCCATGATGCATCTGTGTCCTGCACAAACCTTCTTCATCCACTCGGTGCCACTTTGTTCTGATATCTCAGTTTTGACTTTTTCATTAGTGACTTTGTCATCATGGGGAATCGGAAAACACTGCTAATGAATGCACTGAAAAACATCAAGTGCTCAGATGTTACAGAAGAAACAAAGAGGATTCAGCAGCATGGCGGTTTCTGCAGGACACTGTCCACACGGCTGTTCTGTGCTTCTCATACATGTCCTATAAAAACCTGACAAAATGCACATTGTCTGAAGTAAGACTTTGTGACCTTTTGGCCTCCTGCCACAACCCTGATCTTCCTGTTCACTGTTTTAGTTTATTAGTTCTCAGTTTGTGTTTGCTGCTCCTTCCTCCAACACTGAAACACAAAGGAGTGTCCGAGTCAGAACTGTCTCGTGCATTCATGTCAAACCCACAGATCGTGTTCCTAAATCTCTCATTTGCTTTCATATCATGTAACTTACATTTAGAGCTTGGCAACGGTCTCAACACTTTGTCACTCATGAAAGGCAGAAGCAAAAAGTAAATAAACACTGTCACATCAAATGTTTGTACTGAGGCTCCAGCAGACATCTGTCATTGTGCTCCTGAACTGCATCAAGCCTCATCACCAAAAGGACAAGATGAAGTTAAAATACTGTGTTGACACCATGGTTTGAGTATGACACAGTGAGGATCCAACAATTACTTTGACATTGAGCTCAGAGGAACCAACCAGTCTCGTAACAACTGAATTTGTAATGAAGAACTGTCCAGTGTTTTTAGATTTCACTGGTGTTACAGCTTTCAGCTCATCATTCATTTCATCAGCTGCTTATATCAGATAAGTGTTTGAGTTTATGTTTGTGAAATGTTTAACATGGTTGTCACAGTCTCTGGTTGTGGTTCATTGACCAGTGAACACAGTTAACAGTCTGTTGATGAGTGATTACAGCCTGTGGTGAAACCTCTGTGACCTGCTTACCATTATGTTGAATCAATGTGCTCTGCTTATGTCTTTGCACTGGAATGGTTTAGTAAAGTATTTCAGGACTAATGAGACATAAAAGAAACATGGCCTCAAAAAACACACACATTCGTTTCTGTGAGTGTTCCATCAGTCCATCAGTCAGTCAGGTTCATCAAAATGCTTGAGTAGATTCACATTATTTAGGAAGCATGGTATTCAAAGAAGTCCTGTGTGTTAAGACGTGGGTGGTGAGCTGTCGTTAGCTCCACCGCTCAGGACTGATTCAAAGTCAGTGAGGTGCAGCATGTTCTTGTAATGATTGGTCCTGTGTACAGTTGCTGACTGCAGACTTAAGTCTCAGATTCTCCTCCTGCCGACGTCACCTCCTGAAAAAGACAAGAGGACAGAGACAAGACAAATGTTAGAACATGTCAGCCGTGCACTGTTTGTCACACCTCAGGTTGTTTATCCTAAATCAACACAGCAGCTGTTCAGTTTCATAAGTCCATCAGATCTCACAGTTCCTCATTATCTGTAGAAGCTGAAGAGTTGTTCTGCCAGCTGAGACTGTGGCTCCTGTAGTTCACATCATTACTGATTACTGATGAGCCTGATGACTGTTCTCAAACTTTTCCAGGTTGTTTACTGGTTTTTATTGCAGATTGAAAAAGCTGTTTTAGTGATGCTGTAGGACCAGACTATTCCCTGGAAAGCGTTAGTCCCTCTCCTCCTTCACAGACTGTAGAGGAGAGGTGACAGACACAACGTGAAAATAATACTTGTGCTGTGTGTAAGTAGATATGAATTTCATCACAGCTGAAGAATCTTGAGTCTGGGTGGAGACCAGACACTGAGGAACAGGCGCAACATTTAACATTTCAGCCTCACACTGCAGCCCCACTGACTTTTTTTTGTCCGATAGATAAACGTTATCTTGCACATTTATTTCAGCAACTCCGTCAAATATCCATCTATGTATGATATATTTTCGCTATTCTCACAGAAGACAAGAGAGCTCTCTCTCTGCCTGCCTGCTGTTTGTATGAGCGGAGGGCAGGGGGGCGGGGTTGTTGTTCCAGTGACACACACACAGAGACACACACACACACACACACACACACACACACACACACACACCAGACATCACATCGCACGCACCAACTCAAGCTCGTAGCCTACCTTGGCGGAGAGAACCAAACGGTCCAAAGTATGGCTCTACTGTACTAGAGTTGATGAAGTCAAAGCCTGTTGTCACAAGTGTGACAAATGTTTTGTTTGTTCAAGTTTTTTTTTTTCCTCAAAAAGTATCGATAAGAGTACCGTTAAAGTACCGGATCGATAAGCAGTATCGGTAAGAGTAGTAGTACAGTTCTTAACATACCCATCCCTAAGCAGAAAATTGTGGATGTAAAGTCATCAGTGCTCTGCGGTTCTGTGATCAATGACCTCTAATTGATCTCTGTCTTGTTACTTATTGACCTGGCTGATATGACACTGACACACTTACATCTGAGCTGATGGCAAACATACACAAATGTTGGCACAGTTTTCTGCCTCAGCCTCTGCCTCCAGCTGTGCATCTGAATACGGGTTAATCTTCTGTCGTGCATTAACAAGAAAGAGCTCTGCATTAAATGCTCCTGTTCTGATAAATATTGTGATGCTTGGAAAGCAGCAGCAGTGAATATCTTAACTGTGGAGCTGGAAAATCACACGTAGGATTATGTGTGTCCTGCAGTGGAGGCAACAGGCGACAGGGACGCTTCAGATTCTGAAGCTTGTGTGAACATCAACAGCTCCAAAAGAAAAATAGCTTCTTACATAAGAGACGTGCAGGTAGACAGTAAGTAGAGTAGATGCAGGAGGTGAATGAATGAGACAGAGGAACAAGATATACGACAGAGGAGGCGGACGTGCACCCAGTTTCATAACATGAATATTTGAAGTGGTGGAGGTTTGCGAAAAGAGAGGGAGGGGGCAGATGATGCAGCACTGGGTGGACAAGGGTGGAGGATATCTGTGTATACACAGAGGATATATGCAGTGGGACGCCACTGTGTGGATTCTCCCTGCACTTAGAAAGGACAAAATAACCTGAGGAAGAAAGCTCCTTTTACTGCAGAACAGTCTGCTCATCAGGCGACCTTTACGTAGTTCCCCAGGCAAATGACACTCACATCTATGTGTCGGAGTCATAGAATATAAACATCTGAAGGCGACAACATTTCCTTCAATGAAGATCAGACTGAAATCATTCTTTTAAGGTGCTATACACAGGCTCTTGACCACACCCTGTTATTATCATGTTAAACCACCCACTGATGTTTTAATGTCAGTCACTCACAGCGTACCTGGAGTTACTGGCTCCTGGTGTCTCCCCGTTAGGCCGGCAGGTGTTTCCAGGTGCTGACAAAGGCAGTGGGGATCAGTGAATAAGGCACAGTGGTGATGGAGTTCCAACTATCTGATGTGGGATCGTAGCAGTCCAGTGTTTTACACCGTTGCGTCCCAAAATATCCTCCCACCACATACAGCTTATTTCCAGAGGCCACAGCGTGGCAGCTCATCCGTTTGGACGTCATGTCGCCCACTCTAGTCCACAGATTGGTTTCACAGTCAAAGCGATAAGCAGAGGCAGCAGTGAATTCAGTGTCGCCACCCATGATGAAGATCTGGCTTCCTAAGACAGCGGCTGCCGTGTAGCGCCACGCCTGGGGGCATTCAGCTGCAATATTCCAGCGGTTACCCACAGGGTCATAGCACTGGACCTAAACACAGAAGGCACAGAAGTTAGACAATTCTGACAGTGTTCATGCACAACACTAAAACTGGCTGTAGGACTGGTAGGACTTCTAACATACTGTATGAAAGCAAGATTTCAGAAGAGTGTGCGTGAGAAGTAAGTGTATCATTGTAAAGAAAATTTCATGACCAATTACTGTTCCATAAAAACTTAAATTACAACATTTAAATAGCAGCTATGCTATTTGGTTTTTATGGTGAAGGTTAGTGAAAACTGAATTGTGGAAAGCTGCCGTTTAAGAAAGGTAAAGATACAAATCCACCAACCTTGGAGGCCTTGTCTCTGTGTATGGTGGTCCCACCAAAAACAAAGAGTTTGAGTTTAGCGCTGACCACAGCTGCATTACTGACTCCATCTCGCAGAGGAGCCATCATGGTCCATTTATTGCTAAGAGGGTCGTAGCGCTCGACCTGGGAACACGTGACACATGACACTCATTCATTCGTTGTTAAAACTGAGATAAAAACTGTAAATGATGAAACTATGCTCATGTATAAGTGGATGTGTCTCAGACCTGTTTCAGGGAGACGGATGGAGAGGCAGGAAAAACTCCAGCGATGGCTGTATGACCTCCAACCACATACAGACTGTTCTCCAGCTCAGCTGAGCCATGGCCAAACCTGAGGAAAGAACAACCACATTATGTGTCTGTGTGTGTGTACTTTACAAAGTGGGCTTTTCATAAAATATTGTATAATGTGTGAGTTTGGGACAGACACCTGAAAACTGGGAACCCTGGTTTAAACAATAAGGACTGTATTTTTATAAACCATGTGTGCCCAGTGACACTACAGCTGTCAAGTTTAGTTGGACCCAATAATCACTTTACAGTAGAGCTACTGAGCAGGCTGCAGTGTGATCAAGTAGACACTTGTGTTATGTTACCCTGTTCATTACCTACATAGTATATCCTAACTACTGTGTCAGCATCACTTCATGTTCTGGTAAACAGAAAAAAAACATGGGATTGAAACAAAAAACAGGAACAATTAGTCTCTTGTCTTACTTGTGACACAGCTTAAAAACAGTCTCTATCACATTACCCAGAATTTCCGTCCATTTTCCATGTGGCACAAACTTAAACCAAATATTCTGAAAATCAATAATAGAAATTTTTCACGCAATAATTTTACCTGCTACAGATCAAAATGTCCATGATCACATTTCAACTGAACTGCATGGACATGTACTATTCTACTTGAATGTGTACCACTCTACATGAACGTGTACCACTCTAGATTAACGTGTACCACTGTACATGAACGTGTACCACTCTAATGTACCACTCTACATGATAGTGTACCAATCTACATGACTGGTAGTAGTAGAGTACTACAAAATGCCCCTTTCTGTTTAGTATCTCTAACATATGTAACTCACCTGGCTATCAGCATGGGTGCTCCTTTAGACCATTCTTCATGGACTGTGTCATAGATCCAGACGTCTTTAGACACACCGTTCTCTGATCCTCTACCTCCTGTCACGTAAACCTTGCAGCCAATGGCACATGCACTGAACTCCTTCCTGGGGCTTGGGAGGTCTGCCTTGGGTATAATCTCCTTAGCTTTATGGTCAACCTAAAAACAGATCAACCATGGTGATTATTTGATTTGACGATTGAATATGAGTTAAAGGCAGTAAACAGACACACTTATGGATCAGTGTGGAAGATTAAGGGGCATTAGGCAGAGGTTGCAGATTGCAACAACCTGAATACCTTAAAACAGGTCACTGGTTTCAATGTTGTGGCTTGTGTGACAGTATAAATCCCTTTAATTTTTTTAACAAGTCACCCCAAGATTGTCTTGCTCTTTTGGTTTAATAGTTTGGATTAATAGGATTTCAGGAATCAATATATATAAATAATCAATTTCATAACTGTATACACAGTCCACTATGTATCCACTGCTCCAAAGCAAATTCATACAATTCAGGTCAGCAGATTAGGATTTTTACTTTGTAATAATGTGTGGCTACAATAAATCAATTATTCCCCCAATCTTCGTTTCAAATACTGAATCAGATAACCATCCTCTGCCACACCAAAAGTAGTTAACATAGATAGTGATAACAGGATAACTTTTTATCCAGGGCTGACTGGTCTCTGGTCAGTGTCATCCTGCTGAAGCTGGTGTTTTCAGTGATGTTGTTTGAACTCATGCCCTGGGATTACGTGACAGACTCAGGGGGCAGGTGGAAGCAGCATCAGCTGCTCGCCTTGTGTTAATGCTCCTCTCAGTAACTTTACTATCAACACACATGTTGCATTTTTAAATTAGTATCTAAGTGTGTATCAGCATCTGCTTAGTAATGATACAGCTGCACAAAGATTTCAGGCAGCACTGTACACACACACACACACACAGTACACAGACATACTAACACTATACACGCATATGTGCAGATTTACAGGAAAACAAGTTGCTACAATACAACACATGTTCCCCTAGCACCTGCCTGACCTGATTTCTTTGAGTAAACTAAACCTAAACACGTAATCACAGTGTATATGTCAGCCCTGTGTTTGGCTGGTGACCTGCCACTCTCCCAATGTCAGCTGGGATATACTCCAGCCACCTTACAGCCCTCATCAATAAGTGTGAAGCAAATGGATGGATAGTTCAGCTGCTGTATCCAATCACAGGCAGGAACTGGACTAATCTTAAATCATTGAGGAGTACACTCTACTAAGTGAGCTAATCTTCCACTTTATACCATTTAACCAAGCCAGCAGGACACTGTATACTTTACATGGGGCATCCTTTCACACAAGTATAAAGGAATTTACCTGGTATATCTTGTCACACATGAAGGTCTGGCCTCCCAGAATAAGCAGTGTGTGTCCTGCCTTACGAGGCCGAGCACAGGGACTTGTCACTACTCCATCATTCTGGAGGATTTTCTTCTTACACTGCATGGCCTCTTCTACTATTGACCTGTTGAGGAGAGGTACAACATAAATATGTTTATTCAATGTCCTCACTAAAGGGTTGGCCTCATTTTCTCTATCAACAGCCTCAGCTCATAATACAAATCTCCTTTTAAAAGGATCGGGATGTTCATCAAGAGGAGAGGAGAGGAGAGGAGAGGAGAGGAGAGGAGACAAGGAGAGGAGATGGGAGGTTTAGGTTTTTAAATGTTACTTTATTAACCCATTACCAGAAACCTGACATCATCACCTCAGGGCAAAAACCGACTAAACAAAATATGGTCAACTTGGCAGAACCAGATAAAAGTTCTCATTGGGTGTACAGTCTTTTTCTTTGAGAGTATTTTGGACCAAAAGAAAAAAACTTCCTTCAGACCCTGAACCCACCTTTTTAAAAGCTCAAACATAGCAGACAACCAAGGACATTTAACAAATAAATGTGCAAAGTAGCCCCATGTACAACCCTCCAGTGGAAGTCTGCTGTCCGCTTTTCAATGGGCGGCTTGTAGAAGGACCATCAGCTGCTCAGTCCACTTTGACTCCTTCATCCCTGACCTTTTCCCCACAGCTTGGAACTTTTCTAGGTGGGGGGTTGTGAAAGACAGCAGCTGACCTCCTCCCTCCTGTCACTCCCCCACAGCTGGGTTTACAGACAGAGAGGGGAATCTGTACTCACACCTTTGGCTCCACTGGTCACACAGAGCTCGGTTTTCTGGCTGACAGGCTGGCAGACTGCTTTTTGGGTTTTATGAAGTTGTTAAAGAATAAGCTTCCTCAAACAACCACATACCTGGAGTCTCATTAGTGTCACGTGCAATTTAAAAAATCTGCCATGCCTGCAGTACAGAAGTATAAAAAACTTTATGTCCAGAAAGATCTGCAGCCTCTGGTTGTAGGAGGAAAAGCTCCAGCTCTCCTCAGCAGCAGACAAGATGAGTCTAACCAGCTTGGGCCACAGATGTACAGCAGTCTGAAGTCTGAGTGAGGCAATTTCTGATTGGATGCTGATCAGTCCCTGCCCCCCTTCAGCGACAGGCAGGCTGCTGCACGAAGAAGCCCACGATGGCTCTCTGAGTGTCCTCTATCAGGCCTCCTGGTGGAGTCAGAGCAGTGAGTCTGTGCCACAGTGTCGAGACGACCAAGTTATTGGTGACCAGAACTCTTCCCCTATATTACAACTGGGGTAGCAACTGTTTTCATTTAGACAACCGAGCACATCCAACAAGAACACACCCAAAAATAGTCCCAGCACTTTCAACCCCTCCTTCCCCCACTCAAGTCTCCCAGGCAAACTGGGCACTGCCTGATCCCTCCACTGTCCCACCAGCAAAGCTTCATTCTTTACCCAGTTCACCTGAGCAGATGAAGCCTTTTCATATAGTGACAGGGAATCCTGCAAACCCTGAACATCCCCCATCTAGAGACAAAAACATAAATAAGCTGCTTCTAAGCTCGTCCACCCACAGTCACATATTATATGTTTGACTGACCGATTTACTGAAATCTGTCAGAAGTTTGTCAAGCAAGCAATAGAACCTTTGGAACTTCCTTCCAGAATAAAAGTTCACAATAGCTTGAAATAAAGGTTTGCTGCAAAAAAAAAATAAAAAAGAAAGGGAAAAAAGACAAAAGTTATTCTGCAAGTAACTGCTGCTGCTTAAAAAAAATCATATTATCAAAATAGTCTGGTGGGCCAGTTTTCGCACGAGGGCCACCAGTTGCAGACCACTACAGTAAACCAACCCAAGCCAGAAAACCATCATCATAACTTTCTGTTCTAGAAAAAGTCAGTGGAAAAACCATCAATCCCTGGCACCTGTCCTAATGCTATCTGGTTAACAGAAACGGTCAACTCCTCCAAAGTCAGGTCACAGTCCAGAGCAGCTTTCTCTCCCAGGTTTAGCTGAGGAAGACCATCCAGCAGCTCCCTGAAGCACTCCATGACGCACTCCTCCGCACCGAAGGGGTAAGTGTAGAAGTCTATCTCAAGGTTCCTCATGTCGCCCGGACTGGTGGTCACTCTGCCCCCTGACAGCCTAAGGCAGGTCATCTGTTCTCCCTGTGCCACCAATTTTTACAGATTGAAAAAGAAAGAGCTTGGAGCATCCCTTTAGGAAACAAGACCTGAGAAAGGCGCCCTTTGCTCTCTCCTGCAGGAAGGAACTCAGCTCCAACCTCTTCTCTTACAGCAGTTGACCCGCAGTGGGATCAAAGTCTCTTCTTTGTTCCTAATATTAGTCTCCAGCTCCTGGACTGCTGCCTTCATCCTAGCAGTGGAACAGAAAGCTTTTTTAAGTGTAGCCAAAAGTGCTAAAAGCTCTGGCACAGGAACCTCTGTCTACTGCAGGAGCTAGTTGTTAAAAAGCCAGTAAAACTCAGTCAAGCTTCACTATGAGAGTGCAGCTGTGAGCACACACCAGTTGTACTGGACGGTGTGATAAAACACACACTATTATTTTTTAAATGACCTTTTCAAGCAGAGAGCAGAGACAGAGCTATCTGCTTCTTTTCACTGTCACACAATCTACCTACATGTTGTGTTTTTAAATGTTCTAATCTTTACAAAGACAGAGAGACGAAGAAGAAAGAGTGTTGTATTTAATGCTTTCACACAGGCACTGCAGTCCTGAACTTACACATCACATACATCACCTGGAGGAGCTGAATGTGTGAACGCAAATGTCACAACCAATTGGACTGGACCTTAAATGGGCTTTACCCTGTTAGCCCTGTATGTCTGATTGAGCCCATGTGTGAATAGAGCAGGTCATTGTCCATATAATTCACAGTGAGTGGGCGACTTGATGACATTTCACCTGCACGCTCTACCCCAGCGCCGCCCCTCGCCTACATCAAATGGAACCTGACACAGACCACAGATCTCCTGTTGTATGCTCCATGTGTAAAATTATAAGGATTAAATGGTTATTGATTCATTAGGTTAGCTTACCTGCTCCTCTTGTCAGCCATAACCAACTCTTCACAGGCTACAGCCTCCAGCAGACATTCAGAGGGCAGCAGAGCCAGCCGGATGCCCCTCAGCAGTTCAGGTAGATGATGACGCCGACGCTCCAAATCGAATCGGACCCACCGCATCACAGAGTTAAACACAACCTGCCACAAGTTTACAATAAAGCATCAAATATTCACAAAGAAGCATCCAGGTGGTCTGCTCACACCACTTGATGTTTTAATAGATGGTACTAAAATGATTTGGAAAAAAAAACAAGTAACAATTAATGAATAATTAGAGATTATCCCATCTATCTGCATCTATTATGAATCCCATCTATCTGCAGGGGTCAGTCAGAAAGCATTAGCATTAGCCTTAGCACTTCATTAAATAAGAGAAGGAATTAAAAACAGCAGGAAAGAATATGGAAAAAGGGAATGAGAGGATTACTGACCTGTTCATCTTCTATCTCCAGCTCATCACTCAAAATCAGCTCCAGCAGTTTGTCTTTAGACAGACTGTAGAAATCCTCTGACTCTCTGACCTACAGGAGAGATAAACATGTGTTCAGTAAACCCAGAAAGTATCATTTGGTGAATATCTACAGTACATGTATACTTCAGAGATGACGATGAGGGAGCACCACCATTAAACTTGACTTTAGTCGTTTCTGTACTGAAACCTGTTCCCTGCTGTGGTTTTATTTTCCAACAGGATTCACATGATGATTCACAGGATAAAAAAAAATATATATATTAATCGCATCCAATAAAAACAAGAAAGTCAATTAGTGGTGTTTCTAATGACACAGCTCCTCAGCAGAGAAGAGCACAGACTGCTTATTCAGCTCATGCATTATGATGTCATCTCTAAAATGACACATTATTACAGATCAAATTAACTGAACACTGTTTCACTCAATTTCACTGACAGGGAAAGCACAGTGAGCCAAATCAATCCAATCACACAATTTAGAGAACAGGAAGCAAAGTTTAACCTCATCCACCCTCGGTGAAAGCTGAGACCTATCTGTGTCTGTGATTAGTTCAATGTCTGTAATAACAGTGGGACCGTCCAGTGCCTGTGGTTAGGTAACTGTCTGTAATAACAGTGGGACAGTCCAGTGTCTGTCGTTAGCTCACTGTCTGTAATAACTGGACGTTAGTTCACATGTCTGTAATAAGAGTAGTACAGTCCAGTGTCTGTGGTTAATTAACATGTCTGTCATAACAGTGGGACAGAGAGGACTGGACAATGTACAGGTTTTTAAACATCAGAGATTAGAGCTAGAAAGTCTAAAAGGACTTAAGAAGTGAGCGTTGATGAGCGTCATGGATGAGATGTTATGGTGACGTCAGTACCCGAGCTGCCATGCTTGTATTTTCATCATGGGAGCTGTAGCTTCTTTTGCGCTCACAAAGTAAAGTTAGCTGAATTTTTTATAAAGGTGTAATGTGTAAGATCGTGCTACTTGCTCTTCCTCCATAGGGGGCAACATTTCACCTCTTTGCCCCCGTCCAGTTAATCATATTGTTTTTTTCATGATGTTCCTTATAATTTATTATTTATATGTGCATTTATTGTTGATATGGTTAAGCTTGTTGATAGCACTGAAACAAATTATAAATACTTGTAATACAAACAGTATGTTCTTATTTCGTATAAAAATATGAAGACAAGAGGATCCTGCATGACACATTGCAGCATGAGGAAGGAATGATGACATCATCACAAAGGCAGAATCAGAAAACAAGGTTTATTGCCAGTTGGGTTTTCATTTACAAGATATTTGGCTTGGTGTTTGGTGTATACGATAAACATATTTATAGGAAATAACAATAAAAAGGTAAAATACTGCAACAGTCAAAAAGATAAATATACATTGACACATATATAACAAAATAAAACAACGAAAAAGATACTACACAAGAATACTCTAACTATGTACAAAAGTGTTTTAGAATGTGCAGAGATAATACTCCAAGATGTTACTGTGATGTGCTTGTTGATGGTTGATGATGCCAGATGCAGAAGAAAAGGCAGGTGCTGGTCCATCACTGGGGATGACTGGACTGGAATTCTGATCTTGATACAGACAAACATGTGATAGGACAATTAGTTTAGATCATACAAGTTCTTTATATTCAAACATGTTAGGTCTGTTGTGTGTGTATAATAAATAGTAAGGATAGATATGAATATGCTAAAATAATGCAGTATGAATATTGGCACGAATATGCTGAGATAGACACAATGGCCCTCATTTATCAAACGAACGTACGGCAGAAAACCGTGCGTACGACCGTTTCCACGCAAGCTTCGGCATTTATCAATTAGGACGTGAGCGGACGCTACGCTCAGATCTCACGTCAGGTCTGAGCTCGTGTACGCAAATCTGGATTTGCGGTGCAGCAGCAAAATCTGGCTAAGTCTGAAAATAATTATTAAACAAACCTCAGCTGTCATCAGCATAAACAGTCACATATTTAGAACAGATCAAAACGGATTCTTAAAACGAATAAAACAAGATTAAAAAAATGTGAATTTTAAAAAAGCCCAGGTTTTTTACTGATACCAATTTTTGTACAATAAAACAATATGATAGGCTAAATAGCCTAATATGACATCTAATTATTGCACATTAAAATTTGAAATAATAATAAATACAAGCAGAAATGTGTGTTTGCAAATTAACTCATGGCAAAATTGTGTAATTGTTTTTGTTTTTTTCCGATGGGTGTGACACAACTGGAACAACAATTAAAAGCATCTGGTGAGATAATCATTGTTGCACTGTGGTTGGTCAGATGTTTACTCACTCCCTTATTTAAACAGATGCTTTGACAGTTATCAAATCATAACGATGGCAGATTTACTCGTTTTGGAGGAACAATACGCGCGTGTCAGACGTGAGCGCGTTTTCAGAGACCGCAGGGATCTCCAGATTGATTGATTTCACTCATGTGCGTCTGAAGGCACCATCCATGAATGATTACACATTCATCAATCGCAAAAACTACCACTTTATAAATGTACAGGTGATTTGTGATGCCAAGCTATCACTTTTAAACGTGGTGGGCAGGTGACCGAGACACACACGATTCTTTTATTTTTCAAAACAGCTGTGTTGGCGCGCGGCTGCAGGAGGCGGCACTGCAGAGCCAAACTCATCTCCGTCACCCTCTTCCACACAGCGGTTTTATGAGCTCCTTTGATCCCACTCTTCAGACTGCCAAAAAGCACATCCTTATTTTGCGCCACCTCGGATGTCAGGATGTCGATCTCCATCTCTGAAAAGTTTCGTTTTTTGCCAGTAACTCTTCTCTCCATGTTTGACCTTAGTGGGCGAGGCCTCCGAACCAGGAATACTTAAGGGCGTAACATGTTAATGACGATCGAATTCAGCCGCTGCATTTATCAATACCCGATCATTCGTACGCTGGGATTGGTCAGATACGAATGTTTCATGAATCACACGTGTATCCTATCGTACGACCAATTCTGCACTCAGATCTGCGCCTGTTTTCACGCAAGATTGATAAATGAGGGCTAATGTGAACACTAGTAACAGTATGAATATTATGAAATGTAAATGCAAGGAAATGAAGAGTAAACAACTACAGTAGAGGTAGAATAAGAATTCAATGTACACACTATATAACCAATAAACAACAGAGATTAGTACAAATATGGATATACTGTATACTGTACTGCAATACATAACCCATATAGGCAGTGGTATATCTATGGTATAAATATTAATTATCAGCAATCAGCAGTATGAACATATATACACTGTTGGTCTGATATAATAACAGTGACAAGTGGTGCAGTGTGACAGCTGAGGGGAAGAAGAAAATCCTGAACCCGCTGGTCCTGGAACAAAGATACCAGTTCCAAACAGTGTCTTTGTCTAACTTGTTAAAGTGAATGATAGAATTTTACTCACCTAGACCCTCCTCACTGCGTGCCATTGGTGTTGGTAGAACAGGCAGGGGCAGTGTCTGTACTGACTCAGATCATGATAAAGACAGAGGTGTGCTGAAATCTCCTCAGAAATGTAAAGGCCCAGTGAACTTTCAATTATGCCTTATCTTGTAACAGTAATGTAAAGTGGTTACAGTATGATAAACCGAACAACATATATTCACTCTGTCTACAATCTCAATGTACAGTCATCAGTTATAAAGTAAGCCTTAAGTTACTGACGTAACTAGCTGAGCAACTGGCGGCAGGAACAGGCTTAATTCTACTAAACTTCTAAAACGTCGACAACATCAACATCATACATTTATGCCACTTGAAATGATGTCAGTACGGTTTGTCATCAGTTGCACTAATGATATTTTCTGCTAAAAACCAACTTTAGATGTTACTCACCAGTCTAAAAGAAAAGTTGTGAGCTTGGCATCAAACCGCATCTCTTTACTCGCCCATAGCTGTCTCCAGTGGTGGATTCATCCGTGTTTTACTTCTCTGCTCTTTTCTTTGCCATTGAACGTGTTTCTTGTCGGAAACGGGAGGTAAAGATTGTTTTCCAGGAGCTTCAGCGATCTCTGTGTTTCTGTGATGCTAGTCGAGAGCTGTAGCGTATCTTCAAGCTCTGGAGGAAGCTGTTCGTCATCCTCTTATGTAGGAATGAGGGCAGACTAGACACTACACTGACTCAAAAAGCATCTAGTGTCACGTGGTATTACTACATGGGAGAGGTCTGTATGTTTGTATTTTTTTTTGTTATTTGGATTGCTATTTTTTGTTATTATTTATTATCAATTGCCAGAGGTTTTTGGAGCTGGACAGCTGCTGGCAGCACAATTGAGATTTATTAGTCGTAGCATCATAACTCTTTATTGTTCTGAATGAGGGTGATTTTAGATGTTGTTAACTGTTTATAGCCTATAGGCCGCCTATTTAAGAAATCAAGATCTAGTTTCGTCTTCGTCTTTGTCGTCTCCCGCTTATCCAGATCCCGGTCGCGGGGGCAGCAGCCTCAGCAAAGAGGTCCAGACGGCCCTCTCCCGAGCCACTTCCACCAGCTCCTCCGGGAGAATCCCGAGGCGTTCCAAGGCCAGCCGAGAGATATAATCCCTCCAGCGTGTCCTTGGTCAGCCCCGAGGCCTCCTCTCGGTGGGACATGCCCGAAACACCTCCCCAGGGAGGCGTCCAGGAGGCATCCTCACCAGGTGCCCGAACCACCTCAACTGGCTCCTCTCGACATAGAGGAGCAGCGGCTCTCCCGGATGACCGAGCTCCTCACCCTATCTCTAAGGCTGAGCCCGGCCATCCTGCGGAGGAAACTCATTTCGGCCGCTTGTATTCACGATCTCGTTCTTTCAGTCATTACCCAAAGTTCATGACCATAGGTGAGGATTGGAACGTAGATCGACCGGTAAATCGAGAGCTTTGCCTTCCGGCTTAGCTCTCTCTTCCCCACAACGGACCGATTCAGTGCCCGCATCACTGCTGACGCCGCCCCAATCCACCTGTCGATCTCCCGTTCCATACTACCCTCACTCGTGAACAAGATCACGAGATACTTAAACTCCTCCACCTGAGGCAGAGCTTCTCCCCCGACCCGGAGCAGGCAATCCACCCGTTTCCGGCTGAGAACCATGGCCTCAGACTTGGAGGGGCTGATCTTCATCCCAGCAGCTTCACACTCAGCTGCGAACCGCCCAAGCGAGAGATGAAGGTTGGTGCTAAGAGGACCACATCATCCGCAAAAAGCAGAGACGAGATCCTCCCACCACCGAACCCAAACCCTTCCACCACCCGGCTGCGCCTAGAAATTCTGTCCATAAAAGTTATGAACAGAACCGGTGACAAAGGGCAGCCCTGACGGAGTCCGACCCTCACCAGGAACAGGTCCGACTTACTGCCGGCTATGCGAAACAGACTCACACTCCTTTGGTACGGGGACTTAATGGCCGCTAACAAAGGGCCATCCACCCCATACTCCCGGAGCGCCCCCCAGAGGGAGCCCCTGGGAACACGGTCGTAAACTTTCTCCAAATCCACAAAACACATTTGGACTGGATTGGCAAACTCCCATGCTCCCTCCAGCACCCTAGTGAGGGTGAAGAGCTGGTCTACAGTTCCACACCCAGGATGAAAACCACATTGCTCCTCCTCGATCTGAGGTTCAACTATCGACCGGACTCTCTTTTCCAGTACTCTGGCATAGACCTTACCAGGGAAGCTGAGGAGTGTAATTCCCCGGTAATTGGAACAAACCCTCTGGTCACCCTTCTTAAAGATGGGGACCATCAACCTGGTTTGCCACTCCAGAGGTTAGGGTTAAGGTTAGGGTTAGCTATGTGTTGAGGTGAGACCGACTATATCTAGCCGATATCACTCAACCTCTTCCACAAGCACTCGCTCTTTCCCCGCCAGAGGTGATGTTCCATGTTCCAAAAACCAGTGTTCGTAACCGAGGATCGGACCGCCAAGGCCCCCGCCTTGGTCTGCTGCCCAATCCACACTGCACCAGATCCCACTGACTCTTCCTGCAGGTGGTGAGCCCACTGGGAGACGAACCCATGTAGCCGGTTCGGGCTGGGCCCGGCCGGGCCCCATGGGCCAAGGTCCGGCAACCAGGCGCTCGCCCATGGGCCCCAACCCCAGGCCTGGCTCCAAGGCGGGGCCCCGGTGTCCCTCCGGGCTGGGTTCTTGGGTTCTTGTTATTTCTTTTCATTGGGATCTTCTGAACCGTTCTTCGTCTATTTTCGATCTAGTTTGTACTCACAAAATAAAGTTTGCGGAGTGACTGCATCTGGAGTGGACATGCTGACAGATGTGACAGCTGACAGTGACTTTCCTCATCACTAAACCATTAGACACCCCCTTGCTCAGGTCTTGACAAAGCCTTTGAACATCGTATATTCTTCTTATATTTCCTCTGTCCATTTTTTCCTCCTGTCTTTTAAGTTTTTGCTGGTAGGCTTAATCTGGTGCGTGGCCACTTCTCTCTCTCTCGCTTTATCTCTCTCTTTCTCTCTCTCTCTCTCCAGATCTGAATAAGGAAATGAATGCCTAATGTTAAATGAAAAAGATAAACAGTGAGAAAAAATAGACATGCAAAAAATATGAAATAGAAACATTGTTATAATTCCTAAGGCCACAGCTGGCAACAGCGGTCTGTATGACTGCTTTGGCGATCAGAGGAAGAAATGCTCATAAATCTTGTGTTTTTTATTTCAATACTTCTAGGCTTCAGAAAACATCAAAAACATATATTTAAGAAAAGGACTGAGAGACCTGTAGTTTTTTTGATTTAAACAAAGTTATTTACATAATGAAAACTGTCAGACCATCTTGGCGGATCATATATACCTACCTACCTTTTCGTTAGAAGTTAAGTTAGAATGATTTTTTGTTGTGTTTTTTTAGATTTGCCGTTGTGTCTTGTGATTCAGCGTTGTGTTTTGTCATTTTTTGTTGTGTTTTGCCATTGTGTTTTGTGATTTGTTGCTTTGTAATTTGCCATTGTGTTTTGTGATTTGCCTTTGTGTCTTGTGATTCGAGGTTGTGTTTTGTGATTTGTTGTTGTATTTTGGTATTTACCGTTGTGTTTTGTGATTTGCCATTATGTTTTGGTATTTACCGTTGTGTTTTGTGATTTGTTGCTTTGTGATTTGCCATTGTGTTTTGTGATTTGTTTTTGTGTTTTGTGATTTGTTGTTGTGTTTTGTGATTTGTTGTTGTGTTTTCCTATTTGTCGTTGTGATTCGCACTTCACAGCCACTGTATGTTGGGGCTAGCTGGTTAGCATGCTAATTTCAGTAGATATCTCTGAAATACAATAGATGGAGGTCTTGGTCGTGACATCATCACTGTGGCTCCTTCAAACACTGTTGATAGTGTTTGTTCATTTTTTGAACATATTAAAGTGAAATTCTGGCCAGATCTTACACATTGCACCATTAAAACCACAGAGGTTTAATTTTCCTCTATCAAATATTGCAGTGGAGCTCTGTGTCATCTACTTCTATGTGGCTGATGCCCCCACCATGTCACAGCTACAGGAACTTAGTAATTAGGCAGGTATACACTGATGGACACCACAAATTCAGGGTATCTTTACCGTCTCATAGTGCAACAGACACATCCTCCATGACAGCTCGTACAGCCTTTTACACTGATGGGCATCTGATAGCAGCATCATCCCCAGGCAGTTGGAGGAGTGCAGATTTTTCTCTAAAAACTCTGCAGCTGCGTCCCGAATGTCATGAAACTGCAACATGTCGCCTGCCTCCAACAGCGACTCAGCGTTCTCCTCATTTATGATGACTCGAGAAGAATAGGCAAAGTCCAGCAAAAGCTCCAGGACCTAGAGGAGGAGAGAAATAAGAGCAGTAAATTATATCATGTATGACTGTGTGACAGAGAGTCTAATCCTCGAATGTCTGATCTCATCACCTGGCCAAGTTACTCCATACATTGTTAAACAAGAGAAAATATGAGTGGGGTATCGAGTCAATCTGCTTTGTTTTGCTGCTTTCCAGGGCTCGACTGGTGTATCACCATGGTGAATATCATCAGCTGATTGTAGGTTATCACAGGGTGAGTATCAAAGTAAATGAAGAACATGAATACATGATACAGGTGTACTGTATGATACAATTGAGCAGGCAGCATACGATCCTGTTCTGTGAAATGTATCAAAATGTTTAGCAGGCTCAGTGACTGAAGATACTCTAGAGGCTTGTGGTGGAACAACACACTTTATCTTGGTTATTCTTTTGCCACCCATCTTAGAACAGAAATACTTTTTTAATTCGAGGTCAATTCAGTATCAACATTACATACAAGATGGTTCCACCTCAGGAACCTTTTCAGGGGACCAAGAACTCTTTGAAAACTTAGGGAATCTAATCTGTGTTTAAACCAGAGGAACCTGGGACTTAGTTTGCTGTACGGTAGTTCCAGGTGTAAAAACAGTCTGTGGTATGATGGCCGAACATACCCTTTTCACATCCGACTGAGGACCTGTGTCACATGTCATTCCCCATCTTTATCTCCCCCTCACTTCATGTCATCTTTACTTTCAACTGTCTAATAAAGCCATAAAAATCCAACAGCATTGGGCCCTTTTGTTACTAGTGGGCGAATGACTGTCGACACAGAGTGTGGGTGCACTGACACAAACAGACTTTGTAGATTCTAGCAGCTGCTGGGGGAAGTGGACACACAAAGTGCCTCCTGATTTACCATCGCAGCTCTTTGTCAGAGGCTTTAATGTCAAGGGGGGAGGGTACAGTATCAGTGAGTGTTGTGCTGGTTTGTGTTCAGTAGCAGCAGCAGTACCTCAGGATGTATACTGTCTCTGAAGTTCACATCACTGTCAAGACTTTCTCGTAGCCCACCACTGAACATGGCCTCAAAATAACGGCTGCATGCTGCCAAGACCGCCCTGCAACAAAAAACACAGAGGATGTTAAAGTGTCTCTAGTGAAGTTAGTTGTTGTTACTCTGGTGTGGTGGTTTGATGTATGCTTCTATTAAATGTTCCCAGTGAAATGAATAAGCGTTGATGGCATTTACCTGTGGCATGGGAAGGAGCGATCCCCTGCCCACAGAGTGACATCAGTGAACATGCACTGTTTTCTCATGGTGTTCAGGTGAGTCAGGACACTGTCAGGATGTGAAGGCTTGTGGAACAGTGAGATGTTCATGGAGCCTGTGCTGGTGCGGGATTTACGATTCTCATGAACAGTCACTGACATGGCGGCTTCGTCAGGCACCTCCAGGGGGTCAGCTGCAATAATCTGTCCTACTGTTCAATGAGAGGGACAGGAGAAGGAAAATAAACCACACTTCCACTATAATGTATACATGCATTTATGTATCACTTAGACAAGGTCACAAAAACACCAGATTCACTTTCGGGTTTATTATTCTTCCGCCAAATTTTGGCGCGTAACTCGTCCCGCAGCTTTGAGAAAACCCCGGTAATATATACATCAAAACGTGCGTCTTGATCCCGAAAGAGGTGCTATGACTTTTGAAGTATATATTTTTTTGGGCTTTTATGCCTTTAATGGACAGCACAGTGGAGAGTGACAGGAAACAGGGAGGCAGAGAGAGGGGGAATGACATGCAGCGAAAGGCCGTCCGATGCGGGATTCGAACCGGGGCAGCGAGGACTGTAGCCTCTACACATGGGGCGCCTGCTTAAACCACTACGCTACACGACGCCCCAGGTGCTATGACTTTTGGTGTTAAAATTCCAATTTTCCCCAAAGTTATTCCCAAAATACTGGGAATAAATAATGCATTAGGAATGCATTGGAATTTTCTTTAGAAACCCACAAAATTTCACCTTTTTTCTGAGTCACCCAGCTCTCTCATACCTGCACGTAGAAATGTGATTCAAACTATAAAACGGAGGAAAACTTCTGCTCTCTCAAAAAGACAGGAACTGTTTTTACATAACTATGAGGGAGCTGGCAAGCATCCCCCCTCACTAAGGTGAAAAAACAATACACATTGGCTAAAATAGGAAGTTTATTTTTTGTTGTGCTTTTATTTTGGGAACCCCTACTAACCACTCTCTCTTTGAGGTCTACTTCCGGGGGCGTGTTTTCATGGAGTGCACACATGGGAATGCTGCCAGACTCAGCAGGTGTCAATTACCTCATCAGGCTGTACCAAGTGGGCAGGAAGGAGAGAGGGGAGTGGGTAGAGAGGTTTTACTTAAGTTTGGCTTTTGTTGGGTATTTCTTTAGTTTATTATGTATTCTATTTTGATCTGTTATTGGCCTAACAGATTAGTATATGTAAATATCAGTGTGGTTAAATTGTAAAAAGGTATTTGAGATGTGTGGTGCTAGTGTCTAGGGTCCCTGCACTATGTGATGTTTGGTAGAGGCTAGGGGTACTTATACCAGGTGGGAAAGCAGGGTAGTGTGTCAGAGAACAGGGGTCAGGTTGGACGCCGCCGCCGCCATCCAATGTAACCTGCTACACCAGTCAGACTGCTTTGGTTGTCCAGCCATTCTGCGACCTATATGTTAGACTGTGTTTGTGTCATTTGCCTCAGCTCACCAGTAAACTAAGAGCTCTGCAACCAACTTTTGTGTGACTGATTCTGTCCTCTCTCATGCTTGCACGCCAATCCTGCTGGCCTTCATCCTGATTGTAAGGGTTCACCATCATCCAAACCTTACAATAACATGTAAACTTTTCAAACTGTGAGCACTCAAAGGAGGAGTGCAAATCACTTTTTCTTCAAAGTTAGAGTGAAAGCGTCAGTTGGCTAGAGTGCGTGAAGCAGTAAAAAATAACCTTTATTTTCATTTTTAACTCGAGCTCACGGCCAAACCGTAAAAAGGAGACAAATAATTATTTCTGAAAATGTAGACATAGTTGTTGGGATTCATAAAATGTAACTTTGACAGGCAGGGTCTGCACAAAATTTAAACGGGGGTGCCGAGTCCGGCAGCAATACCTGTCTCACTCTCATTGACACCTAATGTAATCGTCTTTTTTTTTCAAAAGAATCTCACTCTGTCTTCGCACTGAGCTTCCTCACTCAGCCCAACTGAAACATAGAAGAGAAGCAATCCTATGCCCAAGCATATTCTGAGAAGACAATAACTGATCTGAAACCAGAAGTTTGTGCCTACTCAACAGCTTTGACAAAGCACACGTCCCAACGCTGCTCCTAGCCCTCCTCATCCTCACCAAACCACCGACTTACCGCCGGGGTGTGGAGTGGGCTGCTATCTGCTATTTTTTTCCCCCCATAGGTCCCCCCATCTTTCCCCCCTCTTCTCTTCCCACTGTTTTTCATTGTAATTTTAAGGAATATCTGAATAAAATAGAGACTGTAGAAACTTCTGGCTTCAGTGTCTGGCACGGTCTTTTCGGTTTATGAAAAGAAGTAACGGTTTTCTCATAATTTGCAGTTGTTTGAAGCCATGTAGAAGCCAAATTCTGGGCAGATTTTCACATTGCCATGGCAACGGCAGCTCCTGACCTGTGTGCGTGCGCCTAGCAACCAGATAACCAACTCTCCAAGCCCTGCTAGCTTTACATTAGCCGCATGTTAGGTCTTAAATTACATTTAGTTAGGTCTTAAATATGTAAGTCCATTTACTGCTTCCTTCGTTGCTTTGTTTTGTTTTGTTAAAAGAGTGAATGAAGTTGTGACGGTCTCCGCTGAGACAGAGGAGAGGAGAAGCTACTAGCCCTCTCTCGCTGTCACTTCTAGTCGCGTTGCTCTCCTCCCCAGTAATGTTAAATTTAGCACAGAAAAAAACATAATAGTGGTAATTTAAATAGCGGTTCATGGGATTTATTAACCCTCAGGGGTCCCTCTGTTCTTTTTTGGACATTTTCTTCACTTTTCTTTTTTGATTTGCTGATCATTTTGGCTGTGTTACAGCTGAAGGTATGGATTTCTGCAAGAAAGTGTCTTTTTTGACATATTTTTAAAATCTAATGTCAGTTACTGTTACAGGTCTATTATACACTGGTAACACATTTTGTACCCTCTGGGGTTCCTCGCGTCCAAAAAAAGACACACAAAGAAAATGCTATAAAATCATCATATATCAATATTTTTTTCTGCTTTTTTTTGCATAAATCTCTTAAACCACTTCAGTTCTGCTCAAACCTACCAAATGTTTATTAGTTTTCAGGATTTTAACCCTTTAAGTGCCAGTTTGAAGACATGTTGCCTCTTGTTTTATTAAAAAAAACAACACAGAATATGAGATATTTCCCACATAATACATGATGGAGGGATGTGACATTGTTTTATAAAAGAGTCTTTTATATCAAGACATTTCTCAAAACCAGAATATGATCAGGGTGACTTTTGAACACTGGAAATAAACAATGTACTCATCCCGGCAGTAGCCCCCGTGGCACTCAAAATTTCCCTGGAATTTTCTAGTTATACATAAGATCAAATCCCCTACAATTGGCAATAATACAATTATTGTAAAAATGCATTTAATGTTTGCCACACTAATAATCATCATAATAATAATAATAATAACAATCATAATAACATAATCTGAATGTCTTAATTAATTAATTAATTAATTGACTCAGGGATCTTTCCTCATTATTAAGAGATAGCAAGTCATAATTATGAGATAAGGTCTCCAATTTTGTTTCCCTGTGGTGAATGCAATGTGCTTCCATAAACGTCCTATTTACACTAGATATTATATGTCCAACATGTCATAAACTATCACACAACGCACACAGTATGTACTATATATTATGTTTGAATGTAAGCGAACGGCTTACACACTTCGGCTCTAATTAAAGGACAAGTATTAAAATTAAAACATAACTCACATACTCGTACTGAGAATTATTATCAGTGACTGTACCTGTTCTGTCCATATCGGTTATAAGTTGATTTCTTATGTATGTGAAGAAATGGAGTGAAATGACTTTTGTAGTTTATCTGAAGCCACTTTGAGGCTACAACACTGAGTGGTAAATGGCTAAAGTCATTCTCTTTGGGTCACAGTGAGGAAACACCCTGACCTGAAGCGTGTAGACAACAAAAGGAAACCTCCTTCATCTGACTAACTCATACAGAGTAATACAGCCCACCACTGCTTAAATACCAACAATTAAAACCAGTCTGTGTTGTTTATCACAATCCATAATGCCAAAGTAGCTAATGTCCAATTACAGGTTTTCTCTCCTCAGACAGTTCATTACAGCAATATGCACATCGTATTCATCAGAGAAGTTAGTGATTGGTTGAACTGAGTGACTGTTATAGGTCTATTCATGTGTGTTTAACAGCTGAAGGGCTCAGGCCCAATAACTGTAGTGATAAATGTCAAAGCATGAAAGGCCTCAACATAGAAAATCACTTAATCTGTTTTATTGAACATGAATACAAATAGGTAATAAAAAAGTTAATGAGCCAGACATTAAGACTGAAAATTCAAATATAATTTGAGTAACAATTTAAGTGCTCAGGACAAAGTTTGAGTTTGTTGCTTTTAGATATTGGCACCTCATATGACCAGAAAATGAGCAAAAAACATTTGGATTTGTTTCTGCATCATTTGTGTAGATAAAATAAAAACTTTTGCACTATTTTTTTATAAATTAAATATTACATTTCCAAGAACATGGACTCAGCTGCAGTGTGCAGCACTATTTTAGAGTCAAGTTGATGTTGATGAGGTGCTCATACATAAGCCTATATTTAAAATTCTAATATTTAATCTCTCAAGAATGGGTTGATTTTTTTTCTGTCTACAAATTAACTGACAGTTTTATTCATATCCTGATCTAATGGGGTACTAACCTCACAGAGGTCAGTAAATCATTTCACCATTGTCTGTTTGACTTACTAATTAATACAGAACATGCACGTTTTAAAGGCAGTGTAACAAATAGGCTGCCAAGTGGTGTTAACTAGTTTAGGATTAGCTAGTAACCATTCAGCTTTATATTTAAACCTTCACTTTGTTTGACTTTTGTTTGTGGCTAAGTGGTTAGCTCAGTAGCAGACTGTCAGCAGGGGTAGGTAGGTATGGGCATTTGAAGAAATTTCCTTATTCCTTATTATTTTGGCCCTATATTACTTGGTATTGATGGATAGAAAAGAAATTGTGGTACCCCCAGTACCACAAAATTGTTGTAGTGTTTGTTTCCTTGTGATGACTAATGAACCATGTAAAGTTTCAGCAGAGCTCATCACTCAGCAGTACCACAAACTAAAGTCAAGGCAGCATAAAGCCACACTCATTGTAAAAAGCAATACAAAGACATAGGAACATGTGATATTACAGTGACACATTAGACAAACAGGAAAATGAATGGACAACACAACAGAGGACATGCAGTTTCAGCAGCAACACTGCTTTTGTTTGTGTCTGTGTCTGTGTGTGTGTGTGTGAGTGAGTGTGATGGATGGACGCACGCACGCATGCACGCACACACACACACACACACACACACACACACACACACACACACACACACACACACAATCACTCTTGATGACATGTAGTTTTATACCAGAGCCACAACAGTCACAGTGTGTTTGGTGTTCAGTGTGTGTGGCTGGATTGTGTTGTGAGTTAACAAAGATGAGAAGTACCAGCACATGCATGAGTGCATGTGCAGACACATTTATTCTTCTATCTTTTTAAGGACTTAACCTATTTAAAGCGGGAGCATGTCTATGTTCCCACAGCCCTATATTCCCACAGCCCTAACCCTATATTCCCACAGCCCTAACCCTATATTCCCACAGCCCTAACCCTAAATTTCCACAGCCCTAACCCTAACCTTATATTCCCACAGCCCTAACCCCATATTCCCACAGCCCTAACCCTATATTCCCACAGCCCTAACCCTATATTTCCACAGCCCTAACCCTAACCTTATATTCCCACAGCCCTAACCCCATATTCCCACAGCCCTAACCCTATATTCCCACAGCCCTAACCCTATATTCCCACAGCCCTAACCCTATATTCCCACAGCCCTAACCCTATATTCCCGCAGCCCTAACCTTATATTCCCACAGCCCTAACCCTAACCTTATATTCCCACAGCCCTAACCCTATATTCCCACAGCCCTAACCTTATATTCCCACAGCCCTGACCCTAAACCTAATTTTCAAAAATTTCTGTGAAAAAAAAGTTCTAAGAAATGTGGGTAGATAGGGCTGTGGGAACATAGGGCTGTAGGAACATAGGGCTGACCCCTTTAAAGCCATTTATAGTCCCTAGTAGTTGGTGGGACGGTGGTAAAGGGTTATAACCGTTTGTTTAATATGAACAGTACAAGTCTTGAGATGCTTTATTAAGAAAAACAATGACAAAAAAGACCAAATACAAAAATGTAAGGAGGACTCCTCCATAAGGAAAGTACCGACAAAGAATATTGTCAGATAGAACAGCAGGGTCAACTCGCTTGTATTTACATTTATTTACCTTTATATTGTACCCATCATTTATTCTTTATTTTTATCTTTATCCTAATTTTATCTTTATTTTCTATGAAAGGATGTGGGTCTCCATCTGTAAGAAGTTAAGAAGTTTAAGTTTTAGTATAAAAATGTCTTCAGAATGTTGGAAATACCAAATCATATAATCATTCCTATCGTTTGTTTGTATTCTTTTATATTTCATTCATTTTTTTATTATCATTTAATCATGTATTTTACTCACTTTTATATTTTATGCATTCATTTTATAATCATTTAAAAATGAATCATTCAATCTCATTTAGCCATATACTTAATGCTTTCATTATCATTGTTATCATTATTGCCATCTACCAATGTTATTCATTCATTTATTATTTATTATTCAAGTATTTTATGTGTGGCTAAAAATAGCTGTGTTCCAAAAACCACAACTCTTGTTGCTGCGTTCAGTCAATTTCAATTCTTGTGGCTATGTTCCAAGAATTGAGTTCAGACGAAGTAAATCAACCTATAGGGCAATGTAAACTAAGTTCAAGCTTAGTTTACATTGCCCTGTGTAAGGACCCCTCCTCGGGCTGACCAGGTGTCTGGGAGCCCGGTGAACACCTCATAACTGTTAGGTTTCTTGTAGTTAAGGGTATAAATCCTGATAGGGTTCTTGAGACGGAGGTTACAGGGGCTGGTCTGTGGGCTCGCAAGAGTGCTCCCCCACAGGTAGAAGCCCGGGACGGTGAATAAAAAGTATCGCCAGGGTGCATCTTTGGGAGACGCCCACATACGTCAGTGGGTGGAATCACATAAGAGGGCCCTCCTCCGCCTCTCCCCCTCCTCAGTGCTCATTCGTCGCCTCAGGTCAGGGACGAGGCCAGTGAGCGAGGGTGGCTGCGTAGGGGCCCACTGTAGCAACCAGACAACGACAGAGAAACTAGCGGTATTTTTTCCCTGAGGGCTACGGGCCCGCTAGCATAGTCCATTGATCTGTGAGTGCTACAGGCGGCAGATTAATGAACATCGCCGGCGTGAAAGTCTCAGTTCTGGCATTTCTGAGGGCAACCCACTTCAAAAAAGGAGTAAAATCCCAGCCTCTCTTGACAAACACTTCATGTAATCAATGCCAGATTTGGTGCTCATAGAAACACTAGTATAGGAGGACGTGTGTGTGTGGTGGTGGAGGATGTACCCTCCTTTCCATAACAAATGGACAAGGGGATTAAAACCAGTGGAAACACAGAATAAAGCAGTTTCATGTTAAAAATCAGTGTGTCTCCCACACTGTCTGGCAGACACAGGTGGTCTTGGAGGGGATAGGGGGCAAACTTCCATTAATGTTTGCCAAGCTTTTTTCTCTGATAACTAAAGATCCAGATGTCTGATGACGTTTAATAAAAATGTGACCCAAAACTGGATAAAAGTCAATTTTGATCTTCTGGCAGGAAACCTCAACACTGACTAACGACCAATGAAACAGAGCGTTACCATGATTAAAATCACAGATTTCTCTGGTTTGAGAATTAATGGAAACATTTGAGATAATGTAACAACTCAACAACATATAGACACTAGGTCTAGTTGTTTTTAGATATTTCAGTAAGTAATGTGTATGGAAACTTGATATTAAACAGGTCCCAGGGCCAGTAATGATAAACTCTTCCTAATCCAGATGAGATACATCTCTCTCTCTCTCTGAGTCTGTGTGTTTGTGAGGGGCGGGAGGAGCTCTTTGTCATATGCTGGAGCAGCATCTATCTATCTATCTATCTATCTATCTATTTATCAAACAGAAAAGCGATATTTTCATCTATTTCCTCCGCCTCCCAGTGTTTTTTACACAACATTGCACTGGTCAAGCTAATAACGAACTGGAAATGCTACAACAAAAGCTGTCTGTATATGAGTCTAACTGATTATCTTAGTTTACCACAAATCTTAAAATGTGACTGATTGTTGTGAACTGAGCGACTGGCTGAGACAAACAAGAAAAATCTATTCAAATCCTGTTCTGAATCTATTCTTTTTAAAAAAGGAATGACTTCCGGCAAGATGGCGGGTTGAGCAGTCACGTTTTCCGGAGCTCTTCTAAATTAGTCCCAAAGTTTAATTTGAAGTTGTTGAAAATCCACTTTGGAGTGACAAAATGGAAGCAAAGAAGCTAATTAAACCGGCCAAACTCACGATGGACTCCAAGGAAAAGAAAACTTTGCCGAATGTCGGGGGAAAAGATAACGTACATGCACCGGAGCACGACTACGCCATGGACACCGCTCTTACAAACAAGAGGGACCGCAGTGACGACTCTGTACCAACGACACTAGTTAAGAATCCCGTGGGGAAAAAGGCTAAGCCAGCAGATAACGGGTCTTGAAAAACGAGTGGATGGACAGCTGGCTGATTTGAAGGAGCAGACAAAACAAAGCAGCATCATGATTGCTAGCTTAGCAAAAGCAATTCAGTTCAACGCGGAGGAGGTGAGAGAATGCAAAAAAAAAGTTGAAGACTTGGAGAAACAAAACAACCGGCTTTGCAAAGACAACAGTGAACTCAAGGAAAGAGTAAGAGAACAAGAGAGATACAGGATGAGGTGGTGTCTCCGGATTAAAGGCTTGGAAGAGAAACGAGAGGAGGACATCCCAGCACAAGTCACCGAAATCCTCCGGAAAATTGCGCCAGATCTGGAGTCGCAGGTGGAGGAAGCGGTCGACATCGTCCATAGAGTGGGAAGAAAGATGGACAATAAAGTCAGGCATGTAATCATTCTGTTTGCCAAGAGTTGGGTGAAAGAAGAGATCTGTCGACGGACCAAGAACTCGCAGGTCTGCAAGGATAAAGGCATCCGTTTTGCAGAGGTGTTGCCACGGGAGGAAAGAAGACGTCTATGGCCGCAAATTGAACAAGCGAGGCGCGCTGGAAAACTGGCTTTCTTTCGGGGTCCTCACAGATACATTGAAGGACGCCGGATTGAAGATGACAGGTGAAATCATTTGATATGACTGTGATACAGTGGAAACTTTTACAAAGGGACGTTAAAACTCTTTAAAGGTTTAGGTTCATTCACTATCTGAGTGGGCGGATTAAACAAGTGTTACACTTGCATTCACTTTTCTTGTTTTGTTTTAGTGTTCATGGAAAATGTTAATATTTCTTTTGGTTCATTAAATGTTAGGGGCTTGAAGGACATTGTGAAAAGGAAAGCACTTTTTTTATTTTGTAAAGGGCAAATATCTCAATGTTTATTTTTACAAGAGACTCATTCTGCTGATGTGGACGCGACTTTTTGGACTAATCAATGGGGAGACCGAATTTTATTTAGTCATGGCTCTAAACGATCGGGAGGCGTCGCAATATGCTTCAACAAATGTCCTGGAGAAATTATAAGTCATAGAGCTGATGGAGATGGTCACTGGCTGACGGTGGTATTGAAAGTTGAAAGTCTGTTTCTTATTATAACAAATATTTATGGGTATAATAACAATGGACAAAATAAGAAACTTTTGGAAAATATAACAAATGTGATATCAGATCTTAAAGTTCTGTACCCCACTGACTATGTTTTAGTAGGAGGCGACTGGAACATGACTCCGGATGAATGGGTAGATAGGATGCCTCCAAGATTAGAAAAACCACAATATAATGACACTATTAAAAGTTTCATGACAGATAATAATCTAACTGATATATGGAGAAGATTAAACCCAGATGTTAAAAGTTATTCATGGTTTAAGCCCAACGGAGGAAACAAGTCCAGAATTGATTACTGGAACCCAAAGTGAAGGAAGTTAGGAATAAAGGGTATTGGAAATTTAATGCCAGATTGCTACAAAATCAAGAATACTGTAATAAGATTAGAGAATTAATAAAGGAAAATAAAAATAATGAATCAATTGAAAATAACATGGGTAGATGGGAATTTACTAAATTTAAGATTAGACAATTTACCATTAAATTTAGCAAAGAACTTAATAAGAAAAAGAGAGTATGAAAGTAATCTGCTCCGGGAAATAAGTATGTGCTGTAGTAAACCGGATCTAAACTCTCAAGAGAAGAACAAATTAAATTACAAGTCAAATTAGATGATCTTTATCTTGAAAGAGCTCAGGGAACCTTCATAAGATCAAGAGCGAAATGGATTGAAGCAGGTGAAAACAATTCCTCATATTTTAGCAATTTGGAAAAAAGCAGACAGCAGAGAAACTCTATTACAAGTCTAATGATTAATGGGATTGAAAACAAAGATTTTAGAAGTATAGAAAAAGAGGTTTCCTCCTTTTACTCTGAATTATATTCTTCCAAATATTCTTTAGTAGATACTGACATCCTTTTTGATAAGATGGAGAACGCTATCCCTCGTATTGATGACTCCTTTAAAGATCTGTGAGTCAGACTTTAAAATTAACGAATTGGACTCAGTTATTTTCAAAATGGCTTTAAACAAATATCCTGGGACAGATGGGCTCACAACACATTTTTTATCAATTCTTCTGGAGGATGTAAGAGATCTACTATTTGATGCATTAGAGGAATGTATAGAGAAAAAAGAATTGATGTCAATCATGAAACAAGGTTTAATCACCCTGATTCCTAAACCTGGAAAAGATAAACGGATATTAGATAACCTCAGGCCAATAACACTGCTTAATGCAGACTATAAGATTCTTTCAGGAGTGATTGCTGCTAGATTAAAAGAAGGTCTTTCTTCCATAATTAGTGAGACGCAATCTGGTTTTCTAAAAGACAGGTTAATTCACAATAACATTAGACTTGTATTGGATTTACTTGATTACAGTAAGATGGTTCAAGAAAGTGGGTTTATTTTATTTTTAGACTTTTATAAAGCATTTGATTCTGTTGAACACCCCTTTATTTTAAAAACTTTATGTCACTTTGGTTTTGGAACAGTTCTGTAGCTTTAGGACATGGCACTTGTTCCAGATTTGAGATTAAGAGGGGTATTCGACAAGGTTGCGGCAGCTCACCATTATTGTTCATAATAGTTGCCGAAATGTTGTCTATTCTCATCAAAAGCAGTCACATTGAAGGGCTAAATGTGATGTACAGACAAATTGTAATAAGTCAACTGGCAGATGACACAACGTTATTTCTGAAAATGAAGATCAAATTCCCTTATCATTGCAGTCTATCAATCAATTCTCAAAAGCTTCTGGCTTACAGCTGAATTTACATAAATGTGAAATTTTAACATTACATGATTATCATCTACAATCCCTGTATAACAAAGATCAAAAATGAGGTCAAATATTTGGGGATTGTTATCTCTAAGGGCAAAACAACAACTGAAATGATGAATATTTGTAACAATGTGGACAAGTGTAAGTCAATTCTAAACAGGTGGCTGCAGAGAGATATTTACATTTTTGGCAGAGTCTTATTATCAAAAATGGATAGTCTGTCCAGACTCATTTACCGAGCCTTCTCCTTACCCATCTCAGCAAGAATGATCAAAATGATTAATACTGTTAATTTTAACTTCATATGGAGAAATAGATGTCAATATATAAGAGAGATTGACATGGTTAAAAACTATGATGATGGGGGTTGAATGCCATTGATTTTGATATTATGAATGGTGTCTTGAAACTGAAATGGTTAAAATCTTTCCTTACAAATAGACATTCCTTCTGGTTTATTGTTCCTAATATGATTTTCAAAAAAATGGGTGGAATAGACTTTCTTCTGCACTGTGACTTTGAGTGTAGCTCATTAACACTTAAACTCTCTGCTTTCCATCAGCAAGTCCTTCTCTATTGGAAGTTAATTTATAGTCATAATTTTACACCACACAACAGGTACATATTGCTTAGTAGAAAATCTGTGTATATAGAGGATTGGAGATCAAAGGGAGTCTGGGCTGTTGCACACTTTCTGGATGATACTGGAAATTTCTTACAGCATGAGGATTTTTGTAAAAAATACCAACTTCAATGTAATGTTAAGCATTATAATAGAGTGATTTTTGTGAAAGGGAAATTTAAACTTTGCAACATCTTTTCTTTCATTGTGATTCAGCGCAATATTTTTGGAGTGAGATGCAGAGCTGGCTACAGTCCAAGGAAATGGAGTTACCTTTAACAGGGAAGACAGTTACATTTGGTGTTTTTGTTGAAGATAAGAATATGGATTTTGTCTTCAACATTTTGGTGTTATTAGGAAAGTTCTTCATTCACAAATGTAGATATTTTAAGACCAAACCGTGTTTGACCCATTGGAGGAATGAGCTAAAACTCTTGTGTAAGCCCTTAAGTCTTGTTAAAGAGAAGAAAGCCCTTAAGTTATTTTCTTTACTTAAAAGATTTGATTTAATATGAGATGGCCCTTGTGATTTATTTTTAATTTTTTGTATGTCTTTTTTTTTTCATTTGATTTTATTTTGCATTATAATTAGGTTGACAATGTATATTTTGTATTACTGAGGTTGCTCAACCCAAGGCAAAAGTCTGTGATTTTGGTATGACTATGCTGTGCCTTGTTTGTTTGTATCTGTTTCAATAATTAAAAAAAAAAAAAAAAAAAAAAAAAAAAAAGAAAAAGGAACCAGTCAGCCAACCATCAGGATATGGATAAGATGAATATAAAATCAGCTGGTTAGTGTCTGACTTTGGTAGAATGAGCACATCACAGTTCAAATTCCATTACTAGTGTTATTTTGTGCTTCATACTTCATATGTAATTGTTGTCTGTTCATTAGTAGACAGAGCTTTTTAATATCTTTTGTCCTTGTAGCTGATAAATACTCTCATAAAGTCATAAAGTCGTCTGCTGCTGCCTGAGGATTTACACTGAGAAAATGTCTAAGCCAGTATCTGGGCTTATTGATCATGCCAGAGTGTCATTTAGATTTCTTGAGGAAAATTGATCATCTAGATCAGTGGTCCCCAAACTAAGGCCCGCGGGCCGGATACGGCCCGCCCCCACATTTGGCCCGGCCCCCTGAACTATTATTATTTATTTCATTAATAGTGTTATTATTTATTTCCTGACTTTTTTTCTGTGAAGAACCCGGAAAGGGTTATTTGGTTATGTGTGGCTTTCTAGAAAACAATAATTTTTTACGTTTAGGCACCCCTGCGATTGTCACACTTTTTCTGTTACAAACTGAACCCGGCCCCCCATCAGAGAAGGGAAAAGTTATGTGGCCCTCACAGGAAAAAGTTTGGGGACCCCTGATCTAGATGAATCGATTAATCAATGAAATAGTCAATAGATTAATCATTAGAAAAATAGTTGTTAGAGGCAGCCCTAATGTATGGCTTATGATGTTGTGATTGGAGAGTTGAAATGTATATGTTCATTGTGTATGCATAAAAAATATTTGTTTTTCTTTAATATTTTAATTGCACAGGTTTTACCTGAAGGGTGACCCACCTTGGATCATCAGTCAACATATTCACATCATGGAATAAAGTGATGAAACAAGAAACATTAATAAACAACAAATGTTTTTCTACACTGATGATGCGTCAGGGAAACTTTAACCCTACTTTCATCTTCTTCTCACTATTTGAACACAGGTCAAAGAGTTTTAATATAAATTATCCTTTCAACGCTCTCATTATGATTTTTGCAGCCTAGCTGTTACAGTACCTCTCCTCCACACACACACACATTGTGACCCTGGGAAACAAGTCCAGTGGTGCAGCTATGCTACCTGGGGGTAAACAAGCTCAAGCCTACTGACTACCCGGCCCCAGTCTATTCATCTGCTCTGTTGATATTCTACTGGTGAGCTGTGCTACTGTGTGTGTGTGTGTGTGTGTGTGTGTGTGTGTGTGTGTGTGTGTGTGAGAGTGAGTGTGACTGAGTAAGGAGCAAGTGTGCACAGACAGTTAACTGACAAAAGACCCATGTCTGGGAAAGTCTTAAACTTTAAACTTTCTTCCGATTACTACAATTTTGCACATATTACTGTGTACGGTGTCCTTGAGTGCCAAGAAAGGCCCCTTTAAATAAAATGTATTATTAAAAATTTATTATTATTATTATTTTCAGACCTATAACTGCCATATTCAATTTGTCTTCAAAACATGAAAAAACTAACTCCAGAGTGTCTTAAGTAATAAACAATTACTGAACATGTGCTAGTGAGAACCCCAACATGCTGAGTTGACTGCTACGATGAGTTTCTGCAGGTTTCAACAAGTTACATTTAAAACTTTTTTAGAACATTTTTGAGGACCCTTATTTAAAGACCATTATTTTAGGACAATTACATTAGGACCATTATTTTAACCTGTTAAGCCCTAAGGATGCTAGGGAGACAGAAATACCCAAAATAGATCAAGAATAGCTCCACAACTAGCAGGTCCATTTGCAAGAGCTTGGTCACTATGGATAGGTAAGACCCCAGAGAATTTATTCCATGTGTCAGTAACATTGCAACTGCTACTATAGCTGAGCAAATTGTGATAAACCAAAGGAAAAGAATAAATTAAAAGAATTTAATTTAATTCAAATTAGACAGTGGATAACACCATGATAACAATGGTCCCATGCACTGGGATGCCACTGATTTCATTCAGCATCTTCAATTGCTCAGTCTCTGCTATCCTTGCCTCCATCTTGGCCAACTTGACTGGAAAATCATATAGATCACGAAGTGGTAAGAAAATAGTATTCGTTACTTTTGATTAGAACTGCTTTGGGATTTGCAGGAATATTTAGTCATAAATCCAAAATTTGACATATGGACTGTAAAATGACATGAGCCAGTTAGCTCAGGCTACATTATGCTTGCTATCAATGGAAAGAGTAGCTGCTCTAGTTTCATATGACACCCTGCATGGTTGGATGGAGCAAGTGGATTACATGTACCATGGCGTTTCATTTCGACTGTCCGTTTACATTAATAGGGGTCTTATTTTGAAACAGAAGTATTGGAATTATTGCCAAGGCCATTATTTTAGGACAATTATTTTAAGACCATATGAATGCAATTTAAGACTATCTTCACATCCATATGGGCAATAAAGTACAAAAAATATACAGGAAAATCTGAGTCCCAGCATTACATGGACATTAATCCATTCACATTCAACTTTCCATTCACACAGTTTTGTGTGCTGTGTATTTAGTACAAGAGTAATGTGTGTGTGTGTGTGTGTGTACACCTCTCTCTCCATATTTATATCACTCTACTTCATGTCATTGGGCCCTATCTCACACCCAGCGCAAAGAATAACGCAAGTGTGTTTGCTAGTTTCACCAACGTTACTTCACTGTAGAGCTGTTGATTCGCTCAGCCCTTCTTTGCACCTCAGTGTGCACAGAGCTGCTTCGTGCCTGTGCCAGGACTGGGCTCACTGGTAGGTCACAATATATAATCAACTAACAGCAAACAGAATCTAACTGTGAAATTCTGCACCGTTACAATAGCAATACACAAAGGTACAAGCGCACCTGGCTCTTAAAGGGAATAGGAGACGGTTCTGTGATTGGTTTATTGGTTGTTAAACCCAAAACCCTCCCATGAATAATTGAGAGATTAAGTAAACCCTTTTGAACCACACGCCTGGAGCAGAGACTGTTTTTTCCACCATTACAATAAAAGAAGTGACATGAACTAACCCTAAAAGCACTTGCACCACGCGCTTCAGACCATGCACTTTGGATGGTTAAAATAGAGCCAATTAACTCTCTCTCTCCTGTAGTTTGTGTTCCTCTTTCTCTCTCTCTCTCTTTTGGCATCAATGAACGCCACAGTGATGAAGCAGAAGAAGCTTCGACTCACGTAGGATTGTGAGTGTAATTAAGTCTGTGTAAACAACAGTATACTGTGTTATACCTCACGCCAGTCGTAACTGAGCGTCTGACGTATTGCAGTAAGCATATTGTGCCGGTTGCTGTTGTTGGTGTTAGCGTGTATTGTTGCTCTGTCCTAATTCAGCTGTCTTAGCTGTTTTTTTTTCACTACAGCAGCTTATTGCCTGTTGTACATTTAAACATTTACTAGTTTTGTTTGATCACTCAGCTCTGTCCTTCGCTTAGCAACTTGCTCACTAAATCATAGCTGTTTACATGCTATTAAATCTTCTAGTTACTTAAGCTTCGCAGCAAGCAATGGCTTCACTCTCTCCCTCTCCTGCTCTCTCTTTCTCAGTATGCTTAATATTTAGTTACTCCTCTGCCTCCTTTAATGGTAATGGTATGTGTAATAAATGTAGTTTATTTGCAGACATGGAGGTGAGGTTTAGTTAACTGGAAGCCCAGTTCCACACCAACCACATCATTAGCTACTGTAGTTTGCCAGCCCCTTGTAGCTGGTGTGGACCAACCCAGTGTAGCTCCCCCTGTAGCTCCTACTCTCCCCCCAGCAGCCGGGAAACCAGGGCAGCTGGGTAAATGTTAGAAAAAAAAGCAGCATAGTAATAAGCCAAATCCCAGGGTTCACCACCAACCTGTTCATGTTTCTAACAGATTTTCCCCAATCAGCGACACACCCATTGAGTAAAAAACTCTGGTCATTGGCAGCTCTATATTGAGGAATGTGAAGTTAGCGACATTGGTGACCATAGTTAAATGCATCCCTGGGACCAGAACAGGCAACGCAGAATCATATCAAAAAGTGCTGGCTAAGGTTGAGCATAAATACAGTGAGATTGTTATTCACATCAGCAGTAACAACACCCGATTACACCCATCAGAGGTCACAAAAATTAACGTGGCATCGGTGTGTAATTATGTAATGTCGGACTCCGCAGTTTTCTCTGGGCCCCTGCTAAATCTGACCAGCAATGACATGTACAGCCACATCATTGTTCCATCGCTGGTTGTTGAGGTGGTGTCCAGCAAATGTTGTGGGCTTTGTAGACAATTGCAGACTTTCTGGGGAAGACCTGGTCTGATTAGATGGCATACATCCCACACTGCTTGGAGATGCTCTAATCACCAGTAATCTGACTGAGTTTATTAGAAAGCCAAAGCCATGACAACCCAAAGTTGAGGCCAGGAGTCAGAGTCCTACACAGTTCTCTGCACTTCTCTTAGAGCACTTGCCTGCCATTAACCCCAAATCAACAGTGAAATGTATTAAAAAAAAATAAACAGAAGAGGAGTCATACAATATAAAAAAAACAAGACAATTAAATGTGGATTATTAAATATCAGATCACTCTCGTCTAAATCCCTATTGGTCAATGATGTTATAAGTGATCATGACACTGCTCCACTCTGTCTATCTGAATCCTGGCTCGTTGAAGCTGGAAGAATATGTTAGCCTGAATGAATCCCCCCCCCCACTCATATTAATTTTCAATTTCCTGAAACCAAAGGCTGAGAAGGAGGGGTCACAGCAATTTTTCACTTATTAATTAACCCTAAATGTAAACTTAGTCATAATTCATTTGAATGCCTCTTAGTCTCTCCAATCCAAGCTGGTACGAGTGGCTCATTCGGTCCCTTCCCACCTGCACCCTCCCTGTCTGTGTGGCGGCTGATGACGCTGAGCGGCTGCCAAGAAGCACGCGTCTTGACACTGGCTGTGTCTGTGCTGCTTTGCTGCCACTCTATCTCTCTACAAAAAGTTTACTGGTTACTGGAATGTTGGATTCCTTTTAATTAACTTCTGATTTATTTTTGACAGAAAAGGTCACTAAAATGCCTGTCTCCACAGTAAGTTGCTAAAATGGTTAAAAAATATATTCCTATTTTTTCATGTCTGTGTCATATTCAGATTCAGCCTAAACATAGGAACTATAGTGGAAGGTGTCAGTTTTATGTAAAGTTGCTGATATTATGTCACTATGACATCAACAGGTCTTGTCCGTGTATTTCTGCTGGGAAACTCACAATGAACCTCTAAATCACACAACACAGCTGCGACACAAGAGATGCCAGTGTGTCCGCTTTAATCCGTTAACATGGGCCCCGAAATGAAAATCAACATGTTCTGCATCTGCCAGGCTCATACCACGCATCCAATGTGTTCCTGGCCTAATGTGTGTCGACCCCTGCATTCAGATAAGCTTACTTGAAAATATCTTGTATTCAGGATCGGGGAGGTCGGGTCAGGGAGTGATTAATCAGCATTCCGACAAAGTTCAAAATAACTTACAGAAACATTGCGTGCAATAGGCTGTGATTAAGTCTATCATTAATTTTATCATGAATTCTGCATCCTGTCTCTCTCTTTCTCTCTCTCACTCACCAGAGGGTGCAGGCTGTCAATAATAAGTCAATTTTATGATAAACTAGAAAATTCCAGGGAAATTTTGAGTGCCACGGGGGCTACTGCCGGGATGAGTACATGATTTATTTCCAGTGTTCAAAAGTCACCCTGATCATACTCTGGTTTTGAGAAATGTCTTGATATAAAAGACTCTGATATAAAACAATGTCACATCCCTCCATCATGTATTATGTGGGAAATATCTCATATTCTGTCTTGTTTTTTTTAATAAAACAAGAGGCGACATGTCTTCAAACTGGCATTTAAAGGGTTAAAATCCCGAAAACTAATAAACATTTGATAGGTTTGAGCAGAACTGAAGTGGTTTAAGAGACGTATGCAAAAAAGCAGAAAAAAATATTGATATATGATGATTTTATAGCATTTTCTTTGTGTGTCCTTTTTTGGACGCGAGGAACCCCAGAGGGTACAAAATGTGTTACCAGTGTATAATAGACCTGTAACAGTAACTGACATTAGATTTTAAAAATATGTCAAAAAAAGACACTTTCTTTCAGAAATCCATACCTTCAGCTGTAACATAGCCAAAATGATCAGCAAATCAAAAAAGAAAAGTGAAGAAAATGTCCAAAAAAGAACAGAGGGACCCCTGAGGGTTAATAAATCCCATGAACCGCTATTTAGATTACCACTATTATGTTTTTTCTGTGCTAAATTCCTCCTCTCATCTGTCTCAGCGGAGACCGTCACAACTTCATTCACTCTTTTAACAAAACAAAAAAAAAAGCAACGAAGGAAGCAGTAAATGGACTTACATATTTAAGACCTAACTAAATGTAATTTAAGACCTAACATGCGGCTAATGTAAAGCTAGCGGAGCTTGGAGAGTTGGTTATCTGGTTGCTAGGCGCACGCAGGCACGCACACAGGTCAGCAGCTGCCGTTGCCATGGCAATGTGAAAATCTGCCCAGAATTTGGCTTCTACATGGCTTCAAACAACTGCAAATTATGAGAAAACCGTTACTTCTTTTCATAAACCGAAAAGACCGTGCCAGACACTGAAGCCAGAAGTTTCTACAGTCTCTATTTTATTCAGATATTCCTTAAAATGAGTGAATAAGCTCAGTGCGAAGACAGAGTGAGATTCTTTTGAAAAAAAAAGACGATTACATTAGGTGTCAATGAGAGTGAGACAGGTATTGCTGCCGGACTCGGCACCCCCGTTTAAATTTTGTGCAGACCCTGCCTGTCAAAGTTACATTTTATGAATCCCAACAACTATGTCTACATTTTCAGAAAGAATTATTTGTCTCCTTTTTACGGTTTGGCCGTGAGCTCGAGTTAAAAATAAAAATTAAGGTTATTTTTTACTGCACTCTAGCCAACTGACGCTGTCACTCTAACTTTGAAGAAAAAGTGATTTGCACTCCTCCTTTGAGTGCTCACAGTTTGAAAAGTTTACGTGTTATGTAAAAACAGTTCCTGTCTTTTTGAGAGAGCAGAAGTTTTCCTCCGTTTTATAGTTTGAATCACATTTCTACGTGCAGGTATGAGAGAGCTGGGTGACTCCGAAAAAAGGTGCAATTTTGTCGAAAAAAGGTGGGTTTCTAAAGAAAATTCCAATCCATTCCTAATGCATTATTTATTCCCAGTTTTTTGGGAATAACTTTGGGAAAAATTGGAATTTTAACACCAAAAGTCATAGCACCTCTTTCGGGATCAAGACGCACGTTTTGACGTATATATTACCGGGGTTTTTTCAAAGCTGCGGGACGAGTTACGCACCGAGATTTGGCGGAAGAATAATAAACCCGAAGGAGAAAGCTGAGAGGAGTGCCTCGGAGCTGAGCACCTGTGGCACTAATAAAGCAAGTTAACATCAGGTGATGTGGACAAGGCCAATGAGTTCAATCTGTTCTACAACAGGTTTGACACAGTTTCGCCTGTTCTCTCCCCCACTGCAGCTTCTCCTACGGCATCTCCTTCACAACCTGACACTGCAGCTGCAACTCCCTCCACACTGGGGTCAAGTCTCATGTCCTTTACGGCAGAGGAGGTGAGGGCGGAGCTCAAGAGCTCAAGAGGCTATGTCCTGAAAAAGCAACAGGCCCGGATGGTGTGTCCCCGAAGCTGTTAATACACTATGCAGCCCAGCTGGCATCTCTAGAGGATCATCAACTTAAACATAAAAACAGGGAGGGTCCCGGTCCTGTGGAAAACACATCTTGTTCCGGTACCTAAAGTAGGATGACTGGCTGAGATAAATGATTACAGACCGGTGGCCCTCACATTACATATCATGAAGACCCTGGAGCGGCTGCTTCTCCACCTTCTGAGCCACAGGTTGAACATGCACTAGACCCTCTACAGTTTGCCTACAAAGTGAAGTGGATGATGCCATCCTTTACATGCCCCACCGGGCCCATTCTTACTTGGATGAGCCAGGCTGGGTAACTGTGTCTCAGGGACAGTGATGAGGAGCACTGGGGCTCCACAGGGGACTGTTCTAGATCCTTTCTTGTCCACCCTGTATACAACCAACTTGTAATACAACTACAAATCCTGCCACATCCAGAAATATTCAGATGACACAGCTATTGTGGCGCATATCAGGAATGTGCAGGGAGAGGAGTACAGGGATCTGACGATGGCCTTCAGCGAATGGAGCGACAAGAACCGCCTCCTTCTGAACACCTTCAAGACCAAAGAGATGGTCATGGACTTTCAGGGGTCTAGACCCACCCTTCAGCCAGTCAACATTCAAAGGTTATGTAAATCCTATGGTGGCAAGTTTCGATACATTTACTGACTTGTGTCAAGCAAATGAAGAAGCATTGAAAACATCCATTCAGAGGAGAAGCTGCAGTGCAGGCAGACATCAGGTGAATCTAACAGGGTAGGGCTGGGCAATTAATTGAATTTCATTTTTGATTACAATTTTGAACTCCAACAATTATACAATCAAGATAATTGATAGAAAACGATTATTGTGCCGCATTCTGTTTCACAACAGATTTCAGTTCTGCTCTCAGTACTGAAGAAATTAGAAAAATAGATTTCGTATTTGTTGTTACAACATAAAAGTTCCTCTTGTACATTCGCCAACTCCATTTCTGATTAGGACATTCGTCTATGATGTATTTTCGCTGTGCCCTGCGCAGAAGTTCCACAAAATAACCTACTGCGAGGGGTGGGGTAGTACTCGCACACACCTTAGAGCACCGTGCAGCACGCACAGTGACCCTGCTCTTAGGGTCTATGGAGAGAACTCAACGTTTTGAAGAATGGTTCAGTTTTTATTTTTCATGAAACAATCAACAGTGTAATTGAATATTTAGTATAACTTGAGTATATAAAGTTGTTCTGCTATTGATCAATATACAGTCCAATTGCAGTTAAAAGTTCTTACTTTGGTCTTGGTACTCAAAACCATAAGAGAGTCTTCTACTTTACATTCATTGAGGAATCTATAATATGCCTATTCTCTTTCAATGCTTGCTTTCAATTGTTTTTTGTTGTTTTACAACAAACATTGTGCTCGTTCATTTTAGATGACTGATATTAAGTTTAGCTTGATGAAAATTGTTTCTCTTAAAAATGGAGTGGGTAGCCAGAGTTAGCTAGATTTTGAAAGTATTCAATTAAAAAACTCCCACCCCTCCCTTCAGGTATCCCTCCAAAGCCACCCAATATGCACTGCTGGAGTGGATGAGAAAGAGAGTAGTCGGTCAAGAGAGAGAGCGGAGTGGACATAGTGTAGCGGTAATTGTCGTTGTGATATCCCAATATGGAGTGACTCATTCACAAGTAAGAATACATATGATTACCATAAAGAATGTAAACGACCATGTAATCTGTAAATCTGTAAATTTCGTCACTGGAGGATGTACGCGAGGCTTGACATCATAGGATGTAAATTAAACTTGGTTTGTATGTTCAGGAGAGAGTTCAGTCAAGATTGCTCAAAGGCATTTCCTGTTACGACCAATTATGTAAATCCATTATAAATAATAATAATACATAGATCCATAAATTTGTATGTTTGTCAGATGGTGTATGAGACTCAAGTGGTGTGCACAGCTGCTCTCTGCACAGGCAGACATTTATGGAAAGAATACACACAGCAATGTCTACTCAGAGAGAAGTTGAAGCGTGGTGAAAAAGACTGTCTGAAAATAGAATGAGCTTGAACAACAGCAGGATCCACCACAGCAGCCCTGGTTACAGATACACTCCTTTAGAGAGGCACTGACAACTGCCCAGTCAGCCACATGTAATTACAACAAGAAAGAGGAAGAAAACCACACATGCATACTCCTAACTTATACACACATAGGCAACAACACACACATATTGGCAGACACAAATACATAGACACACTTGTTACTATTATGTTCATGTAATGTTTATGTCATAAGAAATGTTAATATAAACTGACGTGATATAACTGATTAAATAAAAATCTATATAAATTATTTATTTACTCAACCCCCCACCCTTTGCTGCGTGACGCCAAATATTATTATTATTATTATTATTATTATTATTATTAATAATAATAATAATAAATCGGTATACACACAGAGAGCTTCTAACCCCGATAGTATAATAAAAAAGTCCTATGAATAATGAACCCACGCTGTTGCATAATGAAAGAAGAACATTACAAAGACACGAAAATACGACTAAAAAGAAGACGAGTGAAAAACAAAGGAAAGCTGCTATGACTGACAGCAGACCATACAACAGCTTACACCGGGGAGACAGGTCGGTCCAGACTGTAGACAACCCACAGAAAGGAGCTAGCAGCAGTTAGCTCTCACGCTAACAACTGAATAACTTCTCTAACTGCTGTCGCCCAGCAGCACCGGGCGCTGGTCCTTGTCTGCGAGAAACTGAGTGTTTTAGCTGACTGTCCAGAAATGAGCCTCACGGACCGTGTATTACAGAGATATGTCCGTATTGTCAACAAACAAGTTGAGCTAGTTCTGCTATGCACCAACTTCACTGTCACAGCCACACTGAACGAGCTCACCTGACTTATCCGTGCAGCTTGTGAACCTCACACACACCGTACACACACTGCACCTACTGATGAAGCACCGCGTACAGTGTCTGTGATGTTCTGCATAGTCCATTAACTGTACAACAGTATACATATTTAAATAGTAGTCGCAAGCTAACATAAATACACATTTTGAGACGAGGCCAAACGACCACACGACAAAGACAAACAGAGAAAGGATGTTTACCTCGCCCACGTGACGTGTGAAGTTAAATCCAAAGAGTGCGCAGCCTCGGCTCCGTGGGCAAAAACATTATATATCTGTGACAATAGCTGAATACGTCTGTTTGTCCCTGTTGTCTCTCTGCTGTTTGGAAGAAACCCCTGGAAACTGCACATGCAGCAACAGCCAATGGCGTTTGAGTTAATCGTGAATGACGTCTCTCTAACCAATCAGCCAGTGGCTGCCTGATGCGAGAGTAGCCGGAACTTTGACCGCTTTCCGAAAGCGACAGCCATTTGCTCCGACCTTCGATCTTGCTTTATTGTATGGCAGTATAGCCGGGATCAATGAAACACGTCAACGTACATTTTTGATACTGATATCAACCAATCAGCTATAGTGGGGATTTGGCGTTAATGGCTGCAGCAAAACAATAGCACATTGACATTTGACATAGTGGGGATTTTGAAATCCACAGGATTCTTTTTTTATTTTTATAACAACAACAGAACAACAACAACAATAATAACACTATACACTGACAGAGTGTGATTTAGCTGAGATAAATGATAAACACTTGGTAAACTATACATAATAATAATGACTATAATGGGAAAAAACAAATAAACAAACAAACAAAAACAAAAGAAAACAATAATAATAAGATGAGATGTGAGAAGAAAAGTCTGCATTATGGTAGTTCCGCCGTAGTTCCTTTGTTGACTGTAAGATCCCAGTCAGGAATGATTTTCTCAATTTATCGTCTCTTCAAAACATAAATCCACATCACCCCCTGGTGTATGAAAACTAAAGTTTCATGTATTTTTCAGCAACAACAAAAGGTTGCAGTGCACATGGTGTGCTGGATTATTTGAAGACTTGAGCAACTTTAAAGGAAGGTGTAAATACTTGAAAATAAACAGTTTTCAGGCAAGCTTAGGAAGACAAAGGGGAAAATGTGCCTAGCAGGTAACCCTCAGGGAATGTTTCCTAAAAGTTATTTTTGTGAAACCTTCATAGAACCACTGGGGAATGTTCCCTGAAAGTTTTTCTTATAAAACTGGTGGAGGTAGAGTGTTCTAGCTGACAAAGGCAATAATTATGTTGAACTATAGTGTAGGGAAATATTAGCTAAATTATTTAGCACAATATTTCAGAGTCATCATAATAAACCTAATAACTATTTCTCTGGGTCCAGAGTGTCTGTAGTGAACAAAGTGACTTGAAGAGGGAATTAGAGCAAACAACAAAGATTGGATATGCTAAGTGCCAGAAAGTTACAAGAAACACAAGCAACAACTTTATACTAAAACATTTATTACTGCACGCTACTAACAAACACTGACACAACAGCACAACAAACACTAACTACACAAACAGGTGAATAGACCAATATAAATCAGAATCACGGTTGGATATAGAAGAGAATTGTAATTTCTGAATTCACCTGGTTAGCAGAGAAAAAGGTATATGCCACTTGCCTTTCTGTTTCAGTCCAGAGTGAGAAGATAATGATGCAGCAGAGTGAAAATTAAGATTCTGATGAAGTTGAAATAAGTGGAGCATTATGGAGACAGAATGGGTAGTGGTGCCTCCAGAAAACGTTCATGGCCAGATGGGGCCAGTGAAAATTTTGGGGTGGCAAACCAAAAGCCATAACTGAATTTCAGGAATTCTATTGTACAACTCATTCATATGCCTGCTTTATTCACCTGTTGCTGTGTCTTTTGGCAAACCCTTCCACAAAATCATCAAGATTTATGGCTCTAGCCCTTAACACCCCCAAATTGCTCAATTGTTCATCACCCACACAGCTGTTTCCACTCAACAATTAGCGGGAGGTATAAGAGTGGAGAGAGGGCGCCCAGTCAGTACCAGTGAGCTAGTGTGTGTTAGCGTGAGAGCTGTGTGTTGTACTCCTTGCTGTGAAGGAACGTGCTTTTGATTCTTGATTTACCTGTGATTTCTTTTGTTCTTTGACCTTGTTTCGCGACATAACACTAAAAGTTCCTTCCTCCATTGTAGCTTGGTTGGTTAAATAAATGGAGAGAGACAAAACCTCCAAAGATATATTTCTGTTTGGATATGTTTTGTGTAGTCAATAAGAGAGAGAAATGAAATCTGCTGAGTTATAGGTCTTTGTCCAGTTCAGCACTGAGCTGAGGGCAGCGACACAGGAGCCACTCAGGTGCAGAGTCACGGATGCTGTTGCAGGTTGCAGCGCGGTGCTGTGTTTTTCTTTTTTTTATTGGCCCATCCATTTTTCTGTAGGCCCACCCATTCACAAAATCCTGGCGCCGCTACTGGTCTGGATATATACCAACCTGTACGTACTGGAATCTTTGCTCTTTGACTCTGTCCAAGTTGCGTTCAAAGGGCTCTCTCTACAGCTGCTTCATGCGTAGTCTGTTGCGCTTGAGGACACGATCAACAGTAGAGAGGCTGACACTGTTGATACCCTCAAAATTTACATGGTCCTCAATGATCTTCTGCTGAATTTCATGCAGTTTAATGGCGTTGTTCTCACAGACCATATCGGGTCTCTTGGTGTGGGGAGAACACTCCCATGTGGCAGTCTTTCAATTCTACAAAAAGAGAACATGCAGTTACAAAAATATACATGGAATACAAGGCCTACAAACAGTTAGACTAACCCTCCATTACAATACTACAGTACATCGGCAGTGATGTACTGAAACATATATTTATTTACAGTATACTGTGGTACAGTATATAGTATACAGTAATTGCTGTCAACATTTACATACTATAATGTCAAAAAAGGTAATTACCTGTTCTCTTCTCTAAATCTTCGGATTATGGTGGACACAGTGAATCTATTGATGTTTGGTTGTACCTTTTGTCCGGCCTCCCTCATGCTCATACCATGGTCAATCAAAGTAGCTCTGATTTCATCAGTTATTACTGTTCTTTGTCTTCGCTGACCACCTCGACCTCTTCGACCACCTTGACCACCTCCACCACCTCTCACACCAACTCCTCTCCATTGCAGTGCCTCACAAACCAGTGCTCTCTGAACTGGCTTGTTCCCTCACATCATTAGCCACAAGTGTGATCAATTTTGAGTTGTTGTGTTCAACTGGTGACACCTGTGTTTTAATTGTGTTTGACTTTTGCCACCTGTGCTCACCATTATGCAACACAGGTGCATCACAATGAAAATGTGTTGGCAAGTTGTGTCTAAACAGGTGAAAAGTGCTTATGGTTTTGCCAAAGGAGTCACTGATTCAATCAGTGGGTTCAGGCAACTGAGCATTTGGTTCAGACAATAGGCTTTAGTGTTTTAGCAATTGAGAAAAACTGTAAGCAATCATGTGTTTGCGCACCTGATGGCTGTGTTTAACCAATTAGCTCATAGGTGTGGTAATTTGACAGTCAGTGCTCTGGAATAACATGTAACATGGTGCATGTGTGTATGGTTTTGTTAAAGAAATGCCCTTCTGAAAAAGGATTGTCAGGTTTTTGTTGCAGTGTTTCATTTTGATATAGAAGTGAGATGTTCAGCTCCAAGTGTTTTGTCTTATTTGGCTTGTGTGTTGAGTTTTGACACAATGAGCCAAATTCTGGAATAAGTGTGTAAGCAATTGCAAAAAACTGTAACCAGATGAAGGATTTTAGTCAATGGACAGCTGGATCTTGAGTTATCAGAGAAACGAGACAAGCAAATGTTAGGCAGCAAATCTCTGCCATCAAGATACACTGGAAGAAAATGGAGTATGCTTTGTCATGCTCTTGCATGCATAACTGAAGCAGGGAATCATACTATCCTGAGTAAAGTTGTTATACAAATATTATATTTATTTAGAGTCAACAACAACTCATTTCAATATTTTATCAAGCAGGAGACACCATTATTGATTTGCTCACAATACAAGATGATGTATTTCAGGCAACATTACAGACACATTAAAATTCAAAATAGTTTGAAACACTTCTGTAGAATAAAACAAGTATTTTCCTTTTCATAGAAATGTATTGGGGAGCAATCAGACAGTGTTGCAGTCCATCTCTAGGCCAAATAACCTTGTGAGGTTCTCCTTGGGATGGCACAATGTCAAATACATGGTTGTTATAAACTGCCAAATCAGGTTTGGTGACCTTTCATATGTTTTTCCAAGCTAATGTCAGAAGGTTTCTCTAGCTGTGACGTAGTTGGTATTTTGGTTTTGTGGGACATGGGGAATTAAAACTTCTGACAGGTCACATTCTTACTCATTCTTATTCATACTGTTTTTTTTTTCTTTCCCTCCAGAAGTTGCATAGGGCACACTGAATCACATTATAAAATATAGAGTTATGTTACAAAATGGGGCTGATGTGTCCACTGACAATAAAGACATACTGCCACAACATGCACTAAAACAGGGCTAGCCTGGTGCAGGTTGCTTACTAAAATGATAGTTAAAGATAAATGTTCTTGCATAGCTGTCACTAACATAACAACCTGTATAGCCTTTTAATTACATATAATTAAAAAACATAAAAAAATTGATAATAATAACAATAATAATAATGATGATGTTTGTTTACTGCAGGCTCTACTGTTTCATACACAAAATGTAGATAAGCCCCCTTCTGTTAAGGGGGCTAAACATCACGGTTCAATAGAAGAGGTGAGTCATTGAGATAGTTGGAGGTGGGTGGGGGTGGGGGTCACCTGGTAGAGTGCGCACCATGGTGGATGTAATCCTAACCACAGTGTCCCTTTCCCTGTGGCCCTTTGCTGCATATCATCTTTTCTCTCTCTAAAAGGAAAAAATTGATGAACCTGGCTGGAACTTGTCTATTGCCTAATTGTGACTTTTGATGTTAAAAGCATTGAACAACAAGTGCCTCCTTACTGGGTTAATCACTTTTTAGTGTCCCCTGGAAACACATTTGCAGCTCATGTGTTTTCAAACTGAAGAAGATGTTTTCTGAATTTGTTAGTGTTTTGTCTGATTGCATTTGTTTTCTTTAGCTGCAGTATGTTGAGCTTTGGCCACAGTACTTAACTGCTTTCTTGAGTACATCTTAGACAGGTGTGTAATGTAATGTAATGAAACATTTACAGATTTGTGTACCCTTAACAAATCTGAGCAGTTTTCTCAAAATCTGTGTGTGTGCATCTAAAGATGTATGTACACATTCTCAAATCTCATTAGACAAAGCTGAATACACATTAAAGATTCCTGTACAGATTCACAAATTTGAGTGCACATTTAAAAATTGTTGTATACATTTACAAAAGTCTACATACATATTTCACTATATAATCACAACATATTTCATATGGGGTTCCATTTGTGTCAAAAATATATCCACATGTGCATGTCAACTGAACATTCAACATTCAACTTCAAACTGTACATTTGTCATCTTGTTGCGCTCCCTGTTGTCAGACTTTGTTGTTTTACATGTCTCCTGATATGTCATCTGATTATGTTGTTGTGTTGTGCTGTGTTGTTTAAACTACCAATCAGGACGACATACACAACATCCTCAAAAAGTTCAATCGAAGAAGTTGGCTAGTAGTCAGATTTCAGATAGACGTATGAATTCATCTGTTATACAAAGCAGTTTAGTTCTTGACTGTTGCAAGACAGACTGGTACAATGAATTCTTGGTAAATTTAGACTTAAAGCCGAGGAACCACATCCAACTGCTGAGCTCCAAAAAATGTTTGTCTTTTGGAAGGATTTACAGGTTCAAAACATTATTTCTCTTCTCATTACTCAAATTATGGGCTATGTTTTCCTGTTTTTTATTGTTAGCTACTGCTCAGCACAGGTGTCATTGATTGTTACCATGGTAACGTTGGTCTTAGGCCTCAGGTAGCCTGAGTCTAATATATTTGTCTTAAAATGACCCTAAAATGAGTCTTTATTTTTGTCAAACAGTCTGACTAACAGGATGGACCAACACTACAGATCAGTCTAAGTCCCAGCCCCTGATTTTAAAGTTTGACAGTGACAATGAGATGGTTGAAATCGTGTGAAATCCGATTTGTTACTGAAAACCTCTAGTCAGCTGATTACAAGAAGTGCGGTGAGAGACTGAGAGAGCAAGAGAGAACTGTGAGGGAATGAGGCATAAAGAGTCTACATGACTGAATTTACAACATCATTACAGTTTGAAGTTGAATTGACGGACAAAAGTCAGATGAGGAATTGACACAAACAATTTGATATAAAATTGTTTTGTCACAACTGAAGTCTCAGTTTAAAGTTGATTAGACATGGATTGAGTGGATATAGACAGTGTGTATGGGGACATATTGTTACATGTTTTTGCACACATGGAACCCCACACGCTGTCTCTTTATGTAGCCAGCTGCTCTCTTGGTTGTTGGAATGTTCTGAACGAACAAAAACAGAGTTTAGTGCGGCCTGAGAGGCAGACTGCAAGCAGTTTTGACTGAGCTAAGAATCACTGTGAGTCACTGTCATTAGAGGTTTTTGGTGCTATTGGTGTGCAGTACAGAGCGAGGCTGAGCCATTGTGCTGTTGTTGTTGCTCCTGCTGCAGTTCTCCTTGCCCCCTGCAGAGGCCCTGCTCTCCAGGATATACACCTTGCCTTGCTCTTCTTTCATGAAGAGGTCAACCAATAGAATCTTCTCCTTGTGGATCTGAAGGCTTATGTCCTTAGGGATGTCTGGAATTAGCCAGTCCACAATGTCGCTCATCAGCATCACAACATTCTGGTAGAGATAAATGGAAGACAATCATGTTTTCTTTTCTTTGTCTTCTTTAATTAATTATAAAACTTAGTCAATGTAGATTCTTTCAACCCTGAAGGAATATATGTGATGTTCTGTGTAAAATGTGAAGTTACATCAAATAACAAAAATTTATGGAAGAAAATGTAGATGCAAATTAAATCAAGAAGACTGGAAAAAACTAAGCCACGTGACAAATATTGCTTTGGTAAATACACAAACTGTCTAGGCTGAATCTGAATATGATACAGACATGAATAAATATAAATATATTTTTTAACCATTTTAGCAGCAGCATGTGAAGACTGACATTTTAGTGATGTTTTCTGTCAAAAAATAAATCAGAAATGAATTTATAATGACAAGAAGTCCAACATTGGAGTAACCTGCTAATGGCCATTATCCAAGGCAAACACTATGTAGAAAGAAAGAGCTGGCAGGAGCAGCGATGCAGTGACCACCTGACAAATGGCCTGTTCACGGTTCAGCCAAGTACCAAGTACCACACTGAAGATCTACACACATGCAGCTAAAAGTAAGAGACTTGTGTCTCATCAGAGACTGGAGTAACAGTGTGTACCGTCAGCACTGTCGTGCTGCTGCTGTTAAAGACAGACTGTTATGGCCTGTGCTTGCTGTGAAACACTGTGAAGGGTTTACCGTTGCTTGCTGTTGTGTAAGTTTCTTCATGGCGAGTAGAGTCAACGAGCTGCAGTTTCAGTGGTTCAAAGAACAGTTCATTGGGTGTCTCTGCTTTGTGTACTTCTTAACATCTACTCCTTCATCTCTCACCTCCCTAAGTCTGATCTTGTGGTTGAGCTTGCCAACTTGAGCTTCACTCACATGTTGTTTCCCTCTCTCCACACAAACACACATGCACCCATTCACACAGATACTCTATGAATCTGCAATAGTATTCTTACTAGGAAAAAACTAATTTTAGACTAAATAAACACCATCTTCCTGTGTGACACTCACTGAATATGAACCGTTCCTCATTTGTCCTACGAACAAAATTAATGTTCATCTTTCAGTTCATTCACCCAAAAGAGTTGTTCTTTTGCAATGAATCGTTTGCGAACGACACGACTAGCAGAGATAATGTTAACAAGAAGAGAACAAAGTCTGCACAGGTGAATTTGCAAAACCATGGGGAAATGAAGGCACAGAGAAATAGCAACAAATGCACAAGAATTAAAGAGACATTTAAGCCAGTTTCTACATCACTATGGTGGAGTGTTTGTGGCTGACATAAAAGAGAAACCTTTCCCAAAGGTGTAAAGTCTTCACTGCATGCTGATAAACTGAGTAGATACTGAACATTAATCCACAACTGAAATGATGAAACAGACCCCTGAAATGAATGTGGTGTCAGGAGGTGCAGTGCAACATAACTGATCTGAGCCACACACAATCATTATACACATGAAAGTAGGCAGATCAGTCTCTGCACTGACCAGGGCGGAGTTGCTATTATAGATTTAAATGTTCAGTGAGGTCTGCAATAATTCAATACAATTTCTAATAAATCTGTGTGTTTTGCTTCTTTTCTTCATGTTTTACATTACCTGGAAAACAATGACAAAGGCCAGTCGGACAGCCAGCACCGCCCAAAACTCCTTGGAGATCTCATATGGAGTGGTTGACCATGGAGGTTCTCTGTAGTCTTTATACCTTCAGAGACAAAGAGACATGTTTCGAGTTTGCTCTTCAGTTTTGTCATTTAGTGATAATCCAAGAAGTGATGTAAAAACTGGCTGATGTTGTTCTCCCTGTTGACATCAGCCTGTCCCTGAGTCACTGTGTGATTTGTTAGACAATCAACATGTCAGGGTTAGGGTGAACCCTGACAGGTGGGAGGAGAGGCACAGCTAAGGCTGTGTGTTAGCTGATTAGCCATCAGTGTAACATTTTTGTGCTTGTGCGCCCAATTATGTTCAAACTTGATAACTTCTTATCACAAATGCAGAGCAAATGTCATGTTTGTTGGTAGAGTTGCTTGCAACCGCTTAATTCAAAAGATTGTATTTAATGATGTTTTTCCCAACATCAGACTGTAAAGTTTTTACTCACAGTTTTCATATTTAACAGCAAAATAATTTGGAATAATGTGGCTGTGCTCTGGATGATCAAATCAGGACAATTTCAAATTTCGCTTCCTCTGGAAGGTTTTTCTATAATAACATGAAGCTGTGTTTTGTGACAAAAACATTTGAGAACCACTGAGCAGGACTACCTAGCTAGGAATACAGCTAAAAGAGTCTGGAAGTGAGACAGTGTCACTCTGACATCTTGACTCACCTGCTACAGCAACAGGTGAACACATGTTTTCCAGATTTGGAAAACATGTGTTTCCTACATTTTATCATATGTGTTACATGGTACCACATGCTGCAACATGTGGTACCATGTAGAGCACATATGGAAAATATGTTGCCACATGTTGCAACATGTCACAAATACTTGTGTAGATAAATATATGTAATTCTCAAAATTGTATCTTAAAAACAGAATATTTGACATTGGTTTGAAATTTGCCTTGGATGGATGGACAGATATCATATCATACCATGCACCCTGCTGGATGCCTTAGTCACAGCATGGCGCCTTCTCTGTTCATACCACTTACAGATAACTCAGTAAGTCCATGTCTTGCTCTAGTGTCAAAAGCTGTGAGTTTGAGTCCTGGTTGAAGCTGAAATGCGCTTTATTTGCTATACCCCTCTTTTCCCATCCATGACTGCTTGCATAGGTTGCATATGACTTCATGTATGTTTAACATGGGAAAGATGTTTTCTGAATTTGCAGCGTGTTTGTGTATTTGCATGTGTTTTCTTTTATGTGATCATGTGTCCATATGTGGACTTTGCACATGTGAAATTCATGTGGCTTTCATGTGGATCTTAATCCACCTGGACATCTATGGAAGGAGATGAAACTCTCAAGGCACCCATCAAACCTGAGAGAAGTGGACAGGTTTGCTCAGGAAGAGTTCAGTCAAGGTAACGGTTGAGACTTGTACAATTCTCATCAAGAGCTACAAAAGAGCATGCTGCAGAACTTTGGTCCACATATTTAGTCCCATCTTCAGTTATGGCGTTATGTAAAATAACATATTAAACTGAACACCAAAAGAAAATAATTTGTTCTATTATATATGAAAATATGATATTCTTTTGTAAGAGGATTTGTACCATTTGATATTTAAATTGTTTAGCATAGAGACATAGCCAAACTTCAATTTCCACATGGTTTTATAATGAAACTGACAACTGTGAACTGAGATTGATTTCCCACCTGCAAATCTCAACGGTGTAGCCAAGGTGCAGTGGATCCATGGTTTCTTTGCCATCCTGGAAATGGCTGACATTAAAATAGGACAGTGTATGATTGACAAATCCATGCATGGAGCCATCTGGGCTGTACATGTACTGGTAGACCATCCGGGGTATGAAGTCTGAAGTGAAGGAGATGACGAATGCCTAGGAATTGTGGTTGGGGAGGTTGTAGAGTAGAGGATCAGAGATGAGGGACAGAAATGGGAGTTAGACTGAGTGTGAATAAAACATTCATATACTATGTGTAAACAAGACAGAATGGAATAGAACAATAGAGTGTCATGTTGAAATGAACAATCCACGGGATGACGGTACTTGACTTGACACTTGCATTTGTTTTATCATTCATACGAGAGGCTTGTCTGGTTCTACTGTCTGGGAGTTCCATGAAGTCAAACTCTCTAAACATTGTTTATACCTTCATTCAAAGTCTTTAAGGTCACAGTCATTAGAGTCACATGGATACAGGTGTGAATTGATGTGAAACAAACTGAAAATGACACTGTGACACTTGAAACAAGCTAGTTCATGCAATGTGTGGTTCCACTCATTAAGATGAGCTGACAAACACAATTAACCCTTACACTGTGTCTACATTACTCACTTCTTCACTTTTTCTGGAATACAGTGATAGACCTAAAATGTTCGGTGGCTGCAGCATTATTACATTATTATTAGCAGTGCGTAGTAGCAATAGCAACAATAGCTCAGAAATCGAATCCGCTAATAAGCGACTCCACACGTTAGCCCAAAAAGAGGATTATATCCACTGTGGCCTGTCTGGCCAAACGGGAATTGGACCGAAATCGGGCGAAAAGTAGAGTTTGGACCTCCAAAACAACACCGATGTGGCTTTCCTCCTGTAGGAGAGGTAAGATAACATTAAAGCAAATCATGTGAAATAATTGTGTGTGAATTTGATATTGTGGTTTTCGCCGTCTTGTTACCCAAGTTTAGCCAGGTTAGCTTTCTTGTTAAAGCGGACGAACTGCAAAGTAACGTAGCAATATACTGTCATGAGTGGATAACGTCAGCTAATTCATCCGGACCCCCGGGGCTGATACGGATGGCTTGTTGTTTGAAAATTACTTGGTCAGCTAATGTTACGAAGCAATCAACGCCAGATCAATGCAGCGTAGCTAGGCTACAGCTAGATGGCTAACCCTTGCATGCTTGTTATTGGTAGAAACTCACTATCCGAGTGAGTATTTTAGTTGGCAAATTTTTTTCCGTTGTCCTACTGACAATCAGAAAAACAAACGGGATCGAAAATGTGACATCCTTGGTGGAGCCAGCTAGCTGTAACTTAGCCATCCTGCATGGATCCGGCATTGGTTTCTTCGTAACGTTAGATGATAAAGTAATTTGCAAATGGAAAACTAGTTAGTATCATGAAGCGAATGGTCAAAAGAAAATCTAGGAACGTTACAGAAAGTACCGTTATTCTAAATATGATTGCAATTTATTTTCCAGCATTCTAAATATTATTGTATTTTGTTTCCAGCTACCATAAAACAAAAAACCACAGCACTGGCAAGTCAGGGAAATACTACATCTACGTCAAGTAAGCGTCCAGGTCTTTTTAGTCATCCAACATCAACAACTGAAGGAGAATCTGACGGTTAGTTTGTTTTTCATTTTTAACTAGAAGATGACTCAATGTCAATGACAACATTACCAATATGTATGTACAACAGTATATAAAATGATAAAACATTATCACATGACTATGCTTTCTCTGCTTATGATATTCCATTCTACAGCTGGGATATGTGTATAGACCTGCTGCACACTAAACAGGGTTATTTGGTGATACTGAAATGTTATCTCAACAGGAATAATTTTCAAATGGCTGGAGTTGTATAATGACTAGACATTATCGCCACAATGAACCCCTGTCTGTGATTCTACATTGTGTTATTGTCTCTTCTGTATTGTGTGATATGTACTCATAATTGTTTTGTGTGTAGCATCAAATCCATGGAAATTTTGGAGGACTCTTGTAATGGATGAGCAAAAGGCAAACAGCTTTATGAACACTGTGTAAGTTGAACACATCTCCTCACCACATGTTGTCATATAGCATGTTTATTTTACAACATGGAAGGGATTTTTTTTTTTTTGTATGTTGTAGAGGTATTTGGACAACAAACCGGCTTCTGACCAGTTAGATGTTGACTTTGTCCCACCTATCTGTGTGCGGTATGTATTGGCAAAACTTGGCCTCTAAATGCTCACAAATTGGAAATATCAATACAGTTCTCTGTTGTTGAAGTTTCATTTGTATTTTGCTATGCATATATGCATTTTCCTACATAATTTCTCATGCAGTGCTGCTTGTGGATCACAGAAGGTCATGGACATTGCTCCATGGACATAATCAATGTAGTAACAGTGGACAAGAGACAGACCAACCGAAACAGAGTGAGCATGAACACAATCGTAACCTGATGTTGCCATGGCGCCGCATGAGTGGCAGCCTGCCACAGTTTAAGCAAGTGCAACTATGGGTGTTTATACTTTTACAGTCGTGTTTTGCCTCTCGCTATTTTTTGAACTTTTTGATGCAACGTCGGGAGACTCACTCTACCACGGACCCATTGTTTACACTCGGGACCAGCTGTTAGCTATATCCCACACACCCCTTCACTTTGCTGGGCGGCCAGAGATCCCTGCGGAGATCCGGAGAAGGAGGAGAGGCTGTAGAGCTGGAGTGAAGCGCAGACAGCGGAAAAAACGTTATAAACCATGTCATCATGGGGAACGTAAGATCACTCCCAAACAAGATGGAAGAGCTTACTGCGCTAACCCGGCTTCAGGAAAACCACGGAGTGCGGTAAGAAGAAGGGAGGAGGGGTTGCTGTGTTCGTTAATGAGAGATGGTGCCACCCTGGACACATCAGTGTCAAGGAACAACTCTGCACTAGAGACTTGGAGCTGCTAGCGGTTAGCATGCGGCCGTACTATCTCCCGAGAGAGTTTTCACATGTCATTGCGGTGACTGTGTACATCCTCCCCTCAGCCGTCGCAGCTGCAGCCACAGACCAGATCCATAGTGTTGTCTCTCAACTCCTAAACCAGCACCCCCATTCCCTCCTCCTCATCTCTGGAGACTTCAACCACACGTCCCTGTCCTCTGCTCTTCCTACCTTCACCCAGTATGTGGATTGTCACACCAGGGACAATAAAACTTTGGACTTGTTGTATGCTAATATCAGAAATGCATACACCTCATCCCCCCTCCCTCCGCTGGGACGCTCAGATCACAACGTCCTTCATTCCAGCAGCTGTCAGACTCCACAACTCCTGCTCTTCCTGACCATGTGCAAACTTGCACTTTTTCATGTACATATCGTGTGTATTGTGTATATTGTATTTATTAGTGTATATTTGGTATATTTTTGTTGTATATTTCCATAGATGTTTATTCTATTGATGTTTATTTTTCTGCTGTGGTAAATGAATTTCCCTGTTGTGGGATTAATAAAGTTAATCTAATCTAATCTAATCTAATCTAATGTAAAAGCACGCCTTCATGTAGACAATGGACAGGTTTCTGGAGGAACTAAATATCAACTACATATTTCAGCACTGATGAGTGAGTATAGATTCAAGAATTTTTTTTTAAGTACTGGTACATTGGATTACATGTATTTATCGAATGTAGTTAAAAAAAAAGACTTGAAATGTGTGTGTCTTTTTGTATTTCTTTTTTCCGGACCGAGAGAAAAGGAGGTACAAGGATCAGGGTGTGATCCATTCACTGGACATCTGGCATGCAGCCAAAAATCTGACAAAGAAACTTCATGCGGTAAGAGTGAAAACGAGTTGAGTTGGTTTTTCGATCTTATGTAAATGACATTTTAATGGTAAGTAGAATTTTTTTTTCCTTTTTTGTTCACAGGGTGGGGTGATATCTGGTCAGTCCGCCATACTGGTCTGGATGAGGGACATTGTCAACCATTTTTGGCAGACAATCGAGAGGAGTTCATGGTGAGTGTAATGGGCTTTCACAAGCCAATACAACCACGACAAGTGTAAGTAACTTTTAAGAGGGTTTCTATTAATAAAGTATTCACTTCCTGTATGCTTTTATTTTGGTGCTCTTCGGGCGGAAGTAGCGGTACCCATCTTTGTAAATAAGTTTTCTTCACGTCAGTTCTGAGTATATGGCAGATGGTACGGTCACGAACTACAGCTCTTCTACAAAAGGATACCTTCAGATGTTTAAGCGCCTAGCTGGAGTTGGGAACAAAGTATTGTGTGTAAATAATGTGTTTAGGTGAAGCTATGTGTGCCTCCTTGTTTTATATTTACTGTGGAGAAATGTTTAATGTGTTACCATGCTAACATTAGCCTCTGTATGTGTATTGGGCCTCATGGTGGTGCTGTTGAGCTATAAGAGCCTTTTGAGTCCTTTTTTATGTTTATTGCAAATGTTATGTTATGTGAAATGTTGGACTAATTCTCATATGTAAGGTCATAAGGAATACAGGTTATCATATTTGTATTTTATTTATTTATCTGTCCATCAGCTCTTACAGTGTAAAGGAAGAAAGGAGAAGTACGGAGAAATTTGTGTTCAACAATAAGGATGATGGCCGAACATAAATAGAGGCTTCTAACACATCTGTACGCTTCACCATCATTCCGGCTGGGGTTCACTATAACAAGGACATGCAAATACTTTGAAGTGTGGTTCAGCTGTCATCAATTCAATTTGTATTGATTCACTGCATACAGGGCAGGGAGCTCTTGCATTACATTCATTTAGCTGATGCTTTTATCCAAAGCGACTTAAAATAAGGTTCTTGCTATTCTGCTTGCTAAGTGTCTTATGATTCTTTTTTTGCATTGCATACATGAAAGTACCACTGAAGTTAATCCACGTCCACTGATATGTGTTCTACTACTGCAGTTGCTAGCTAAGCTAGCTACTCCTATTGGTGGTGGATGAACATTTACGTCACACAGCATTATTATTTCTACTGAAAATGCCATTTTATTTTAGGGTATGTGACGAGGGATGCTTCACCATGTCACAGGAGTGCCATTGGATGTGGCACGATGCGAGTAAGACTACATGATATCTGGTTCTGCAGCACATGAGGCACTCTCACAGATTACTCTCAACAGACGCTGGCTGAATGATGTTGAGAAGTTTATGACCTTTCGGTAAGACTAAATACCGTTATCTTGTCTAATAAAGTGTGTGTCAGTTTTTAGTATTTACAAGAGGTGAATGTGGAAATATGAATGTTATAGCAATATTATCAATATGATGTCCATATATGACCGAGTTGTACAACAGGCATATGTCTTGAAGTAAATTTTTTTTATGAATCTTGAATTTTCTTTCTTTGCATTATAGGACAACATCAGATCTGGAGTCCTTTCAAAACCATATTCTGATGTATGCTGGCAAGTGGTTTGCGCTCTCCCCCTCAGTGTATGAAGCAAAGACCCTCCTCGCTGCACTGGACTATAATCAACACAACCACCGGCCAGTGCATGTCAACCAGAAATGATCATTTCCGAAGTCATACGTGTGAAAACATACTACATATTTTCTGTTTGCCTGAGGAATTATGAGGAGAGTTCAATTAGTTCACTAGAGTATGATTCCACCATTGACTTGGGAATGGCTTGGTAGAATCTCTCTGCATGAATTAAAAACCACACAGTAAAAGGTCACTGTCAAGTAATGTTAAGAGCCACTGTGTTTGATTATGGTTCATGCAACAATATTGAAGAATTGAGGGCTACTAATCATGCCCTGTAATGGCTCCTTTACTCAGTCTCCCATTCTGTGGATTATATGCCACTGTAAATTCATTTAATTGAATTTAATCCGCCTGATTTCTTTTTTCCGCCATTATGACACACATGCTCATGCTTTATAGATATCTGCTGATGTATAGTTATGTAATGCATTTACCTACTGGTTCACTTGTCATTTGTGTAGGTTTTAATTCTTGCTTTTCTTCTCTCTCCCTCTCTTTCGCCACAAAGGACATGACTTCAGCAACTTGACAGACAATGGGAGCAAGAAAATTCCTCAGAATATGGTTTAGACAGTTCTTTATTATAAATATCTATTGACAGACTAGTAAAACAGTACAGAAATATATATATATATATATATACAGACATTGTAAAACTTGTAAAAAATATATGATGTTGAAAAAAATGTGTACTTTAGTTTTATAAAATAAAGCAGCTTGTATAAAAAATAAAAGGCAGCTTTTCTTCGTAGGTGATGAACTCACGCTGGAACGTTGAACACATTTTCACACAAGATGCTTTTTCTTTTCTTTCACAACAAACTTTTTAACTTTGTCCTTGTCCTCCACCCTCTAACATCACTGTCTCTGGTCTCATCTATAGAGCTGCTGCATAGCCTTCAGAACTTCAATCCTGAAAAGAAAACAGTGACAGTGTATAAAATGGCATGCTTTATTGTGATACATTCCCTGTCTGATGTATGCTGACTGACAGTAATAGTAAAATAAACATTGTAAGTGTATTTATAGCACACTGCTGAGGCTCATGCTGAAAGCTAGACAAAACAGCCATTGATAAAGCTGACTAGCAAGCCAATGCCGACGTCTCATATGAATGTATCATGCAAGAATTGATTAGCTCAAAATAAATAAACCCTACGTTATACTGTGCTAGCCAACAAGCTAATAACAATGTTATTGTTTATAAATACAAAATCAAATAAATATAACGTTTGTCAAACTGTAAAAACAGTGTAACTTCACTTACCTCACATCTCAACATTATGCCGGTCAATCTCGTACAGTGCTGCTGTTTTGGTAGATGCACACCAACGCCCATGGAGTGCGAGCACATTCGCGAGAGCGAGCAAAAGAATGCTGATTGCACGTCACTTCACTACCACGAGTGTCGCTAAAAACAACCAATTTTGGGATCTTATCTAATGCCCCGTTCAAAGTAGGGCTATCACGATATCAGACTTTCTCTATGTGATTATCAAGGCCAAAAGAGTTCATGATTCAAATTCAAAACCTGTATGCAGTCTTGTGTTAAGTACGTGAAAGCTCTACTTGAGTAAAAGTACAAATATTTTAACAGAAAATGACATTGGTAGAAGTTTAAGTCACCTTTTAGATTATTACTTGAGTAAAAGTCTTAATATCTCGTATAGCTCGTGCTACTTGATCGACCTTCATAGGGGGCAGCATTTCACCTTTTTCGCCCCTGTCCAGTTAATCATGTTTTCCCAGTGTTCCTTATAATTTATTATTTTGTGTGCATCCTTTGTTGACAGCACTGAAGAAAACTATGAGTACATGTAATACAAACAGTATGTTCTTATTTACCTATAAAAATATGAAGGCAAGGGGATACTGCATGAAACATGAATGTCAGACTATAGCAGCATGAGGAAGGGATGATGAAATCATCACAAAGGCAGAATCCGAAAATAAGATTTATTGCCAGGTAGGTTTTTACTTGCAAGATATTTGGTTTTTGGATATTTAGTTTAGATCATACAAGTTCTTCATATTCAAACATGTGAGGTCTGTTGTGTGTGTATAATAAATATTCAGGATAGATAGAGTTCTGGGTCAAATAGTGTCTTTGTGTTACTTAACTAAAAAAAGTTATTGACGCATCTAGCTGGACAACAACCGCAGGAGCAGGCTAAAATCTACTACATTGCTAAAACTGTAGACATCATCAATCATACATTTATGCCACTCGAATGTTTGTCAGTACGGTTCGTCATTTGCACTAATAATAGTTTTCGCAACAGACCAACATTGGATGTTACTCACCAGTCTAAAAGAAAAGTTGCAGCTCGGCATCAAACCGCATCTCTTTACCCAGAGCTGTCTCCAGTGGTGGAAAAACACACCAGGATTAACCCTTGTTTTGCTTCTTTGCTGTTGAACGTGTTTTCTCGTCAGAGCGGTCCTTCAGAATCGAGATAAAAGATCTCTTTCTATGTGCTCCAGCCATCTCTCATTTCTGTGATGCTAGTTGGCCGCTTTTTTTTTTGTCGAGAGCTGTCGCATAACTTCAAGCTCTGGAGGAAAATGTTCTTCTGCATGGGATTGAGGGCAGACTAGACGCTACATTGACTCAGACAGCATTTAGTATCATAAAGTGGTATAACAACACAGCCTGGAATGCAGCTAGTTGGTTAGCATGCTAATTTCAGTAGATATCTCTGAAATACAATAGATGGAGGTCTTGGTCATGACATCATCACTGTGGCTCCTTCATATACTATTGATAGTGTTAGTCCATATTTTGACACACATATTACACCTTTAAGTATCAAAAGTAATTTTCTGATATTAAATGTACTTAAGTATTGGAAGTAAAAGTAAAAAAGAAAAAAAAAAGTGAGCAGTTACAATTTTGATTACGAACTTTATTGTGGCTTACTATAGTAAAGCAAAAATATTCAGGGTTCCGACACCTTATTCAAATTCAAATACTTTTCCAGGACTTTCCAGGCACAAGTCCCTCAAATTCAAGGACCAAACACAGAATATTTTGAGAGAGCTGACAAAAAATAGAAAAAAGGATCCTTGATCCGTGGCAATAACTGTTACATCACTGAATTTTTTTTTTATATAATAAACAACTGAGAGGTTGGCAGTAATGAATGCCAATATTTCAGTTACTTTCGGGAGGCATAAGAGGCACTTCAACCAGTAAGAAGAACCTTTCAATCCAACATATGACAACCTTCCTAGCAAATAAGGCCATGGGTGTTTAATGTTATCTTTGTTCAACGAGTTCAATGAGTTCACCACTGTAGTCGGGGTGGTCATCGTCTGTTATCGGAGTTGTAACGTTAGCAGTGGAGCCTGCAGCGGGTGCTTCCATGATGGTATAAGTCATCGTCAATTGTATTGTGACAACACGGGCCTTCTTCCTCTTCTTTAGTTTAGCTGCTTGGCGATTGGCAACAGACAGGTATTACGACACCAACTTGAATTGGCGCATTAACTTGCAATCTAGGAGAACTGATTGGCCAAACATGAAATGCCTTTACGGGGAGCTGGGCATGTCAGATCCATGGAGTTATAAATTTCTAGACAAAACATTTTTTTCGTTTACATTTTTCGTGCATGTACACCATACATATTCTCAGATAGACTTCTTTTGGATAACTGACTACTTTCTTACGTACATTTATGTGACTACCACAGTATTGCAATTTCTGATCGTGCTCCCACCTCGTTAGATATCATTTTCCCCAATCATAGCCCCACTTTCAAGCAATGGAAATTCAGTTCACATTTGTTAGTTGACAACTCCTCTTGTGATCGATTATCTTGTTATTTTTCTTTTTTCTTTTTTGGGGTCAAATAATATCTTATACAACCCATTTAAGAAAAAAAAGAGATCACAACAGTCAGAACTGTTGCAGGAACTTAAGGTGACTGATGATAGCTATGCTAGTTTCCCAGACCCTTTACAAGATACAATTGCAGCTTTAGACACAGATAGAACTTTTAACCACAAATAAAGCTCAATTACAGTTACTCAAATCAAGATGTGTTTTTTAACCCGGAGATAAAGCTGGCAAACTCTTCGCTCAGCATGCCAGAGCCTCAGCAGCGTCCAGGCTTATTCCTACTATTAAACCCTAGAAAGTTTGGTCTTACACACCAAATAGTCATTGACAAAATGTTAGCAAAATTTACTCTGACTTACATTTCTCTGAGTGCTGTCAAGATGGCATAGACAATGTCCTAGATAAAATAGAGTTCCCTAGAATTGACAGCAATCATGAGAAGGAACGAGGACTACTGAAGGACATCACAGGTCAGTGGATGATGCAGTTAACATTGGACTGCATTACATCCTGCAACACCTCGACTCCCCAGGGACTTACGCAAGGATTCTGTTTGTGGAATTCAGCTTGGAGTTCAACAACATCATCACAGAAGTCCTCTGCTCCAAACTCACCCAGCTCATTGTGACAGTCTCTACCTGTCAGTGGATCACTAACTTCCTGACTGACAGGAGGTAGCAGGTGAGGATAGGGAAAATCACATCCAGCACCCAGACAATCCGTACTGGCGCCCCCCAGGGATGTGTGCTTTCCCCACTGCTCTTCTCTCTCTACACCAACGACTGCAACTCGAGTGACCCGTCTGTTAAACTCTTGAAGTTTGCAGATGACACAACGGTCATCGGCCTCATCCGAGATGGTGACGAGACTCTGCTTACAGACAAGAAGTGGAAAGGCTGGTCCTCTGTTGTGGTCAGAACAACCTGGAGCTAAACACACTCAAGATTGTGGAGATGACAGTGGACTTCAGGAGGAGCCCCCCATCACCATATACAACAACACTGCTGTGGAAACATTTAGGAAGTTCAACCCCCCTCAGGAGCTGCTGATCTACTTCTACACTGCAATAATCCAGTCTGTTCTCTGCACTTCTATCACCGTCTGGTTTGGTTCAGCAACCAAACAGGACAAGAACAGACTACAAAAGACAATCAAGACTGCAGAGAGGATCATTGGTGCTAAACTGCCTTCCATCTTGGACTTATACACCTCCAGAGTGAGGAAACAGACAGGAAACATCACCACTGATCCATCTCACCCTGGGCACAACCTGCTCCAACTTCTCCCGTCCGGGTGGCACTACAGAACACTGTACGCCCACACAACCAGACACAAGAACAGTTTCTTTCCATAAGCCATCACTTAAAAAACAATCACACAGGAACAATAACAACTGACATCAACAATGCACACTGTAATATAGCACACATTGTATATATACACTCATCCCCTGCCCTCATATTTATCTAGTATTTCTTATTTATTATCTTGATTTTTGCACTACTTTCATCATTGCTTTGAACTTTCTGACCCATCCAACATTCTTGTTTCCATCCAACACTCTTGTCTTGTTGTACTGTATATATATATTGTTGGGAGTCATCGCTCTTCTCCTCAACAGCAGCGACCTGCTTCGGATTAACTCAGAGTGAACCAAGTTCTCTTCAGAATCAGCAGCTACGACACAAGGCTAGCTGATTTTCCAAGCAACAGGAGTCATAGCAGAGTTAGCGTGGAACATCTGAGGAGAACAAAGGAGATAACAGCAAAGCAACACAGCCAGACAGGACTTTACTCCACCAGGACACCTCCCAACTCCCTGGACTTTACAATAACACTGGAAAGGACCTCTTTGCTTGTTCCAAGGACTGGGTAATGTAAACTGACTGGGCCTAAGTTTTCCCAGCACAGCATAGCTAAGCAGCAGAAGTCTTAACTTTGTTAATGTACTTGTTGATTGATGTCTTGTTGTTGTGATGTTTGCTTAGGTTGTGGTCAGTCATACAGTTAACCGGGTACTCTTATGTTCACACACATAGTATTACGTCTCAGTTCTAGAACCTAAATGAAGCTAACCTCCTCCCTCTAACCTGGTACCTTTTAGATTACATGAGCTAGGCTAACAAAGAAACTCACACCTTCCCTACCACACACACACCAGGTGGTCTCAGCGGCCATTTTGAGTAGTTTCTTTGTTTACCGCAGGCCTATTCAATTGGCGGCCCGCGGGCCACATGCGGCCCAGATGCAATACCCGAGTGGCCCAGTTCGTGGTTCAGAGAAAGAAAAAAAAAAAAAAAAAAACAGAGAAAAAAACACATTTTTCGAGAATAACTCGAAGTCCCTACAGTACTTCCGACAGTGATGCAACACTCCACGTAACCCACAATGCAGCGCGTTGTTTTGTTTCAAAATTTACTTTAACAAAGTTACTGATATAAACCATGTTAGCATCTTAAGAAGTATGTCTCTCTCAACCCTTAAACGAAGAATTGACAATGAAAACCGTTGTTTTAACCCTGCCTGCAAGTACTGTTTTATTTTACCGCGAACTCCAAACGCCAAACCTATGTGTTTACTCTGCCATGCCTGCGTTGCGGTACTTAAAGAGTACACTGTCTGGAGACACCGCCTGGAGAAACACCCAGATCTCACTTTAAAAGTGCAAAGTTTAATTGCATCTTACAACCGGAGCAGTACTGCTATGGCGCGGACATGTACAGCACAAGAAAGAGCCACAGCAGCCTCCCTTCGTGTTTCGTGGATTTTGGCAAAGAAGAAAAGGCCATTCACAGACTCTGAAACCATTAAAGACTGCATGCTTGCCGTCGTGGATGAAGTGATAAATGACAACACAATTAAAACAAGTGTAACATCTGCTATTAAAAATGTGCCCGTCAGACACTTCAAACATTCGCAGGGTTGAAATTCTTGCTACACATGTGTTTGAAACGCTGTTGAAAGAACTGAAGAAAGCTGATGTCATGTCTATAGCAGTAGATGAGTCCACAGACAGAGGTGATACTGCACAACTGCATATATGTCCGTTTTTTTAATGGTAAAATCTTCCGAGAGGAATTGCTCGGCTTACTGCCGTTAGACGGGCAAACAACTGGCGAAGTCGTCTTTGAGAAAATCTCAGCATTTTTTAAAGACAATGGTCTGGATATGGAACGTGTGTGCATGCTTGTGACGGAAGGGGCCCCATCCATGACAGGGAAAGTAAGTGGCTTGGTAGCACGTTGGGCCGCTGTTGCACCCCAGATTCCATACACTGCATTGTGCATCAGACGGTACTGTGCGCAAAACTCAGCGTTGAGCTTAAAATGACAATGGACAACGTGATGGCTACAATCAATTTTATTCGCTCCACATCAAGCCTCCAACATTGCTTATTCCGCAAGTTGCTGTCAGAAATGTCTGCTGAGCACCACGACCTGCTTTTGCACAATGACGTCAGGTGGCTATCCAAAGGCAAAGCACTGGAGAGTTTCTGTGATCTCAGAGAGGAGATTTCAACAAAAAAAGCGGAGACACACTTGAATCGCATACTGGACGACAACTTCATGGCTAATGTCTGGTTTCTGAGTGACATATTCAAACACCTGAAAGGCAGAGACAAAACTGTCATTGATCTTGTGGAACAGATGCGCGCATATCAGATCAAACTGGACATTTCTGCGACCGACTTAACCAGAGGTATAATGCTGCATTTTCCGACGCTCCGCAAATGCATCTCTTCCCTGGCGAAAGTCACGGATGTGATGACAGATTTCATTGCGGGGTTGAAAGAGAACTTTACGCATAGATTGGGTGGATTTGCTTTGCCCATGGAGGTGATGGGCTTTTCCAGAGACCCCTTCATTGCTGCAACAGAAGGGGACCTCTCTGCCAGAGCAAAGGAAGTGGTCCCTTCCACTGACGAGGGGAAATTTATTCTTGAACTTGTTGACATGCATTCATCCCTAACCATGGCACAGGAGCTTTGCACTAATGGGCCTGCAAAGTTTTGGAGTGATGTCAACGTGCACCAGTTTCCTAACGTCGAGAAAGTAGAAATCCATGTTCTGAGTATGTTTGGATCAACATATACTTGTGAATCAAGCTTCTGACACATGAACTCAATAAAAAGCAGCTCTCGTTGCTCCCTCTCTGACAGTGCTCTTCACCAGTGCCTTCAGATTGCAGTGACATCTTATGAGCCAAATGTCACTTCTCCCACTAAGTACTATTAACTGTAGCATACATGTCAACATAAAGTGGGATGCCTAATCATAATCACACGTGTTGATTTAAAACAATGTGCACTGTGGTGGACGTGTAGTATTCATTGTTGATTGTTAATTACTGTTATGACATGTAATGGGTTTGTGCACTAAAAGCCATTGTTCTTTTTTTAAGTTAAATGCACCTTGTGATGGGCCTCAGTCAGATATGACCAGAATGTTACTTTCATTTCATTTCATTTCAAAAAGGAGACAAAAGTTTGTGACAAAAATATTATTTTTATTCGTTTAATATTCGTTTGTGAAAAACAGCATTTCTACTACTTCAGGTTCTGTTTATTTAGAGAAGTTTATAATGCACTTTTTGATGTTTCTGTGTCAGATACACTGAAAAAAATAACTCGTAAGATTTACTTAAAAAATATATTGTAACAATTTGCACTCAAATGTTTTAAGTAAATTTTAATGCTGCAATATCAAGTGAAACTCACTTGCCAGTATCAAGTAAATTTTACCTAAAACTAAACTTTACATTTGTGAAAATATTAAGTAAATCTTATTTAATTACATCAATGTTTTTATGTTACATTTATTTAAACTATTTAAGTAAGGTCTATTTGATTTTTTCATAGACAGGAACATTATTTACCTAAAAAATGTAAGTAAATCTTATATATCTGTAGTATTTACTGTTATGAAGAAAATACGTAAATTTTATTTTATTTTTTCTTTGACATTTTCAATTATTTGATTGTATTATGTTATATTACTCAATATAATTATGTAATTGTTGCTAATTTTCTTTTGATAAATATTACATACGTCTAACAATTTGCTCTATGCATTTAGTATATATTTATCACAAACCACACAACTAAAATACCATACAATTAAATGTTTATTTTACTAACATTTAACAAATCAACATCATCTGGAAAGATGCTTTTCAAATATTCAATTAAGACCATACAACCCTCTGAAACAGTGTAATTTCAACATTCAAACCAGCAATGAACTAGTGCACTTTAAGTATGCCATTAAAACCTTAATGTACTCAAATCAACTGAATCGATTAAAAATGATCAACAGCTTTAAGTATTAACATTTCTACTTTTCCTTTACCCTTTCTCCGCATTTAACACATGCCTTAGCTGACACAAAATGGAAATATTTCAGGCAGACAACTTCCTACACGGATTAGCCAAGATGAAATTGAACTTTAAAACAAGATGATAATTTTCAGTATTTCTCCATTAGGGTGTAGGCAGTCATTTGAAAGATGGAGATGTGAGTTGGGGTGTTACAGCAGCCGAGATTGTCCTTGCCAGTGCGATAGCATTTAAGACAGCAACTTCAACTTTAAAGCGTGCACTTTTGGGGACAGCTTAATCCCATCCAGTTCCAGGAAAAGTTTCTGAAACACCTCAAAAGTGTAGCGCAGTGTTGGGGGGTATGCAAGGTTCAGGGCATAAATCAGCCCCATAAGCAGCGTGCAAGCTTTGGCAGTACTGCCACATCCTGGCACCATCTCGTGGCCTAGGTCTACTGTTTCTCCCTGATGACACCAGTGTTGACCTGTGAATCTGTCCTCCCTAGACCGCAACTGTCCACTGTATTGGCTCACTCTGAAAAAGAACAGACAATTTGTGATATTAAAATAATGATCTAAAACATTCAGCCACAATTTAATATTACATTACACAGTGACGACAGGGGAAAATAACATATCATGCATACATAGTTTTGAACTTGCCTAAATGAGACTAATGTTGGACTGTTTGGCAAATAACAGAAAAGCGCTATACAAATGTAGGCCATTTACCATTTAGAGATGGTCTCATCCAAATATGCATGTAGTATTAGCAAGCAAAGCTAAGCTGCACTCACACTAGGCCCAGTTGATCTGTACCATGCCGAACCCCGTTTGTCCCCCCTCCCAACTTCCCCGCTGGCCTGTACCAAAATCCTTAGGACGTCTCTGCCTGTACTCACACTACTCTGATGAGACATCTTTCAGAGTACACAAACGCTGGAAACGCATTCCCCACCTGCCCAGCACGCTGCCGTTAAAACAGAAACACCGCGGTTACATCCTATTCATGTGCTTTATGGGCTACACACAGTATAATATGGCTATGCTAGCCATGCTAACTAACGTTAGCTGCTAGACGTGTGCGTTGTCTCTTTGTATCTGCAGGTTGATGCTCTTATAACCTCTGTGTGAGACGATTCAGTCCGTAAATATGTGTTTAAAACCTATTTCAGGAAGTTTGTATTTGTCCTTACAGACTTATCTCTCAGACTGTCAGTCTCTCACTCGCTCGCAACGGGCAGCTTCAGTCACCTTCGGTCTGTGGCTATAACGTTACTGTCAAAAGTTTTGCAGACGCGACCATGTTCTGCTCCAAGTAGGTCATAAACACCTAAATATAACCACCAGTTGAGAAACGTTGTAACGTTAGTGCTTCAAAAAATAACGTTAGTGCTTTTTGTCCCGAAAAAAAGCGGCTCTCCTGTTTACCGTCAGTCTTGCCCCGGCCCAATATGGCCTTACGTTAACATTAAATTAACTTATGAACAGTAACGCGTCAAACTATCAAAATACACACGGACCCAGATATTATCACAAATTTTAAACAGAAAGACTATAACTTACGCTTGAGATGACTCAGCCGTGTCTCAGCTCCAACCGTCCTCCTCCAAGTGTGTGTGATTTGGCGGACACGAACGGTGCGCAATACGCATGTGCGGGATTCAAACACACACTATACAATATTAGATTAAAATTTACTTAGTATATCTAGGTTTATGTGCAGTGACTATTAAACATTTAAATAATATGAGGAAAACCATAATAAAACTTACTCTCCCCACACAATTCATTCATTACGTGAATAAAATACATAGTTTTACTTGAAAATTTCTAGTTCTCACTGAATCTTAAAATTACAATGTAGAAATTATGACAGTTACTCTGATAGATTTTACTGCACCAAAAAGTCGTTTTTTTCAGTGTATGTTTATTTTATTTCAAAAGAAATAACAATGTTATCACCATTAATGTGCACTTTTTCTTTTAATGAGTTACATAAACCAAAATTGTTTATTCTTATATTTCAGAAGTGAAAAAGTATTGCTTCTACCTCAGTTCACTTACAGTTCTTGAATTGTAATTTATGCACTTTTTGATGTGGCTGCGTTGTACAAAAATTTAAAGGGGAAATGATGAATAAACATCACTTATTTCATTATATTTATTGGTGTTGGTTTGAAATTGATCATTACCTCCTGCTTATTGACCGCTGAAAATGTCCGGCCCAGGTTAAGGTCTCGGTTTTAAAATCTGGCCCAATTGAATTTGTAATTGAATAGCCCTGGTTTACCACCATCATGTGTAGTCTTCTTTGTTCAGGTCATGTGGTCACAGTGACCACTTTGAATCGGCCATCTTGCCTTTGTTTGTGTCCCCACAGACACACACACATACCCTTAAACACACACATACACACACCTGTATATACTAGATTAGACATTGTGTTTTACTCTGCTCCATTGTAAATAAATGCCTTTAAGTAACTACTGGTGTGTTTCATGTTGCACAAGCGTGAATATTGCCAACCTCTACTTTGTAGAATTCCAATCCTTCAACTTTAACTTACTGTTGATATGGTAATTTGTTTATAGTTAGTAAACTCTAATTGTTAATCAGAGTTCCAGATTAATGGTAATAAATTGAAACTGAAACCATATTGTCTATTTTGCCTATTAGTTTAGGCTGGTGCCCTGTAGAATTTAATTAATTTTAAAGTTATTATTCAATATTAATATTTTTAATATTAATATTTTCTTAATTTATGATAGCCGACAACCGAAATCCAACATATTTGCTGTCCAGCTCATGAGGTAGAGCTCAGACCCAACAGTATTCATATGTATATTTATATGTGTACGTACCAAGTAGCATTGTAAAACCGGAGAAAAATTCCTTGTATGTGTCCACATACTTGGCCAATAAAGCAGATTCTGATTCTGAGATTCTGATTCTGAACTGTGCAGGCCAATATCAACAAATGTGATTGAGAGGGCAATTAAAACCTTGCGAAATGGAAAATCACCTGGTCTGGACGGTTTTACCATAGAACTTCTTCAAGAAGTCTGCATCACTCCTGCTCAATGTAGAATACAAAATCCTGTCAAAAACTGTAGTCCTCCACCTCCATCAAATTTTACTGCACATCATTTCATTGGACCAGACTGGTTTCATGTTAGGGAGACAGTCCTTCCGCAACACCAGAAGACCTTTAAACATACTGAACATGCCAGCTCCAGCAATCCAAAGTGATGGTGTCGTTGGATGTGGTGAAGGCCTTCGACGGAGTGGAGTGGCAGTACCTTTTTGATGTAATGGAAAGATTTGGCCTAGGTCCCAGCTTCATCTCTTGGGTTAATTTGTTGTACTCTTTCCCCGTAGCTTCAGTGCAAACAGACAATATAATATCACCATCGTTTCATCTTCACCTTGGCACTAGTGCCCTCTGTCCCCCTAACTATTTGCACTGGCCATCGAGTCACCAGCCATTTGGCTACCCTCTGAGGAGAAATTTGAGGGCATTGGGCATCTGGGAACTGAACATAAATTGTTGGTGTATGCCGATGACTTACTCTTATATGTATCGAACCCTTTCGCATCTCTCCTGGTAATTTTAAACATTCTAAAACAATTTCGGCCAGCAATTTGGGTACAAACTTAACTTTGGAAAGAGCAAAAATGTTTGCAGTGAGCAAACCAGCAGCTGAGCTAGCTCCCTTTTAATGGTGGACTAAGTTTTCAAGTACCTGGGTGTTTTTATTACAAAGTCTTTGGCAGATATATTTGACAGAATTTTTTTCTCATTTCTTAAAAACGTGGAAGAGGATTTTAATAGGTGGAGTAACATCCCACTATCTCTGGCAGGCAGGGTAGGTTTGGTTAGCATGGTTGTGTTACCCAAATTTATTTGTTTGTTTATTTGTTTCAGTATATCTCTAAGAATATAGAAACAGTTCAGAGAGCGTTGTGGCCTGCCCGGTCCCTCAATGCTTGCCCCGATAATTAACAATTACCATTTTATGTCATTTAATATAGACTGCATTTCATCTCTGGGTTGACAGGGGCATTACGTCACTGAACGATTTTTATGACAGGGAAATTGTCACAGTTAGGCCGTGACTCTAGTTTGTTTTCCTGTTTCCCGCGTCTTGTCTAAAATATACCCTAATGTTCAAGATGTCTACAGATGTGGCAAATCCCCTGCGAAACTGTACATATGTTTTGGTTGTGCCCGAAATTGATAAACTATTGGTCAAGAATTTTTCACAGTTTACAGAAATCTTATAATGTTCCAATCCCCTCTCTGCCACTTTTGGTATCCCACCCAATAAGGAACTTTTGGCTGTGTCTTGCCACGTCATGGCCTTTAGTATTCTGGGGCCGGGGGGACGTGAACATTTTACCTTTTTTTTTTTCTCCCTGTGTATTCTTTTCTGAGAACTTGTCATTTCTGGTTTTGGTGCTCAATAAAATCGCTCCCCTCCACTACTGCCCAAGCAGCTTTTCTGGGAATCCAGAGGGATTTGCTAAAAGGCTTGCAGCCCTCTCTCTGCTCCTTCTCCTGTGCTACCCGTCCAAGAATGTACTGGGCTTGTCTGTCCTCCTCTCTTGACATTGTTATCTAAAATATTAGACCAATATTTTAGTGTATGTATGAGCACTACACTGTCTTTGAGTTAGACCCTATTACACATAATTATGCTCTTATTCTACCTACATGCTGCTCTTGAGGCAGACATAGTGCACAATACGCATTTCATGTTAGTCTAATGTACTGCCCTCAGTGCAGTGTGTAGTTGTTACCCTAACAGCCTGTGTGTGCAGGGCAGTGCTGCTTTAGGGCAGAAATCTGTGTTATAAATCCACTGCTGCTAGATGAAGCACATGAAAGACTTAAACTTAAACGCAGGAACAGTATGGTGGGGGGCTCTTCTAGTGTCTAGTGTTGTACACAGGGAAATGCTGTAGTAGTAACCTTAACTAAAAACCCATTCAGATAATCGTTGTGGAACTCTGGAGGGTGCTGCTTTGGCATATCATGTCAAAGAATGTAACATGAGCTAAATGCATGTGGCATAGGGACACACTGAGCAGACAGACTGTCCCAAGGGCTTGTATCGATGAGCACTGTATTCTGTACTGCAGTTCTCAAGGCACAAATATTGTATTTTTGGTATCAGTCCATTTCATTATGAATAATGTTGCTATTGTTTTAAAATACTTTTCAGCTTATTCCCTTTACAGCTGCAAGCCATGCATTACATGTGACATGCTGATCTAGCATCAGCCTATTATATAAAAATGCCCAGAACACTGCACTGGGAAAGGGATAATCTATTCAACCAGATATTAATGCATTCATGAGGCAAATATGCTGTAGCTGTGCTCTAAGCTTCTGGCATTTCAAGTACATGAACCACTGCGGCAGGGCACTCGTTTGTCTTTAAGCTACATCATTACAGAAATTGATAAAAATGTATTCCCTCTCCTTGTGTAGAAAACCACTGTGTAGACATATTACACAGTTTCAATGAAACATTTCACTGTGGTTCTGAGGGTAAATCACGGTCTTCTGTGTCTGCCTGAACCCAGTATCATGGAGTACAGGTCCAAAACATGGTCAGAACCCTTACAGTAAAAAAAAAACACAGGAATTATCCATGTTTACCATGTGTGGACACGTGATTTCTACATTTGATGACATATATTGCACATGTGGAAAATGTTACCACATGTTGTAACATATCACATATACTGCAGATTTTCTAAATTTCACTATAACATTTTCAACAAGTGCAGTAATGTGAATAATGACAACATGCAAACAACCAACAAACTATGTGCATGGGTCTCACATGGTAATCCCTAAAGTTTCACATGGCATGGGAATTTACAATGGCTTTACACATGTGTTCCATACATTTTGATTTTAACATGTTTTCACATGTTAAATTTCACATGTGAAAATCACGTGCACATGTGCCAACATGTGATTTCACACATTCATGTGGTTTTTCTGTAAAGGAATACTGACATATATGTATTAGCATAAATCGATACTTTCATATGTTACTTACATTAATGATGACAGCCACTTTTGCTACCCCTCTGAGTATGTTGTACCATATACCTGTAGACATAACAATACGTATCAACTACTGGATTTCAAAATAAGACTTCTTCTTTCTTTTTCCTACAGTTAAACAAAATCTTTCACTGCAGGTTGTTGGTTGTAAAGAACATGTTGACAGGACAAGATCACGTTCATATATTTTATACCTATACTTTTTATAAGAATTGCAGTATGTTGAATGTAACCCACCAATGTCTTTGGCTCTTGCTGCCACTGGTCTTCGCAATTCAGTCACAAATTTCTTGGCATCAAGTCGTATTTCAATAATATTGTTGAGCAGAGCAAAGAGTGGAGCCAGGGGGAAGGACGCCACGAACAATGTCACAAAACCAAACTGGATGACTGGACACAGAGGAAGACAGAAGTAAGTATTAGATATCACTACATTATGTATTAAGTACACGTAAGCCTCATATCTGGAATTAAATGCAACAAAATATGTTAATATCATTTTATAATGTAGCTTACTAAGCAGTAAGATGCTTTGCACTGGTAACTGGTCTTTCCCAGTTCGGAGATGGGGCCAGTTAATACTCACAAGAAACCAGAATTTCAACTGCAGTTTATAAAAACAGAAACAATGTGTGCACCTTGAGTCTTCTTTCTGATGCTTAATAATAAGGATGAGATATCACTGCTGATGGTTTATTGACATGTTATGATACGGTATGGGTACTATTAATACCACCAGACCACAACCTTACCGGGCCAACTGGTAGAATTTCACTTCTTTGAAGATCTTTATATTGTCAGACCTGATCACTGGTGGATCAGGCATGTACTGACATGAAAAGATGTGTGTCCTACTTGTACAAAGATTTAAATTTATAAAACAGAATTGCAGAGTTTTATAGTAAGAATGTGTTTACATATTTCTGTCATCGTGTACATGTACATCATTTTATGCTGTGATGAACCTGACTGGGATGCACTTTTTATTCAATACTTTTAACTTCAAAAGTCACAATTAGGCATTGAACAACAAGTCCTGTCCAGGTTCATCACTTTTTAGTGTCCCCTGGAAACACTTCCGTTGTGTTGTCAATATTTGCAGCTCATGTGTTATCAAATTAATGAAGGTGTTTTCTGAATTTGTTTGTATTTTGTGTATTTGCAAGTGTTTTCTTAGGTTTCATTGTGTTGAGCTCTACGGGGCCACCATAAAAAATCCTTGTGAGACCCCTTTATCAACCATTGAAACAATCAGCAATGCAAGCCTACACCCTGAGACAGATCTGAACAAGCTGTAAGCAGAGGAATTTCTACAATCTACAAAGAGAACAGTATAATGTCGCTTTTTATCATCACCAAAATCATCAACCCATTGAACGCTGGATTCACAATCACACCGAAAATCAAAGTAAAAGATTGAAATCACAGGCTGATCCAACTCATAATGTGACTCAATAGTGTGTATGTGCCCCCATGTGCCTGTATGCACTCCAGACCACTTCTGGGCAGACTCCTGATTAGTCTGCAGATGGTGTCTTGGGGTGTCTCCTCCCAGACCTGGGCCAGGGCATCAGTGAGCTCCTGGATATTCTGTGGCAGCTTCGGGAAACGTGAGGGCCAGTCAATGGCATCCATGCATTCGTCATCCAGGAACTGCCTACACACTCTGGCCACATGAGGATTTCATCCCGGTACCTAACAGCAGTCAGAGTACCGTGGTGTATGACATGGAGGTGTGTGCAAACCTCCAAAGATATGCCTCCGCAGACCATCACTGAACCACCGCCAAACCGGTCATGCTGAATGATATTACAGGCAGCATAACATTCACCACGGGTTTCTCGACTCTTTCATGCCTGTCACATGTGTGAACCTTCTCTCATCTGTGAAGAGAACAGGGCGCCATTAGCGAAACTGACAATTCTGGTGTTCTCTGTTGAATGCCAGTCGAGCTGCACAGTGCTGGGCTGTGAGCACAGGTCCTACTAGAGGACGTCGGGCTCACATGCCACCATCATGGATGCCCTTCTTTGGCCCTGTCCAGCTCACCTCATGTAACAGCCAGTTTCTGGTATCTCCTCCATGCTCTTGAGACTGTGCTGGGAGACACTGCAAACTTTCTTGCAACACACGCCTCACGCAAGGATGTGCCTCCTGGAGGAGCTGGACTACCTGTGCAACCTGATTGGGCTGCAGGTACTGCCCCATGCTACCAGTAGTGACAAGGACACTAGCAAAACACAAAACTAGAGAAGAATCCGTCAGGAAGGATCAGGAGAGAGCAATTTTCTGTGGCTACCACATGCAAAACCATTCAGTTTTTGGGGGTTGTAGCATACATACCTGGCCTGGCACACACACACTCACAAGCCATTAAAAAAGTTTATTGTAAGGACATGCAAAGTTATGGACCCAAAATTGACCATCAAACTATCAAATTGATAGGAAACAGAGACAAAGGGCCCTTCTCTCACAAACAGACCATGCTGTAGGCATGTCAGAGAGACGCTCAACCAGACCAAGGGTCAAAGGGTCAGCTCCAGAGGATCAACAAATGGACACCAGGCAAACTGGAAAGCATAGGCAAAATCTCCAGTTTGTAACAATAAGACTCTGCCTATTGACATTGGATTGTTTCGTATATATGACAAGTAACACCAAAATAACTGATTATCACTAAAGGTGTGAATCCTGGCCTCTCTTTGCCATGCATGAGCACATGCACACACACACCAACCTTCCTTCCTCTGTCTCTCTCTAGATAAGAGTCATAAACTACTACCCACATTCCAATCCTGGGTAGTGACCAGCAGAACTCTCTTCACAGACACATATTTGAGGAAGAATATAAAATAAAAATATCTAATTGTTCTGTGAGATGTTTCTATGTAATAGGTCAATCCCAAACTTATATTCTATTGAATGGTTGAAATTTAACATGTTGACTTTAAGACAATGTCTTTTATGTGATCATACTGTCAGCATCCTTCACACAAGGTAACACACACTACATGACATCCAGAATGTCCATATTATTACTATTACAGTCAAAGAACTGCTGTGTAATACACATTTAGAGACTATTAGCTTTAGGAAATGTTTATTATGTTGTTTGATCAGTTAACAACTTGTATTATGATTAATTCCAGGTTTGAAGGATGTAATATAAAATCAACACTTGTATCATTCCTGTCTGTCATTATCAGTGCCATTAGGTTTAGGTTTTTAATCTTTTATGGTCATGGTGGAAGACGGATGTGCGAGTTTATAGGTAAACTCTAATATTAAACTATTCAAAAGTTCTGTGGAAAATTACTCTCTTCTCCAAGTTGAAACACAAGAGAAGACAGGTAACGCTCCTTAAACGTGCGCCAGTCCCCAGGGGATAAAACAGTCGTGATCAATTCACACATGGCTATGTAGCTCAAAACTCTTAGCTCTACGTCATCTGCTTTTAGCTCTAAGCTGCTAGCCACAAACTCACAAGCTCTTAGCCATTTTTGCACTTCATTGTTTGTCCGCATCCTTTATTCTTTCATTGCCACATGCTCCAAGTAACATCCTTTTTGTCTACATGCGCAATCTTTTAATTTTTATAAGCCAGTCCAGACCAACTGAACCAAAGCAACAGAATTACCTCAGAGTTATTTTGTAGCTTTTTAAATATTATCACATTTTACTTTTTGAAGCTTTTTGACAGTTTTAGAGTCATCTGGTCAATGCCAGTCTCCTCTAAAGTTATCTAGCCAAATTGAAGTGCATTAGAGTTTATTTTGCATCAGTCCGCAAGAGATGCCGGCAGATAACACATCTGCCCACAACTGCCTGCAGAGAAGCCTACCAGTAATCAAGAGTGCCCAAGACAGAGTATCCTGGCAAACTCCACCAGAGCTGAACCGCTTAGACACTGGCAGAATCCGTCACCGTCTTAACGGGACACGACCTCCAGGAGAATCCACCTATATCCCGCATCTCCAGGGTTACCATGGTAACCTCAGCCACCTGGGTTCTAGCCAAGGGTCTCCAGCTACTCCAGCAACTTACAGAAGGCTGGTCTTAACCTCCTGCTCATAACTGGGTTGATGTCAAAATATAGCAATATTTATCATCAAATCTCTTTTGTAGACGTTGTATAATTAACTGCATAGCCGTAGTGTATATTAATAACATTCTCTCCCACCATTGCAAACTAATCACATAGCTTATTTCACATTGCCTCTCTGTGTTATACTGTGATGATTAAGTGTTTTCTTAATTTTTTTGAGCAGTGTACATTATGTATTCAGTATTTATAGTTTTAGCTGTATTTCTTAATAAATATAGAGCTTGGATCCAGTTATGATTGCTTTGTTTTTTCTCTCTACTTTGCCAACAAATTTTCCAGCACAAATGACAAATAATTGCAGTCGACTTTTGAACCTTGAATTTTTAAAGCACTGATGAGATACAGCCAGCAGAGCCTGAGAGAAATACACAATAGCAACACTATAAGAATGGAAGTGCATCTTGACTTGTCAGTTGCATTTATATTTGATGCAGAATGTATGGAATTAACAGGAGTCCCATCATAGGTGCTGAAATATTAGGTTTTGATTTTCTGTTCAGCATTGGATCTAGCACCACCCCAACACTAGACTGCACATGATCTATTTAATTGTATTTGCCTCTGTGACTGCAATTACATTCTTTAATTTATTTGGTAATATTAGTGTCGATGGGAAGCAGTCAGCAGTCTATACCACAGCAAACTGACACTGGGAAACACACACAGATGTACATGCTGCCTTTAGGACCTGTAGTTATATATGATCTGATAAACATTTGTGTAGGGATATCATGTGTTGTACTTACTCATCTCCATATATTCAGGTGTTAATCCAGCAAATGGCTCCAGAAAGTGGTCGGTTTCATATCTCTGCAGCTTTTTCTGTCTCTCTTCTTCTTGAAAAGCACCTTGTTTGGACCGAATGTAGCGAATCAGCTTCTTCAGTTTGCTGAGGAATACACACACACACACACACACACACACACAGGTGCTTTCAGGAATTATTCAGATCCTGGGAGGATATGAAAATATATAACACCGTCCCCTGGGCCTGAGCCCAACCTGGTGGTGGGTGGGGGGCTTGTTACATCGGGTCCCACTGGAGTCCCTCGACATGTTGCTTGGGGATTGGGGTATGTTGCTCACCTCCACAGTGGCAACAGCCCCCCACAGTAGTGATGGGTGTTGAGGTCTGGCCGGTCAACCAGACCTCAACACCCATCAATACATAACTTCATGTTGTAGAATTATAATTGTTACGTGATATAACACATACTATTCTGTCATAACACCTCCACACTATTATCATGTTTTTCTCCATCACATATAAACCTCTAAAAATACACACACACACACACATCATAGACACATACCATATGTACATCTATGTAATTGTTTTTTTTGTTTACATGTCTGTCCATTATATATACCCTTCATGTCACACTTGTAGTGAGTATTGAGACCCCTTGACTTCTTGCACTTTAATCTGTTAAATAAAATTGACATTTTTACCAATTTTTGCCACACAAAGTGTTTGGAGTTCTGCTTGAAGGGTTCAGTTTTTGTCTCATCAGACCAGATTTTGCCTCTAATCACATGACGAAAAACAAACTCCAAGTGGCATGTCATATTCCTTTCACTTCCATCTAGCCACTCTATGATAAAGTTTTGATTATTGGAGAGCTGGTGGAATGGTAGTTCTTCCAGCAGGTTCTCTCATCTCCGCAGAGGAATTCTGAAACCCCTCAGAGTTAGACTTAGAGTGGCTGGTTGGTTCTTGGTGACCTCCCTGACCAAGGACCTTCTTGCCCTGTGATTCATTATGGCTGGATGGCCAACTCTAGGAAGAGTCCTGGTACTTTCAACCTTCTTCATAATTACTGAGGTCACTGTGCTCCTGTGAGAGCCTTAGAAATGGTTTTATACCCTGATTGATAGGTCTGGTTCGGTTTGTGTCCTGATCTGCAGTGTGATTGTGTAACTTTTTTTATCCTCTGAACTCAAAACAGACATGTCAGTTTCCATATTACCTGTTGAATTAAGACACCATAGACTGTCATTGAACAGCGGCAATGACCTCCCCACAAGTTTCCACTGGACCAACATAATGTAATCAATTTGAGAACCACAGGTCCATGCACCCTCAGACTAGATGACTAGATGATGAATATACAGAAACCTTTGCTCCTCACTTAAAAAGGAACAGTGATTTGAGAAAGATTTTTTTGTTCTTGCTTTGTGTGAACAAAGACAAAAAAAATGAAAGGGTGTAATCAATGAAACAGTGTAATCCATTTACAGTATGGCATACTTACGGTACTCCAATCTCAAATAGGTTGTTCTGTATGAGCTGCTTTCCCAACATGGTGATACTCAGCTGGATGCACAGCTCCATCAGACAGCCTCCATGAGCACACTGTAAAACAGTCCAAAAACTACTTTAAACAAGCAGCCCTGAAGCAAAATGACAACATGTCATTATGATGGAAATAGTATTTTCCAAATTAAGCTTAGCGAAAGTTCAGTTTGGAAGACTATCTCATTGCACATGCCTTCTAAGTCACAAGCAACGTTTCCCACTATCTATAAGCTCCACCCGCTCATTCACATCTTCACCCAATCATAAACTTATACAGTGGCCTTCAGCAGTCAAACTTTAAAAATTGTCTCTCTCTCTGCTGTTATTCAGCTGTCATTTCATCACCGTGAAGAATCTGTGACCACCTCCACCCCTTCTCCAGCTCAACCATGGATGCCAGACCATCTCCAATCAAATCATCCAGTCAGAAGTTTCCTTAATGAAGACATTCCCATTCTCAAGCTCCATTCCTCATCACCACCACCAGTGTCTAGACTCGGGGGAAGATTCCTCTTATTGGAAGGACCTTAAACCTATGGATCTTGTCCATGGTGAGCCACTTCCTGCCGGGGTCTAAGCGCCAAAGTATATTCCTTCTTTTCACAATAAATTTAATTTTACTTTAATTCTCATACTCTCTGGTTATGTGCTTCGAATGAAATAGCATTGAATGCATATATTATTTTGTGCCTACAATGCAATAGCATTGAAGGCATATATTATTCTGAACGGTGTGCTATGACTTTTCTAAGCGATACGAGTAACCATGGCAACGTAAATGGTGATAAAAGAGAGTCCCATAGAGAATGAATGGGGAGACGTCTTCAAAACGACCAAATTTGGAGCTCTACTGCTGCGTCATACTTTAATGTAAAAAATGGTTGAAACTTCAAACAGGTCACAAGACTTGAGACTCTTTTGGGTAAAATTGGTATTTTGACAACTATTACAGTTTACAAAAAATTGCACTTTACGTTTTGTTTAATTTTTAGACTGACTTTATAATGGGTGTGTATTGCACAGAATGTTCAGAGCTAGAGTGGATGACATCATCGCTAGTGTGGGAGAAGCTCTAGAACTACTCTGAAAAAACCTCGTCCCTACAGCCACATATTTCAGTCTTCACACATCATGGCTTTCTCGGTAGTAGAAAAAAATGTCCTGTTTCATAGAATGTGTCCTAAGCACAGAGACTTACACAATTTGAACATGAACCTCAAAGCGACTGGAGTACCCTGCTCCTCTCCCATTGACTGCATTACAAATTCAGGAGCTGATTTTACATGAAATGCAAAAGTGATATTTTTTTGTAACTCGTTCCTGTGTCCACGTTTTCGGCTCTAGAAACACAAAAGCCAGATATGCAGTGCACAAAGGTCTTGTGCCAGTCATGGTCCACTCATGGTTCTAATAGAAGTTACCTTTTTTCACAAATAGTTGTTTGAGATGCTTGCTGAGCCAAAATCACACCAAGATCTGTGCCAGCTCTCTGTCAACCATCATAGTAGCTCTCCCATAGACTGCAACACACACACACACACACACACCACTTCACCACCACCCCATTTTTATCACTGAAGGAAGGCTAAATAACAGAAATACCTCTGTATAATGTAATATACACTATAGCCTCCACAGTGATCAACTGAATCAACAACTGTCTAAAACTATTTTAATAATAAATTGTCAACTGAGTATATTAGTAATTATCAGGTGTATGCTCAGGCTCCAAAGTGCCTAACTACAATTGATTGGTTCATTTTGTTGCTGTTCTCACCTGGGAACTGATATAACTGGTAAGCTAAGGAAGAAAAGGTCATTGAGCTGTCTCTCAAGTAGTCGCAGCTGCAGTTTTTCAGCAACCAGCCCAAACCTCAGTCCCAGGTCTCCAGCTTCCAGCCAGGGCTTTAGCTTCAGGTTTCTAGTTGCCAGCCCGAGTCTCAGCCCCAGGTTTCCAAGCTACCCAGTTATCCAGAGCCTCAGCTGGCTGACACCTCGCCTTTTCCAGCGTCTAAGGTCCTGGCTGATGCCTCACCTATTCCAGCAGTAGGAGTTCCAGTCGACATCTCCTCCCTTGTTCCCTTATTTGTTTCTGTGTCAAACATCCTGGTCGACTGCCACAGCTGACAACTCACCTTTTCAAGCTTCAGGGGTCCCAGTCAACATTACACTAGCTCCTGGTTTCCAGTCACCAGTCCGACCAACTCCTGCTCGCCCCCTAGAAGGGCTCTGCCTTCAGTGTCGGCCCGGAGCCGATTTAATTTTCAAAAACATCTTGGATTATGTATTAATTTGGGCATGGACAGAAAAGATGAAGAGAATCGACCGGTCACTTTTCATGTCAACACCACAAAGCAGGTTAATGATTTTTTTTCCCTATACAGTGACAGTGGAGGTATCTAAAACATCACAGCCATTGTGCATCAACAGGCAAATATGAACAATGTAATTTTACAGAACTGAAATTACAATGAAAATATGAACAAATTATTGGCAAGGAATTGAAATGAACTCAGTTGACCTGTTGTAGCCTGAACTCAGACTTTCCTTAAGATTTGAACTCAGTGCACTCATCAAGGCTGATCACTGTGGAGGTGATTGTCTGAGGCAAAGATGCAAAATCTAATGACAGACAACTTGTCATGGCTGCTTTGTCATGGCTGACGGCTGAACTTGTGCTCTGCTGCCACAATGGAGAATGAATTATCCGCCCCACTTCAGTCAGAGATTTGAAGACAGGAACATTTCTCACAGAGAAGTTAATAGAAGTTGAGAAAACATTCTGAATATGAGATTTCCTGATCCTGCAAGCGATTGCTTCATTTGGATCTCTCTGCACCAAGGGTGCTGCTGCACCCCTCTGTGCAGTGGTCGCAGACATGCTCCAAAGCTCTTTGCCCATAACACTTGAACATTGAGCAAGCAAGGCAAAAGCATTCCAGGTTGTAGTGCTTCCATTGCAGTTTCTGGCAGCAGGGCCATAATCATTTTTTAAAATACTGAAACATCACAGGTCCAAATTCTAACCAGAACTCCACATAGAGAAATTTATTTTTGTGCAATTCTACAAAACATTTTTAGAAAAAAAAAATCTCAAAATTTCACAGTTAGTTCTTTCACTGTTCAGTTATATTGAATTTGATTAGTTTATGCCCAAAACAGTCAAATCTACTCAAAAAGATTAGAATAAGCCTTTAAACCAATGTGTGTGATCTGTGTCTGACCTGAGAATACCACAGTTGGTTGTATCAGTACAAAGGATTTGATAGTTCATTTTTTGGAAGTGCAAGGTTTATGTTTGGTTTATACATTATAATCATGTAAACAATGTAAAAGAAAATTATTTAATTTATGTCAGACCAAAAACCTATTCACTGAGGTGAGAGTGAACTATCAAGAGAATCAAGTAACAATCTATTTTAGTTAAAAGGATGTAAAAAGTACCTCAACTTTAATGCCAGTGTGTGGTTACCAAAGCCTTTGCTTGCATATCATTTATAAAAGTGTAAATCTTACCTCCTCCATTCTGTAGGATTCAAACACATACAGGTAGCTGCCAGGTCTGCCAACCAGTCTACAGGGAAACATTGATGACAGGGTTAAGAGTAGATATAAAGTTTTCTTTATCTTATAATTCATTTTTCATTTTGGATATTTATTTAAATTATATGAGAGTATTTATGTATATTAGAATTAGAGAAAGTTACACATATGAGGTTACCAACCTTCCCCTGAAGAAAGCAATGTAGATGATGGGAGTGAAAGCATTGAAGAACTTTAGAATGAAGGTCTTGAAGATGAGTCGTTCCTCAAAACTCTTGTCTGTTTTAGGAACCTCTGAAAGTGAACAGACAGTTTTCAGTCAGATCAGCTTAGTCAAGCTATCTGTGAGTGATCCAGCTTTGATAGGTCTAACCGTCTGGTTAACAAATCTTAGACAGCCAGTTATCAACTGGCTCTAACGGTTCAACCGATTCATGTTGGGGGCAAAGAACATGTAAAATGGATAACATACATGGCATGACATGACATGGCATGACATACTAGCATGTGAACACAAGTAGCACACAGGGGGAGTATACAGTGGGTAAAACATGAACACAACCTAAAACTCCTGGGAGTAAGACCAGTCCATATCCTCAGCTGGGTGGGTGGAGGGGGCCTGGAGGAGGGTTTCCCCAACATCTGACATCTCCCCCATCGAACGGTCCTCAACGTCCTGGACAGGTGGGGGCAAGATGCGGGTCCCTCGACGAGCTGACTCATTGGCTGGCTGGTCGGGGTGTTGCCAATGAAAGTTGGCCACGAGGTTGGAGTCCACAATATGGCGAGCAGGAACCCCCATCTCTTCTGGACCGTAACCCTCCCGGTACCTTGTGGACTGGGAGGGTACCTCTACCTCGCCGACAAGAGCGAATCAGGAGACGTACTGCATACACTGGACCGCCATCGCCAGTAACTGTTATGGACCGGCTTAACCCTGGAGGCATGGAAGGTTGGGTGAACTCTCATGGAACGCGGGAGCTTCAACCGGACTGCCACAGGATTGTTGACCTTCTGGATCGTGAAAGGCCCGATGAACTTAGGTGCCATCTTTTTGGACTCCACCCGGAGAGGTAAGTCTCAGGTGGAGAGCCACACTTGCTGACCTGATTGGTAGGTAGGTGCAGGTGTACGGCGGCGGTTGGCAGTGGTAGCGTAGGGACCCACAGAACGAAGGAGGGTGGAGCGAGCTGGGAGACATGTTCTGCGGCAGCGGCGGATGAAGGCTTGGACGGACGGGCAGGAATTCTCCTCCTCTTGGGCTGGGAACAGTGGTGGTTGATAGCCGTATGCACACTGAAATGGAGAGAGGCCAGTGGCAGAGCAGACGAGGGAGTTGTGGGCATATTCAACCCACAGTAGTTGTGAAGACCAGGAAGAGGGGTTTTGGGAGGCCATGCACCGCAGGGCTGTTTCCAGTTCTTGGTTCATGCGCTCAGTCTGTCCATTGGTCTGGGGGTGGAATCCAGAGGACAGACTGGCGGTGGCACCTAGCAGACTGCAGAACTCCCTCCAAAACACAGAAGAAAACTGGGGACCACGGTCCGACACCACATCAACAGGGAGGCCATGCAGGCGGAATACATGGAGCAGGACTAGATTTTGTTTAGATTTTGTTAATAACTGACTGATTCTGCTGATTCCTCCACCTGTAGACATTGTGTTTGTTATATACACTAGGTGCAGGGGTGCTGTTTCTGTTGTGTTTTTGGTTTTTAGTTAGCTTTGGTAGCCAGCCCTGGTTTTCCTTTCACTTTGAATTAGTTAAATGATAACACTGATTAGCTCCTAGAGAGTCCTCCTTTGTTATATTCTGTTTTTGATTTGAACAGCACCCACCGGCCCTGTTCCTTGGTTCATTTTGTCTATGTTAACCATTATCTTTACAAATTTAAGTTACAATAAACAACCTTATACCTGTTAACAACTGGGTTTTGTGATGCTTCCCTTTTCCCTGTGAGCCGGGTTGTAACAGACCATGATCAGATTTTCAGCATCTATAGAATGACACATTTCCTGCCTTGGACAATGAACAGTTAGTGCCTTGAACAAAGTTGGACACTTTCAGTTTGTGGATACTACAAAATAAAAGTCCATAAACACACACACTGAATAAAAAGGTAACAGAGTGACCAACTAATTTCACTTTGTTAAAAGATCCCATTGTCCACTATTATGATAGAAATGTGATCTGTTTTTTAGGTAGCTGCCTGTCTAACTTACCTAACACAGTGAGCCATCGTGCCACAGCTCCGTACACCTCATCCAAAATGAGGATGACCACCAGGTTGATAATGGCTGCAGTGGTTTTAACTGTCAGCTGCACATGGTTCCGTGTGACAGGATTGGAGCTCATATGCAGAGCGGCTTTGGTAGAGATTCGGTAGAGGATCACACCGAACACAATGGCAAATGTAACACCAATCTGACAATGAAGAGGTGTGCAGGATTACAAACACAAGATGGAGACAATGAGGGAAAAGATATAATCATTCCACAGCCTTCCTGTAAATCATCAATGATGTCATTACACTTACCATTAACAGCATCATGACAATGTTAGTCATGTAGGCAGGGAGGCGGTCGCGATACGTGAGCTTTTCCACCTAAAATAAATAAATAAAAAAACAACCAAATTTAGTGAAGTGTACTGTAAATGTACGGGTATTGTAAATGTAGACGTTGAGACACTGAGAGACTGCTGTCGTCTTCTGTTTATGAAACAGAGCATGGATGATGAAACGTTATGACAGACGCATGTTATTATATAAAACTTCCAAGGAGCATCACAGCCTGAACTCCAGCAGAACTAATCGTAAATCAAAACCGTGATGGAAAACTCACTCTTCAACTCATACAGTTCTTTAAACTGCCGACTTGTGCTTGTTAATCTGAGAGTTTATGGCCCCAACATTTATTCATGGGCCTTTAAACCTGGAGCCTGTGGCATGGCTGGCCTTTCACCTACATTATCTTCAGTACTAAGTGTGGTGCATAAATCACAGGCTACACCTGCTTTTATTGGTGGCTTGGTTGCAAAGAAATGCAAAGAATACAAATTCAGTCCAAGAATGAAAATAAGCAAGAAAGCAAAGTTTTTTGCTTTTTTTTGTCATCGTCCTGACAAAACTCCAGTTGTTGACGTAATATATTATTAATTCTCCCTCTGCATTGTATTCAGTAACATTTCCTGAGTGAAGACAACTGCACCTGTGCTTAGTGATATCGCATCTCTGTCCTGCAGTGGTTCAAACTTTGATGGTCACTGTGAATCAGGAAGCTTACCAGGGAATAAAACACAAGCTGTTTAAATGTATAGTCCACATGCAAAAAGTAAACTTTGTTTAATTTTACTGATAGCCTGATTGACAAGTGCAGTCAGCTGTCAGAGTCAGGGTTTTAGATTGTAATCGAGAAGTACCTGTAAAACATAGCCAGACACCATGTTCAAACAAAGATACATAACAAAATGCAAATCACTGGTGGAAGTTTAACTGTATTAGCACAATATATAAATCCATTCATTATCTATAATTGCTTACCGTTGAGCCTTACTCTAGGGCCCTGAGGGGCTGGACCATGTCCCAGCTATTGATACAATATATGTAAATAGCAAATTAAAGTTGAACAGATGATTAAAGCCAAATAACTAGGTGTGTAAAGCAGACACTGTCTGCCACGGTTAGAAGCATACACACATAAGACAGAGACACTCCTTGTTAACAAACTAAGAGGATTTGAAGCACATGGCAAAATAATGTCTATAATCTAATATGAATGAACTTGAGAGATGCACATTACCTTCTGCTGTGATTTCTGATCTTTGCACATAGACTTTTGCATGACCCTGAATTCATATTCAGCCCTGGGGTGGTCCTATGATGGTGACACAAACACAAATGACGGATTGAAACATATAGAAGAGCAGTTACATTAAAGTGGAATTACCAGATAGATACATGTCTGCATTAAAAATACACTTGTATTTTATATATTTATTTTAATATTCATATTTTGAGTATGATGTTATATCTTAAATAAAAGCAGTGCAGAATTTTAACAGAATTACAAAGCCACTGTATGAAATTCTACATGAGAAATTTTTATTATTTTTATTTTGAATAAGAATGAGGAAGAGAAGCCAGCTATCAGATTCAAGAGTTCCCATACAGTGGAATCAGGAACACCATGAAGTTGTACTTATAAACGTCTTGTCCAGTCTGCCTGTGTTAGCTTACCCAACTTTGACCTGCCATTCCTGTTACACAGATAAGAAAAGCTGCTGTTTGCCCCACATGAGTGGGAAAGGGTTTAGCTGGAAAATTGACTGTTGTACAGAAAGACAATGCAGACAACTAGTTTTACCTGTAAAGTACGATCCACTGCCCTGAAATACCTCCTTGATGACATGGGTCATGTAGGAATAGAAAGGGTCAGTATCTTGACCAGGAGCAGCTATTGGCCATACATGATGAAAGAAACTGAGGCCTATATGACAAGGAAGTGTACATTTATTTAATCGAAGAAACCTTTGTCTCATGGGGTCCATTAACACCAAGCACTAACAAACTAATTTCTAGTAATTACATGCACCTATTCCTGCAACAACTATCAGGAGTCATTGGACATTGTGTGATTCTCTGCAGCCACTCAGCAATGTCAGCCACCACACTCACACACCGAGGCAGTGTGTTCCCGGAGTTAGTATGTGTGACATGTATGTTTAATCTATTTCAAAAGAAGATTTGTATATGTATTCCAGATTTTGCTGTTGATATATCTGAAGTTCAGATTTTATTGGCTTGTTATTTTGGCTCTACAGACAAAAAGGTCAGTAGGGGCAGCAGGATGTGTTCTAGTGTCATCTGGGCCATCACCTGCAGACAATTGAGAACACGCTTGTGTGAATCATGGCAACAGATATGAGAAAACTTTGGTCCATAAATAAGGGAGTGCTGTGCCTCTCACCTGACAAGATTTTCCAAGTTGCAACAGAGATTCCACCTTTACCTCAGATCGAGCTAAGTTGGACAAGCAGGATGATGGGGGATGTTTACTTATCTACAGTCATTCTCCTGCAACTTTATCACAGTTGTTGTAGAAACTGTATAGCTGCTCATGAACAACCAAACTTTCCTGCTGAGGCTGCCTTTTGCTGTGGTAATGCTGCAGTTCAAAAGCTAGTTCCCCTGGCTGAGACAACTCACTTCCTGCTGGTTACCTGGACAGTTACTATAATTTTTTTATTTAAAGTGTACATAATACATATGAATAGGCATGAACATAATAAATAGTTAATCAAAATAAGCAGATGTATAGACAAATTTACAATTTAAAAACTTTAAATAATAATAATAATAATAATAATAATGATAACTAGAAAATTCCTGGAAAAATCTTTAATGTGTCTGCTGCTTGGTGCATGTATTTCACTTTTGACCTTTCAATCTGTACAAAGGACGGTCCTTTCAATTTCATTCATGTTGTAGAGACTTATCCTGACAATGACCTCAGTCACTGCTGGTGTCCCTCAAAAAGCCATTTGAAGGTATCATGACTGGCCAAAATAACCTCAAACTGATGGATTCAAACAAAAATATGTCCCCACAACAATAGCAAGACATGTTCACAGCCATGTACATGCCCTTACAGAGGCTAATCTACCACTATATCCACTTATAGACAATAGCTTCTAAGATTGAACTTTTTTGCCTACCCCTTACCTTTTTTTTTAATAACTTCTTTATATTTCAGTTCAACAAAAAATATTCTACAGAACAGTCAAATGTTCAATAACAGCACAGGTACATGTCTTTTTGGGCAGTCTGTGAGTCTAGGTGTCCACACAATGTCCATGTACAGTTTCCATGTACAGAAATGGGTGGTGTACTTTGTCATCCAGCGGAAGACACCTACCTCTTACCTTTTGAGACTCTTATTTTGAAATTGTCTGTGCTTTTCTATTTGGCAGTATAAATTGCGTAAGGTTTTGACCAACAGATCCAATAATTCCCTTTTACCATGTTGAGACTTTTATTTTGAAGGTTAATCCCAATCATGGTGTTTGTGTTTCTGTTAATATGTGTGTGTGAGTGTGTGTGTGTGAGTGTGTGTGTTTGTGTGTGTGTGTTTTTGTGTGCATGCAAAAAACCACAGGTGGACATGCACATGCAAATACACGTGTTGATTTACCTTACAGTTGCTCTCACACCTGAATTAATAGGCTAAGTATTAATGAGTCTTAATTAGCCAATCAGAATCAACTTTACCCATTTCTGCCCAGTAACTATCTGCTGAGACACTGGTTGCTATAGCGACCTTGGCCACCAGGGGGCACACATAATCCCCTCTGTCTCCCTAGACAGACAACAGCTTTTAAGATGAAACTTGTAGTTTTCCCTCTGATATCCCATTTTCAAACACAAGTCTGATTGAAAACATCAACTCACCACAATGCTACAATGGTTGAAAAAGCAGCTCATAAGAATTGAAGTACAGTGCATTGAAAAATCTGATGCCAAAATTATGTTTTTTTTTATAAGGTGAATATCCAAAGGTGGAGATGGTTTGTGTGTCTGCCAATATATGTGCGTGCTTATTTGTGTACAAAAATGGGTTCTTAACAAACTACTTTAGGCGCAGCTCCACTCGCTAACCGGAGCTAACTGTGAACTCTAACTGCCATCCTTGATTTTCCTAACGAAAGTCAGACAAACTCTTTTTAAATCCCACAATTTCCATCCTTCTTTGACAATTTTTATATCAGAAATGTGATTTTTTTTTTGTACTGTATCACCCAGTTTTGGTCTCATTCTGATATATTTTACGGGTTTTGAGGAAATCCCCCCGAAGTGCAAAGAGGGCTGTCCAATGCTCCCATAGACGACCATGTTGAACTGAGCTCTGAAGCTCTTGCCCTCAACAGAGTTGAGGGAGTTTCAGGTAACATATAAGATATCAATCTTTTTAATGAAGCCTTTAGACAGCTGTGGTCAGGTGATCTTTTCAATGGGACTTCTAATTTTTCCTTTGTGATCCAATTTTCAAAGTTGTTCCATCTTAAAAGCTGTTGTCTTCCTAGGCTAGGGATTGTGTGTGCCCCCTGGTGGCCGCAGTCGGTATAGCAATCAGTGTCTCAGCAGATCCTACTGACAGTTACTGGGCAGAAGTGGGCAAAGTAGACTCTGATTTTCTAATTAGATTGATTAACTCTTAGTCCTTAAACTCACGTATGAGAGCAACTCTAAGATAAATCAAGACAATGTATTTGCATGTACTTGTGTGTGTGTTGATGTGTGGTTCTTTGCATGTGTGTATATGTCTTTCTATAATTGTGAGGACAATTTTGGTTGAAAACCATTATTATATATTATAATACTGTATATATTATAAGGTTAAGCTTATGCAGTTCCCAACACCGAGCACACATATACATTGAAAGAAACACAGTGTCTCAACCTGGTAACACAAAGCTTTTTGGAGGCTCTATAGTAGACAGCTATACTGCCACACACAACAATACACCATCTTAATTTTTTTGATAAGAACTTACTGGAGGTTCTGTTGGGCGGCTCTACCACTACACACAAATACACAAACATACACCCACGCACACACACACACACACACACACATATATATATATATATATATTGACAGAAATACACAAACACAGTATCCTTCAAAATAAAAGTCTCAACATGGTAAGAGGGAATTATTGGCTCTGTTGTACAAAACCTTAAGCAATTTATACTGCCAAACACAGAAACACAGACACTTTCAAAATAAGAGTCTCAAAAAGGTAAGAGGTAGGTAATAAAAGTTAATTTTTAGAAGCTATTGTCTATATGGGCATAAAGCTTTATTGCAGATCAACTTTTGTTAGGGCATGTACGTGTCTGTATACTTGTCTTGCTACGGTTGTGGGGACATATTTGGGTTTGAAACCACTTAAACAATTTATTTCATTAAAAAAAAATTATTTGGTTTTTAAATTGTAAATTTGTTCATACATCTGGTTATTCTGATTAACTATTTACTATTATCATGCCTGTTCATATGTATTGTGTTCCTATACACACAAATAAAAAATATATAATAATTGTGTAGGTGACCAGAAGGAAGTGAGTTGTCTCAGCCAGGGGAACTTTGTTTCTCTATCTGTCACCACAGTGACAGATACAGATCACATACACAGATGTGTCAACAGTCACTGCAGGGACTGAGGTCAGTGTCAGGATAAGTCTCTGACATGAATGAAACTGAACTGCATGTCCTTTGTACAGATTGAAACTTCAGGAGTGAAGTACACATACCAAGCAGCAGGCACATTCAAAATTTCTCCAGGAGTTTTCTAGTAGTAGTTTCTGGATTTTTATGATGTATTCATCATTTTACAGCTGCTCCTTCTGTAATGATTGTGTTTGGGTATTTATTTGGGTAAGTATTTTTTAGCTCAGTGAGTGTCACTTAGCTGTTCTGCTGTTCTGATTGTGGCCACAACACAAAAATCATCTGTTCCTGCATGTAAATCTCTTAATGTTCCATCCAGAGAGTTTGTTTGAGATTAACTGTACATTAACTAGAAAGTGACAAGGTTAGGCAGGTGCTACCACTACCTGCTGGTCGGTCTGCCGACCATACTGACATAAAGAAATTACAACATCAGTCAATAATCAAAAACCACAGGCCAGCAGCGATGTAAGACAGTGGTTTTCTTGATTGATCTGTCAAATCTTTAGCCTGTCACAGCTTTACACCAGGCTGTGTAGAAGTTATAAAACATTATAGTGTTGATCCATCCAAACCACTCAGTTCCAGGTGTTTCTTTTAATTGCACTTGCAGCTGTTGTGATCGTATTGTGTCTTACTTTGCATGACATCATAACAAATCAGCAACAACTGATGTAAATCTAAGTGGTCATCGCTGGTGATCAGTTCTGCGCAGGCCTCGCTAATGATGAGAGGCTGTGGCTACAAAGTAAGAGCGCCACAGCAGACCTGCCTCACTGACATTTGAGAAGTACAAGATTCACATTGAATGCAATGTGGGCAAAACCAATGGATACATAAAAGGGTATCACAGTTTTACAGCATATCATAACTAAAGAAGAGAAAAAAACAGAAGAAACAGAAACTATTTTCATTATAAATCTTTCTTTTGGTTAGGAAAGTTTAAGTCATTAACATCTATCATCATTTTCCTGATTCATTACTATGGAACCGACTGATTCAAACTAAAGGTGCCCTGTAGAGTTTTCCATTGAGTGTTTCTTCCCAGGAACACACTGTATGTATTCTTGATGTTGAAGGCATGTCCGTCAGTACTGATACAGTATTATGAGAGAGAAAGACAAAGAGATCTTTACCCTCCAACAGGATCTTCACTTTCAGACTGACTAGGCTCAACAGATCCAACACTTTGAATTCTGAAATGAAGTGTGTGTCAAACTGTGTGTGAGTGAAAGGGAGGAAGACGTCTAACTTGAGAGGCAGATGGCCATCATTGGTAAAGACTAGAGATCACCTGCAGAATCAGGTGAGGTACATTTAGGAGCAGCTGAAAATACAAAATGGAGCTCAGGAGTGTGAAGAAATGACTGGAACCATCAGAGCCTGACTTGTTGAGCCAAAAGATGCGGAGAGAACTCACCTTCCCACACACCCCACATACCCACCTGTCTCCTTCAGGGATGCAGAACAGGTAAACGCAAGTAGACACATTAATAAGCACAGTAGAGTCTGGCCATACTCACCACCTGAACAGCTGCAGGTTTTAATCAAACAGATTTTTAAAAGAAACGTGTCAGAAATTAAGGGAACAAAGCTGAGTGAAGTGAACAGAGTTGGTGAAAGGTCAGGAAATAAAGCACCAGAGTGGGCACATTATCATATTACACAGACTGATGGCAGTTACAATAGCTGCAGTTTATGGAACCTGGGAGTGGGATGTAATAAAACACCCTAATTCCTACCCTCTGACATTAATAAAAGCTTTGCAATTTAACATTGCAAAGGTCTTAAGATGAGATTAACCAAATATGATTTCGATCTGATTAATTCTGTAGGAGGAATTCATTAACGTACCTGACCCTTAAATCGCAAAAAACTGTGCCAAAATTTCAAATTAAATTCAAAATGGCAAACTTCCTGTTGGGTTTAGGATATGGGTGCAAGAGGCTATTTTGTACATCTTGGCATGTTTCATGTGCCTACCAATTGTCATGCATGTAGGTCAAACTGTGGGGATAGGAAGGGTCTCTCTAAATTTAATACGTACATTTTCACCAGATCTGATACATGTGCAAAGTTTCACGAGTTTTTGAGCACAGAAAAGCCTCGATAAAGGCAATCCATTTGCACTAAGCAGAAAAAGAATAATAAAAAGCAACGTTTCAATAGGGTTCTCGTAGTGGTTGGTGCTCAGGCCCTAATTATAAACATTTCAATTCTAATAGGGTCCTAATAATATTTCCACCCTCTGCACGGTTTGTATTTATTTCTTTTCACTTGAAAAAAGCAACAAAATGTGTCCATTGCATACAACTCTATGACAAAGTGATACTATTTGTTGTTGTAGTAATCGGTTTTCTTGCATCCATCCCAGGTGCCATCAGTGTGACTGTTTGAGAAGCAGTAGTGTGATAGTGATATGAAGCAAACATGAAGCCCTTTGTTTGTATGATGTCTTACACCTGGGGTGTGATCTGGGGTTCACTGAGCTAACAACTTGTATCTCAGTTTGAACTAGCTTTTTGATATCTATATGATTGTCAACAGTAGCAATAGCAAATTCCCCAGACATTTTTTGTGTTTATAGGTTGAGAAATTGTGTATGCATGGTTTATATGTGCATATTCTGTGCACCTTAAATAGTTTCATTTAAGGTACACTTTCTTTATGTTTTATGCATTCACTTGGCTGATTGAGGTGTTTTCCCTTATGTGCTCCATCTCTCTAAGTTATTAGTTTTTGTTTATTTTTGATTTTATCATGAAGCACAAAAAGTATGATATGAGGAATAATATTTACAAACACGTTTCAAAGCATGTATCTGTCCATTATGGTTAATGACTATGGGAAAAGAGATTGTGTCTGTATATGTGTGCACTACAGAAGCCCACAGAGACAGTTGTTGTTCATACAAATGAAAATATAATAATATCTTTTTCACTTGCCTCTTAGGGGTTGTTTTCACAGATGGAAAAAAAAATAGCTAAAAAAAAAAAATCTTTTTTCACCAACAAGAGGCTGAAGTGCACCACTACCCCAGGCTAAATAGGACTAAAAGCATTCATGTTTCCTTCTAGGTGATTTTTTATTTATCCATAGATTTGCAGCAGCAGCAGAAAGGCTACAAAGGAATGAGAATTGATCCAAACCTTGAGAGCTTCCTGTGAAAAATAGACCCAGAGACAGAAAAGAGGGATGGGGTGGGGGTAAAAGTGTTAGTAAAAACAACCAGGATGACCTTAAATCAGATTATGTCCCCATATCCCCCACTTGGAAAATACTTTTATTTTATTTTATACTAATTCAGGTGCAACTGGATGAGTTTGATCACATATTCATACTAACATTTTACATTTTACATTAAAGGAGCAATTTGTATGTTTTGCTGTTGCTACTTAGCCAGCATTAGCAGTGACAGCTGTTTACTTACCAGTGTTGGCAAGAGCTTCAGCCATCATTGTATTTTACAGTAGGTCATAATACATCCTCTGAGCAGCTACTTCTTCAGGGCTGACCAGACGCTACAGTGATTAAGTATCATAAAGTGATGAGATGGGCCAACCTGGCCAGGGCTAGCTTGCTAGCATGCTAACTTCAGCAGAAGAAGTGAAGTGATAGAAATTGAAGCTTTCCACCTCCGGAGAAAGCTCTTAGCAAGTAAAGGAATGAAGTTTGATGCTGAACATCTTCTAGACTGGTAAGTAAACAGCTGTTAATGCTTACGTTAGCTATGAAGCATTAGCTAAATTTACAACTAGCTCCTTTAAAGAGAATATATTTTTTCTGCACTCACACTAGAAAGACGAACAGTTTGGCCATCAGAAAAATTAATTTTTCCCCAGACAGTCCATTGTAAACAGATCCACTTCCTTTTCACATCTACTGAAATTCACTGTTGAATGTGCAACAGTTGCCTTCAAATCATTTCTCAGTTAGGAATTTCATATGTCACTGACTTTGTCTTAATACATACATCAGAACTACTGTGTGTAATTATTATTATATGATTATGTGATTAACTTTCTGTTGTTTTTGAATGAAGTACCCTTCCTTAAGGTAGGGTATAAAGGCAGCAGGTAGTGTCGCCACCAACTTCCCCACTTCCCTCTCTGAATGAATGAATTTTCTTTTACTACTTAGTGTGATTTCTTCTCGTACTACACCGACACTTTAAGCAAGAGAAACTATGGGTGTTTATACTTTTACAGTCGTGTTTTGCCTCTTGCTATTTTTTGAACTTTTTGATGCAACGTCGGGAGACTCACTCTACCATGGACCCATTGTTTACACTCGGGACCAGCTGTTAGCTATATCCCACACACCCCTTCACTATGCTGGGCGGCCAGAGATCCCTGCGGAGATCCGGAGAAGGAGGAGAGGCTGTAGAGCTGGAGTGAAGCGCAGACAGCGGAAAAAACGGTATAAACCATGTTTACCGTCTGTCGTCATGGGGAACGTAAGATCACTCCCAAACAAGATGGAAGAGCTTACTGCGCTAAACCGGCTTCAGAGAGACTTTCGCGAGTGTAGCATCATGTGCTTCACGGAGATGTGGCTGAGTGAACTTTCTCCCGACTCACATGTCACACTGGACGGATTTCAACTGGTACGGGCGGACAGGAAAACCACGGAGTGCGGTAAGAAGAAGGGAGGAGGGGTTGCTGTGTTCGTTAATGGTGCCACCCTGGACACATCAGTGTCAAGGAACAACTCTGCACCAGAGACTTGGAGCTGCTAGCGGTTAGCATGCGGCCGTACTATCTTCCGAGAGAGTTTTCACATGTCATTGCGGTGACTGTGTACATCCCCCCCTCGGCCATCGCTGCTGCAGCCACAGACCAGATCCATAGTGTTGTCTCTCAACTCCTAAACCAGCACCCCCATTCCCTCCTCCTCATCTCTGGAGACTTCAACCTCACGTCCCTGTGCTCTGCTCTTCCTACCTTCACCCAGTATGTGGATTGTCACACCAGGGACAATAAAACTTTGGACTTGTTGTATGCTAATATCAGGAATGCATACACCTCATCCCCCCTCCCCCCGCTGGGACGCTCAGATCACAACCTTGTCCATCTGATCACAGACTACACCCCTCTGGTGAATAAACAACCACCTGAGAAGAGGTCTGTGAAGGTGTGGTCCGAGGAGACCAGTGCCAGACTCAGAGATTGCTTTGAAATAACAGACTGGGAAGCACTCTGCAGCCCCCACGATGGCGACATCGACACCATGACCCACTGCATCACAGACTATATAAACTTCTGTGTGGAGAACACTGTGCCCTCCAAGTCAGTACGCTGTTTCGCCAACAATAAACCCTGGGTGACCTCCGGGATTAAGGCCCTGCTGAACAAGAAGAAGAGGGTCTTTAGATTGGGGGACAAGGAGGAGCTGCGCAGAGTCCAGAAGGAACTCAAACAGAAAATCAGGAAAGGGAAGGACTGTTACAGACAGAAACTGGAAGAGCGGCTGGTGCAGAATAACACCAGAGATGTCTGGAGTGGACTGCAGAACATCTCTGGCCACGGAAAAGGAGTAAGGAGAGACCTGAGCTGCGGCGACAAGAACTGGGCCGATGAACTGAATCTGTTCTTCAACAGATTTGATTCTGCCCCCTCCCCCCTTACCTGCCCTGCACCCTCTTCACACCTCCCTGGGCCAGCTCCCCCTCAACCCGCTACTTTCAACTCCCATTCACCTACAGCCCTCCCCTCCCCACCAATACAACTGCCCCCTCTCACCCCCCACCACCCCCATATCCTCACCTCAGTCATCTTCCACCCCCTTCTCCATAACAGTTGATCAGGTGAAGTGTCAACTTAAGAAGATCAAGACAAGGAAGGCCCCAGGTCCGGATGGCATCAGTCCCAGATTAGTGAAAGACTGTGCAGATCAGCTCTGTGGTGTGCTCATGCACTTGTTTAATCTGAGCCTGAGCCTGGAGAAAGTACCGGCCCTGGGGAAGACCTCCTGTGTGGTCCCGGTACCTAAAACCCAGCGCCCCAAGGAGCCTAACCATTTCAGGCCTGTTGTCTTGACCTCTCACCTGATGAAGACTTTGCATCATCCTGAGTCACATGAGACCACTGGTGAGCACACAGCTGGACCCCCTGCAGTTTGCTTACCGGCCTAGTGTTGGGGTGGACGATGCAGTGATCTACCTACTGCATAGATCACTGCTACACCTGGAGGACAGTGGGAGCACTGTGAGGGTCATGTTTTTTGACTTTTCTAGTGCTTTCAACACGATCCTGCCGCCACTGCTCAGAGTGAAGCTGGAAAGTGTGGGAGTGGACCATTACCTGGCTGCATGGATGATAGACTACCTCACCAACAGACCACAGTACGTGAGGCTTCGTCACAGTGTGTCTGATGTGGTGTTCTGCAGTACAAGTGCTCTCCCCTTTTCTCTTCACCCTGTACACCTCAGACTTCACACACAACACCACGCACTGCCACGTCCAGAAGTTCTCTGACGACACAGCCATTGTTGGGTGTGTTTCAGAGGGAAATGAACTGGAATACAGGACAGTCATCAGGGACTTTGTCAGCTGGTGCAAGATCAACCAGCTTCAGCTAAATGCCAGCAAAACAAAGGAGATGATTGTGAACCCCAGGCGGAAGACATCCCACTTCACACCAGTGAACATCCAGGGACTGGACATCGAGGTGGTGGAAAACTACAAGTTCCTGGGGGTTCACCTAAACAACAAACTGGACTGGTCCACCAACACCCACGCTTTCTATAAGAAGGGTCAGAGTCGCCTTCACCTGCTGAGGAGACTGAGGTCCTTTGGCGTGTGTGGGGCTCTCCTCAGGACCTTCTACGACTCTGTGGTGGCCTCAGCCATCTACTTCCTGTGGTCTGCTGGAGAGGGGGCAGCACTGACAGGGATAGGCAGAGGCTCAACAAACTGATCCGGAAAGCGAGCTCTGTCCTGGGCTGCCCCCTAGACTCCATTGAGGAAGTAGGTGACAGGAGGATGTTAGCTAAGCTGACATCCATCATGAACAATACCTCTCACCCTCTGCATGACACTGTAGGGTCTCTGAGTAGCTTCTTCAGCAGCAGACTTTTACATCCTCGCTGTAAGAAGGAGAGGTTCCGCAGGTCCTTCATTCCAGCAGCTGTCAGACTCCACAACTCCTGCTCTTCATGACCATGTGCAAACTTGCACTTTTTCATGTACATATCGTGTGTGTTGTGTATATTGTATTTATTAGTGTATATTGGTATAATTTTTGTTGTATATTTCCATAGATGTTTTATTCTATAGATGTTTATTTTCTGCTGTGGTAAATGAATTTCCCAGTTGTGGGATAAATAAAGTTAATCTAATCTAATCTAATGAAACATGAACTGTCTTAACTTTTTATAACCATGGATACTCCCTAATAAAACTTACTCTCAAACATCTTTGGTGGCATTTCTTTTATGTAAGCAATCCCTGCATAATAAAGTGATTTAGGTGATCTTGAAAAGTTAACTTATTTCCAAACCTTTCTTTTTCTTGACCTTGCAGACTTTGTTGTGGTGAGGTCACCTCGTTCCCAGTAGTATGAGGTTGCCCATTTAGTATAATAATGTGTGTGTACATTTAAAAAATGATAAATCAAAAATTTGTCCCACCGCCAAACATAAAAAAAAACACAAAGCACAAACCCATAAAACATTAAGGGTTAGACCGTGCTGGATTGTGCTCGTAGCATTTTTTTTTTTAAACAATACAATATGAGCTTACTTTTTTTTTTTTAGATCAATGGGGTACTTTCATCAAAATATTTTTTTCAAAACTGTTGTTTAGTAAGAACTACACACATTTTGAGTGTGGTTTGCTGCAAGTTCCAAGCCATGAATCAGCAAATACAGCACAATGAGTTAGTATTTTAAGTATTTACCATGTTTCCCAGATAAGGCACATTTATTTGATTTGTTTGTGAAAGCCAGTCCTGGCACCAGCAGCTGTAACAGTGACAGCAGGCCAGAGGTATTATGGTGGAGTGTTTATGGCTACGTTTCCTCAAAATCTATTGGTTAATGTATTTATTTATCTTGAAAATCTGACTTACTACATCATGGAAAGGAGATACATGCAGAGAGATCAAGATCACATTACTGATGGTGATGTATTAATTCATTAGAATATGAAAATTTGCCCCCATTGTCAAAAATACTTATAGGAATGCTTATAGGAATCATAAATGTTGAATCATGTTTACTAGAGGTGATGGGGTTCTTCATGCAAGTGTAGTTCACATCTTCCTTTTCGTTTTCATTCTATTCATTCTCAGTGATGATTTTAGCACCACTTACCTCCTCATCTTCAAACCCCGTCAGGTCCCATTCATAGTTCAGTCTCATCTGCCTTCTCTTCCAATGCTCCATGAACATGGCAGCTTTGAACCAGAGAGAAAGATCCATCAAATACACAGAGACACTCAGACACTGAAATTCATGTATGATTCAGCTATAAATATAGACATTTCAGTGGCCAGGTGCATTGGATAGGGGAGACTGATAGTGATAGGTACAATAGAGTTCTGCAGGGATGACGTCTTTTTGTAGGCCAACCTGGATGTTAGCGTTACTATGGTTCCCTTGAAAAAAAGCCAATTGGTTTTTACATGGGCTTTTTTTGGATTACTGCAAAAATAATCTCGGTGACATGCATAAGCATAATTGATTTTTGAAGCCTAAATACAATCACTAATTGTAAAAAACAATTATTAGGCGAACAAACTACACCACAATCGCAGGACACCCACTAAAATTCCAACTTGTAGTTTGATTTAGCTCTGACCTCTTCTACAAAAGCCTTTCCTCTTACAAAGTTAGTGATAGTTTGTAAGAGCTTGAGTATAAACACACAGATCAGTTTTCATGTTCGATGTGATGACGTTAAATGTCCTCGACAACCTCTGTAGTCTCATTTAAGCACTTGAAAGCCACATTTTACATAATATTCTAGAACTATAGCCTCACATTCTAAAACTGAATCTCTGATATTCTAGAATTTTGCAATCTGCAAATGTGACTTAGCATTCTGGAATTGTAACAGGTCACTAGTTACTAGTTATAGAATGTTACAGTTCAAACAGTCATGGAGTTAACATTCTCAAATTTTAAATTTGAAAGCCACATTTCACATAAAATTTAAGGACTATGCACTTTTGCACTCACCGGCCACTTTATTAGGTACACCTGTTCAACTGCTCGTTAACACAAATATGTAATAGGCCAATCACATGGCAGCAACTCAATGCATTTAGGCACGTAGACATGGTCAAGATGATCTGCTGAAGTTAAAACCGAACATCAGAATGGTGATTTAAGTGAATTTGAACCTGGCATCATTGTTGGTGCCAGACGGACTGGTCTGAGTATTTCAGAAACTGCTGATCTACGGGGATTTTCACGCACAACCATCTCTAGGGTTTATAGAGAATGGTACGAAAAAGAGGAAATATCGAGTGAGTGGCAGTTCTCTGGGCGAATATGCCTTTCTGATGCCAGAGGTCAGAGGAGAATGGTCAGACTTGTTTGAGCTGATAGACAGGCAACAGTTACTCAAATAACCACTCGTTACAACCGAGGTATGCTGAAGAGCATCTCTGAACTCACAAGACGACAAACCTTGAAGCAGATGGGCTACAGCAGCAGAAGACCACACCAGGTGCCACCCCTTTCAGCTAAGAACAGGAAACTGATGCCACAATACGCACAGGCTCACCAAAATTGGGCTAAAGAAGATTGGGAAAACGTTGCCTGGTCTGATGAGTCTCGATTTCTGCTGTGACATTCAGATGGTAGGGTCAGAATTTGGCTTAAACAACATGAAAGCATAGATCCATCCTGCCTTGTATCAACGGTTCAGGCTGGTGGTGGTGGTGTAATGGTGTGGGGGATATTTTCTAAGCAAACTTGGCCCTTAATACCAATTGAGCATTGTTTAAATGCCACAGCCTACCTTGTTGCTGACTATGTCCATCCCTTTATGATCACAGTGTACCCATCTTCTGATGGCTACTTCCAGTAGGATAATGCACCATTCACAAAGCTAAAATCATCCCAAACTGGTCTCTTGAACATGACAATGAGTTCACTGTACTCAAATAGCCTCCACAGTCACCAGATCTCAATCCAATAGAGCACCTTTGGGATATGGTGGAACGGGAGTTTTGCATCATGGATGTGCAGCCGGAAAATCTGTAGCAACTGCGTGATCCTATCACGTCAAGAAGGACCAAAAGGAATGTGTCAAGCCACAGTGTTGTGCATGAACTCATATTTTTGTGAACGCTGAACTGAGCGAATCAGTTTACAAATGATGAATGTGAACGTGAGTTCCTTTCACTCTTCACATTTTATGACAGTTTTACGGCATGCTACATAACATCTCCATAGACACAGCCCAGCTTGGCTGGTGCTACCAGTACAGACATGGTTGTATTATAAGACCTTATAATATATCCATGCATATGCGCCAGGCGAACAATTTCTATAAAACTGAATGGGCTTCATTTTGACCCAGAATTCTAGAGCTGTAACAGTTCACACTTACTAGTTAAAGAATGTTACAGTTCAAACAGCCTGGGAGTGTAACTTAACATTCTGCAATTGTAACTTTGAAAGCCACATTTCACATAACATTCTAGAACTATACCTGATTCTAGAACAGAATCTTTGACATTCCAGAATGTTGGAATATGAAATTGTGAGACCTAAAGAAATCAGGACCGGGGTTTTTACTGGTGTATTTCAGTCATAGAATAAACGTGAAAATGTCTTGAGCTTGTGTTAACCACAGACCTTATTCCAGCCATTTAACCAAAAACCCATTCAGAAAATGCATAGACTTTGGGAAAAGGGAACGGGAAGTGGTAAAATGTGAACTAATATCTGGGGTTTAGGACTCTTTACTTCGGCACTCAATAAGTACATGTTTAGGTAATATGGGTGAAGATACTGTAACTTGGTTAGGTAAATAACTAAAATAAGATGCCGCTTGGTAACACACTGACCATTGTTTGAATCGGGAAATAGGTAGGGGTAAGTGAAATAAGGAATAAGGGATATAGGTAGTGATAAATGAATTGAACAAACTGTTAGAAAGATTGCATTAAGTCATCAGGACCAATCAAATATGGCTACAAATCAACCAATCAAAATACGGCTACAAATCAACCAATCAGAATACAGCTACAAACCAATCAACTAATCACAGTACAACTACAAATCAACCAACCAATCAGAATACAGCTGCGAATTGACGAAACAGAATATGGCTATTAATCAACCAATCAGAATACAGCTGCAAAACAATCAATTGGAATATGGCTACAAATCAAGCAATTGAAATACAGCTATAAATCAACCAATCAGAAAACTAATATAAATCAACCAATTAGAAAAAGGCAGCAAATCAACCAATCAGAATGAAGCCACAAATCAACCAATTAGAATACAGTTGAAATTGAACTAACCAATCAGAATACAATTACAAATCAACATACCAATCAGAATACACCTGCAAATTTTCAAATCAGAATACAGCTACAAATCAACCAATAACTACAAATTAATTAACTGGAATACAGCTATAAATCAATCAATCAGAATATGAATATAAATCAACCAATCAGAATACAGCTAAAAATCAACCAACCAATCACAATTATGTTTTAGAGTGAGCTGATGTGTGTTCACTCACCCCACAGAGCCATGAATATAGAGAAGAAAACAGTGGCAGGGTTGTCAAACAGGTGACTGGCCCGAGCCGTTCCACAGGCTGTACTAAGTTTCCAGTAGCTGCACACTCTGTCACAAAGAGGACACATGGTGATGTTGTTCTTTGGGTGGCAGATCTCCATGCTGGAAAACAGACAGACACACACACACACACACACACACACACACATACACACACACACACACACACACACACAATAATATATTACATACTGTATATGGATTGGATTCTGCTCAACTTTTGCTCAAATGTTCCTTAAGTGTAAGAATAAATTAATTCATTTTGAAACAAAATAGAAAAAAATGAATGATTGCCACACAAGTTAGGTTTCTCTTCAGTAGCAAAAGCTCACCATGTACAGCATGTACCATCAAGGCTGGGTCCATATTGTAGTGGCCCTGGGTTCGAGTCCAGCCCAGGCCCTTTGCTGCATGTTATACCCTCTTTCTACCCTGACTTACCTTTCTCTCTCTCACTGCGTCATAATAAAGGCAAAGATATAACTCAGAGAGAACATAAGAAAATGACCTCAGGGTTTTATTATATTGGTAATAACAACTCTTAAATTGGTGTCGCCCAGATCTGAAAATATTGTATGATTTACATTAGCTGTTATTCCTCCTGAAATGTTCATTTTGAACTTCCTGACACTGTGTGCACACAATGGAACTATTCTATAACAGACACACAGGAGGTCTGTTTTTTGTTACTGTGTGGTTGTGTGTCATGGTGACACTCTCACGTTAACACTTGTACTAAGTGTGTGTGGCATGTATCTGCGCTGGCTGCAAATATGTGCCGCCAGCATGTGTCATAATATCCTGTGGATGATGAGAAGCAGGAAGAAGTGGAAGCCCCAGTTTCTCAACTCATTCATCAAACCTTTTCCTTTGTCTCCCCCTCTGTCTAATTGTTCTTCTTGTTCTTTATCCACATTGATATTATTCAACTCTCATTTAATCACTTTGTCCATTATTGAGTCCTAATATTTAACTACTTAAAAGAGTAGTCTGACCTTTAGGGAATTATACTATTAGATGTTTTTACTTACAATAATTTGTGTTTTGCATATTTACAAAACGCTCCAACATCTGACTAAATAATAGTTTTTATTTCAAATTGTTTAAAAATGAATGCCACTTGTAGAGAAACAATATACTGGCTTTATACAGATGTTTGTCATTCATTTCTTTTTCAAACTTAGTTACCTTGACAGATTTAATTGCATATTTCTCCTAACAGATTTGTCATGTGTGTTTATGGGCACAGCTGTAATGTTATAATCCTACACTCCAGCAGAGATAGACAGAGAAAAGTCAGGCATCAGCGGAACGATAAAATGGTTTTTAGAATACAGTTAATGGCTACCGTGTAGTGTGGCAGTGCTACCTTAATGTAGGTCAGATCATTTTTACTCTGGACAGTTTACGGCAAAGATGATTGCACGGACTGCTGAGATTTCAGCTAACAGCAAGCATTCTAACGCTTACTCATTTATGGCTCTGGATATGATAGGTAGCATGATGCTTACTTCCAGTCATCTGTTCAACAGTTTTGAAACTAAAACAACCTCCAATGTGATGCTGTGCTGAATGAAGCTTTGTCTCCACTGGGATATTCTTTTCTTTTTTAGTATCAACTTTTCTCTGTGTATATATGAACATAATATTTATAGTTTTGTCTAATTTGAAACAAAGTACAGCTTGTTACATCTTATTAGTGTACTGTAAAATAAAGTGCGGACATATTCATATCCCCACACATGGAAGTTGGACATTTCGAAAATGGTTTGGGAAAGAGAAGGGAAGCTTCTGTAGGTGCTTCTCTGTCCTGCCAGAATGTTGTGGAGAGGAGGGTTGGTATTGTCTAAGATGGCCTCTATCTTAAATTGCATGCGTCTCTTCACAACAGTCCTGAGTAAGTCCACACTCCTGCCAAGCACAAACCCAGCCTTTTTAATCAGCTTGTCCAGTCTCTTTGTGTTCATGTTGGACATGCTGCAGAAGGGTGGGCCTAGACCTCCGAAAGTCGATGACCAACTCCTTGGTCTTAGGTGTTCAGAAAGAGGCAGTTCTTGTCACTCCATTCACTGAACAATAATATATGGAAAGCTTTACACATTACAGAGCTCATCTTTACTTCAGGGACAGAGCGCTAATAAAGCTTCCAGTGAGATTTCAAATCATTTCATGTTAGATTTCTCTGCAGAACCTCAGATCTCTGGGATTGGTGATGCTTTAATAACCAATGAGACTGATGTTCCTGCACATCAAGGCACGGAATGTTCAATATGCTGTGGCAATTTAATGTGCTGATAATCAAGTTGTCAAATCAAAATAGCTGACAGATCTTGCTGAACTTTGTGTTTGTAAGTGTGCGTGTGTTTACCTTGGTATATTGTCATCGACTGTTGCACATCCATACAGAAAGACAATAACTCCCACTAGAGAGGCAGGAATCAGCATCTGGGTATACAGGCCCAACCAGGCGAAGTACAGACCAATCTTCTCACCAAAATACTTCCTGAACAACACACAAAAATGTAATTTGTATTGATTTTTCAGACAAAACTATCATCTTGGGATCAGGACTTTTGAATTGCACTGATTTGCTTGTCCAGGTTTGTCGAATTCCAAAGGTAAAATGTATAAAATTCAGACATAAATAGCCCTGTGTTAAAACAGTTCAGGGGCTGTGGTTATGTTGCTTAAGGTACTGGTTAGACAATTAGTCCAGGTGCAGTAAAAAACTTGTTTCAAGGCACTGCACCAAGTTTGTAATACTCACAGAGAGGACTTTACAAGTCTCAGGGTATCTGCACACACTCGGCTGTTTCAGAGCTAAATATGACATGACTTTAAAATCACTAATGACAATACAGTGTAGTCCACTCTGAAGCACTGCAGTAGGCTGTGCATGGATTTTTTCGATAATGTTGCTCCACATGCTGCTACCAACTGGCTACACAAGTGTAATACAACTCCGAAAATGACTTATTTCCCTTTGCCTAATTGCTAGGACTTAATGGCACTGTTCCTGTGGACCCCAGGAAGAGTAGTAAAAGACTCAAGTGTTCTTCACTTCATGAACAAAAATTTAATTGTTCATGGTGCACACTGTTACCTTTAGAGAAAATGGCGAGATCAGAATGGGAGCCTGTGCAGATCCAGCACAACCTTATGGTAAATAACCAAAGAATTTTTCAAAACCAGAAAAGGTGTGAGAAAGCTGCTAAAACAAGAAGGGATACAAGGTATGTATAACATTTTTAAAAAGTCTAGTTGAATTGTTTTTGCTGCCTTTTTTTTTGTATTGATGGATGATTTTTTCTAACTTTTCATAGGTCTGAGAGAGGTGTGTTACAGCAGTTAGTACCAGTGCAGGAATCGGCTACTGTATCCCCTGGCAAGGCGGCGGTCGAGACAGCTCAAGCTGTTGAAGCGCTTCAAAGGGAGCTGGACAGGGCAACTTGGGCGCATGTGGAGTTGGAGACACAGTCTGCAGACCATTTCAATGAGTTTGAACAACAACAACTAGATAACGTTCGATCATTTTTTCAAAATGATGGCTGGTTGAATAATAGAGCCAGTACACCGGTGACACATTACAGCTCGGGGATACACTGAATTTGCTTGATGAGACTGTACAGTCACAGGCAAACAGTGATATTCTCCATATGGTGCCCACGTGTCTTAGGCAGGGAGTAGAGTTCAAAAACTCAGAAGAGTTGCTTGATTTAAGCACTATTTATGGCCTATGTTTAGAGCTAAGTAAGAGAGAGAGGGCAGATACAGGTCAGGGACATGCCTGCTTTTATAATTCCCGAATCGCAGCAACGTATTGATTTGAGAGAGATTGATCTCGCTGATCCGGAGGAGATACCAGATAAAGGCTGTCTGATGTTATTGATCGTGCGTTAGAGGGTTGACCAGCCAATAGTGTTTTAAATGTTGTTACGTGTCAGGCAAGGGCAGGCTGTTTGTTTTAGTTTTTTCTCTCTCTCTCTGTCTCTGTCTCTCTCTCTCTGTCTCTCTCTCACTTGGTTTCCCATCAGATGCTGATTGGTGATTGGGCTCTCCCTGAGCAGACTAGTGGAGGATGTCTTATTGAGCCCATGGCTGTCCCAGTGGCCAATCATCTGCCTCGAATCCTCCAATAAAAAGGGAGCCTGAAGAAGGAGATCGCTCTCTTTTCATTCTTCCTGATAGTAGAGAGCCTGCCAGTTGTGTTATGGATATGGGATGTACTGAAGGTATGTGGAGGGAGGAAGGAGGTAGGTAAGTTGGGGTACCCTGTAAATCTCAACACGCAGTTTTCCTTTGTCTACAAACATTAGGTTAGTGGTGGGTGCCACCCGCTGTATTGTTTTGGAGGCTCCTGTTTTAGATTAGGTAGACAGGTTTTCTTTTGTGTTTTTTTGTTCAGTAGAGGAAGATAGCTGAGGCCTCATTTTGTTTTATTCTGTTCATTTATTTGGCACACCACCTTTGTCACTTCCTCTCCCACATGTGACTTCCTTGTTGAGACCTTCAGGTTGCAAATAAACTACCTTCCAGAACTCCTTGACTCATTTTCACTTCTTGATGTGTCATGTTACGGTTCCTGCCACCCCTAGCACCAACTAAGGGACGTAACAATGTAGTATTGAGAGGTCCATCCCTGGCCAGCGACATACAGACTATTTTAAATTCGGACAATTAATATAATGCAGACTTGTTTATGGAAGAAATTTCACAAGTCTTACAAAGCAATGACACCTCGTTGACTGACGACGAATTGGAATTTATTGTTATGGTGGCACAGAATAGAAGCAGCGGTGCATGTCTGAAATTGGGGTAAGATGAGATTTTAGCAAAGAAAGTGCACTTTCTGTACAACCCTAACAATAGTGGTAACAACAATATGTGTTTCTCTCTCTGCCTAGTGCATTTTGCCGATGCTGCCATGCCCCACTCTGGGGATTGGAATATGCTAAACAACTGCACAGGGCTGTGGGATTTGATCACATGCACAAAGTATCTCTCTTTAATGTCGGCAAATTTGAGAAACACCTCGGTGTGAAAATTATAGTATTCCACCAAACTTGCTGCGCATAAACGGCTGCAGTGTTTTCAAACAACCGAAATCCCCAACACACAGACAATTTGGCTATATCTACATGACGACCACTATTATTTGATTGAAAATCGGACAGGTTTTTTTCTGGGGCTTGGTATGTCTGTCAGTATTGTTACAAAACATATGAAAGTCCGCTCTACCACATTTGTAAGCATAGGTGCAATGTGAGCTTTACAGAGTGTCATAACCACCAGGGCAAAAGCATAAAATGTCCCGACTGTAAGTGCATTTGCAAATCACATCACTGTTTTACCCAACATAAATGAAAACAGACCAAACATAATGTAATACCCTGTGACACACTGAGGTACTGGTACTTTTGTGTGTGCAATGGACATGGAGGGAAACAAGTTTTGTTTCAACACATTAAAATGTGTGAGTGCCTTCATAAAACACTACAAGCGCCCGAAATACAGCGGATATACATTCATTGCACATAACGCGTCTGGTTTTGATAATTACATACTGTTGGAATACTTTGTCAAACATGGAATCGCACCCATGGTGATGATGAGGTAGCAGGGTCATTCTCATGTATGACAAAGCATTGCGACAGTGGTGGATTGATTTGTTTAGCTTCCTACCCATGCACCTGTCAAAAACACTGGCAGCCTTAGGTTTCGAGGATCTGGAGAAAGGCTAGTTACCCCAAATATTTAACACCAGCCCCAATGAATATTACGTAGGGCCCTACCCAAATCCTTCCTACTATGGGTATAGCAGTATGAGTGAGTGCCAGAAAGAGAAATTTATGAAGTGGTATGACACACCTTTGATTTCCAAGTGGAAATTCGACGCTACTGTATCAATGATGTGGAGGTGTTGCGCAAAGCATGTACAATTTACGGAGAAGCATTTCTCAAATGGACACAGATTGACCCATTCGCTTTCACCACTTTGGCATCTAACTTTATGGGTGTATTCAAAATCCTGTTTCTCCCCAAAGACACGCTGGCGCTCACGTATGAAGGTGCGTACATAGAGCAGAATAAGGTGTATTCAGATGTGTCTATGCAGTGGCTTGAATATCTGGCTCATACAGAAAACATGAGATAAAAAACACACTCAGTGGTGGTGAACAGCAATTTGGGCCATAATTTGTGGACGGGTACGATGCCTCTGCAAATAGGTGTTATGAATTTGCTGGCTGCTTCCTTCACGGATGCGTCAAATGCCATGTGCAGTGTCATTTACAGTCCACCAAGGTCCCTTATGGCGAGCTATACAGTATGTTCAAAGAGAAAATAGCTGCTTGGAAAGAGGTCTACAGGTTGTTGTGATGTGGGAATATGAATGACGGGCATTAACAAAGTCAGACCTATCAGTCCAAACATTTCAAACCAGCTACAAAAATACAGAAAGGCTCAACCCCAGAAACCGCTGTTTTGCGGTCGTAAAAAACGCGATGAAGTTACACCATGAGGTCACAAATGATGAAAAGATTAATTATTTTGACTTCACCAGTTTGTACCCGACTGTTAAGTTGAAAAAAGGTTACCCTGTTGGCCACCCCAGATTATCCGTCGCAATTTCAAACCCATTAGTAATTATTTTGGGCTTGTAAAGTGCACTGTGCTCCCACCAAGAGGTCTGTACCACCCTGTTCTGCCCTATAAGTGTAGCAACAAGCTCATGTTCCCATTGTGCTGCAGGTGTGCCGATGATCCGAACCAGACCGGTGAATGCAGGTACTGGAATGTTGAGAGAAAGCTGTCTGGCACATGGGTGTCATTTGAGCTTGAAAAAGCGCTTCAAAAGTGGTATCAGATTGTGCACATTGATGAAGTGTGGCATTTTCCCAACAAGACAAATACTTTGTTTAAAGTCTATGGCTATACTAATTGTGTGAAAACACCTGAAGAGCATTAAAAATACATAGAGTATTTGGAAAAGGAGGGCATCGGGTTAGATCCTTATAAAATCCGCCTTAACAAGGCTGTCAGGGGCTGCAACAAACTGCTCCTAAACTCACTGTGGGGTCGGTTTAGCATGCAAAACAACATGCCATCATGTAAGTTGATTACAGAACCAGTAAGATTTACACAACTAATGTTCAGCGACCATTATGATATGCGGCAGTTCTGTTTCATCTCGGATGATGTGGCTATGGTGCAGTGGTGTATTGCGGTAGGGGGTCCAGGATAAGAAATGTAAATGTCTTTATAGGAGCCATGACAATGGCCTATGCCAGGCTCATGCTATATGACATATTGGACAAGCTGCAGCAACAGGTTTTGTATTGTGACACAGACTCTGTAGTTTTTTCCTCACGGCCAGGCAAGTGGGTCTCACCCCTGTGTCCATACCTGGGAGATTTGTCAGACGAGCTCAACGATGGTGGTGGCGGCCCTGAAGAAGATTACATCATAGAGTTTGGGTCAGGGTCCAAAGTGCTATGCCTATCACACACTGCATGGCAAGACACAAGTAAAATGCAAAGGCGTAACACTGAATGCCAAAATTGGATTGCCTGAATCTCTGTGTGATGATGTACTGCTACCCCCAGACAAAAACAATCTGTTTATAATAGACAATTTAATGAATTACGCTAGTAATAATATAGAAGTACAAAACGTCTTTACCAAATATGTACATCATAGAAATCTCAGCTGTAAATAATTAGTTCAAAATTTATTTATTCAAGGTAAGGCTAGTGGAACTATTAGTTTAAATACCAACTACCTTGTTTTGTTTAAAAACCCTAGGGATAAATATACAATACAAAATATTTTTTAGAGGCCAGCCACAGGGGCTGCCTATAGGTATCTCCTTATAGATTATAAAGCCAAGACACCAGATTATTTAAGACTCAGAACGTCTTTGCTTTCAGATCAACCGGTTGTCTACATCCCTAAAAAGCAGAAGGGGTAATATTGTATGAGTTATATAAATCACAGCCGAGTGTCTTCGTCTTCGTCGTCATTTCGAGACCCATGGGATGGACTATGTTTTTAAAAACATTGGCCGGTTTGAATATACCACTATCTGCTATCCCAAATACTCAAGTACGCCGTGTTATTTCTGAATTTAAAGGGGGTGATGACTAGGCTAATGAAGCGAGTTTTATGACCCATGACAGCTCAGACACTTTATTATGTACAGAATATATCATCCTTTGAAAATGTTTTTTAAAAACATTGTATATTGTATAATGTGTTCTTGTTTTTTTTAATGTAGCAAGACAGAATGAATGAATGAATGTATTTTTTATGCTACATAAATGTACTAATGACAGAACTGTGTCTGTTTCATTTTTATATGTGCTTTTAAACTATGTGAAACATGAATAAAGAAGAAAGGTCTTGATAAATGATCATGTTCTCATTTGTTTTATTTGAAAATTATCATTGTTACAAGTAGTTTAACTTTATTTTCCATATTGTACAGATGTAAAATGATTTCTGTGGCATACACCGGGTAATCTTTTGTTGACAAATCGACAAATTGCATCATTGCAGTCAGGTGGGTTGCCAAAACTGTCAAAAAAATATCCTTGTTTGTGTTTTGTAATATAAATAGCCAACCAATGCTCACCAAGCATGTTAGACGGATGTGCATGTGTATTTTGGTAACTGATCGCATGCATACACTCCCAAGAAATTTACCATTAATAATTATTTTTACAATAATACTAGTTAATTATATTATATTAGTTTTTAATTGTAGTCCAGTAGTACCTGTCTCCTATTTGATATCTCAATAAATGAATCAAAAACAAAATAAAATATCAGATTAACTGTGCAAGGCAATGGTGTTCTGAAGCGGACTTCCAGCCTCACATCGCCTGTCCAGCAACACATTCCCTGAACATCATTCATCGGGCGCCAGGTTGAAACAGAATAAGGTGTAGCCCGCACCAAAATCTTGACTTATGGCCAACGATCTGTCTTTTAGACGACGTCTGGTGGTCAGGATCAGCTTGTAATACTCTCTTGTCTACTGTCCTCTGAAAAAGCAGTTAAAACGGATTTGCTGGGTTAGACTTTCCATCTGCGTACAGACATATAAAATCAACAAATCCGACTATAACGAATTTAGGGATCTGTCTGATGTAAAGATTTTCTTGGTTGCAAACCCTTGTTCCTGTGGGTATGGAGAAAGTTTTCAAAGACACTCTGTCTATAGCATATTTAGCATTAGCATGTTGTAGAGCCCTGCTGTGCTCCAGCCTGTCAGTAGGTGCAACAGAAACCTTCTGGCTGATATAATCTCAACGCTGTATTGTGTATTTGCAGCAGTCATTAGAGAGAATTCATCTTTTGATCGTATAATTTTCAGAAAAATGTCAACACCATTAAGCAATAGTTTTTCTTGATATAACAACTCAGCGTGTATTGGCGCACTTAATTATACGGTTCTGCTGTTTCCAGTGTAACAAAACAAGCCCCTGGTTGTGTCCATTTATGGATGTAGCATTCATGCTGGTATCTTTATAAAATAGAACTACATGTCTAGTGTGTGTTTTCCATAGTTGATCAAACATTCAATTATCCCGCAATATGGATATGTACTGTATGGATATGGATATGTAAGCCTGCCCCATATCAACCTGTGAGAACAGCGTGCATCCGGGATATTTTATAAAGCCTACATCTGCAACATTAGGCAGGTTTGGCCCGTCATCATTTGTGATTCTCACGCGCGTAAACAGATAGGTGTTATTCAAATCGAGATAATCACTAGCCGATGTGTAAAACTCCAGAGGACCTTTTCAACAGGGATTTCAACAAATGTGGATTTTTCAATAGAAGTCTAAATAGATCCAGCTCAGTTTCACACATTCTTCTGACTGATTATGAATGTGAGCCATGGTTATTTTGTGAAAAAAACAACAACTTCGGTTGATGGCTGACTTCTTTTTGACACCTTTGCTTGTTTTGGCAGCTGTTTTACGTCATTTAGACAAGGGGAGGCTGCATTCCCGTCAACGCGGGGGTCTTTTTAATGGTCTTCAGGTGTATACCACCAATCGATACCGTATTTCTCGCAATGTAGACACCACATCCACCACAATGTTTGTGGCGGCTGTTTTCAAATAAGGTTTAGCCAAGCTGAACCCTCTTTATAACAAGGGTACGGTCATACCAAATAGATATAGAAATATACCTCCTAACCCTTTACCATATTGTGTACTTGTTCCAATAAATCCCCTTAATTCTCCCACCTGATTCATATAATATGACACATATCTGGAGTCATCACGGTTGTATGGCGTGTGCGCCATTTTTCATCCACCACTTGGAAATAATGCTTCACTGGTCTGAAATGTAATTTGATGATTACTATGAGAAGGGTATATACTGGTTTTGGTCATTTTTCAATGAGATCTCAATATCATCAATGGTTGATTTAGAGAGTGATGTGTAGTGTGGCTTGTCATAAGTCAGAGTTGGCATATGCCGAGGAGCGGCACAGAGTTGATAATCCACAAAGTTGCTATGAACAAATATAGTATAACTTCCACCGTGAATGTCGGCGGGGTAAGGAGCGGTAGACCTTCCTAAAATGAGAAGTTGACTGTATCACAAACGGGCGCCCCGGATCGAATCCCAGTATTTCTGTCAGCCGTCCTTTAAACGTTATAGAGGTTCCTTCTGACCCCGAAAAATAAATAAGATTTGTAATATTGTTGTATTGCAAACTTATGTGGGATGTTGCCTGGTGTGTGAGGCATTTAGAATTAAATTCTTTAACCATTCTAGGTATAGAATCATAAAAACTGATAGAGAAACAGTCAATGTCTGCTGTGTTTTAGAAGTATATACTATCACATCGGCATCTTCTGCTGTAAAATTTGGCCAGACCCTGGGATATTTGAGCTCGATAAATCCCACCTCATATGGCTTGTGTGCCTTTCAATGCTTCACCAGCAATCCGTTAGTCTATACAAAGGGGGATGTCTGGCTATGTGCTCTTTCACTGTGAAAAAGTCATCCGTTTGTTCGTAACATTTCCTAAACACACCTGAGTTTTGATATTCTCACAGTATCCTAGACACTGTATTTAAAGGATATAGCTCTCTGCAGTTTCAATTTGTACAAGTTGTTAAAGACATCCTTCCCATTGTCTTTATTCACGGCGATTGGCGGTATCTTTATTGATCTATGGTATGACTTGTTGTAGGCGTCAACGAGGTCATTGGCAACATTAACGTATCTGCGTGAATTAACAGATGTTAAATACCTCCACATTCGAGTCTTGAAGGTTCTGTTGAAGCGTTCCACTACACTGGCTTTTGTCTCGTTTGATGTTGAAAAATGCATGATTTTATGCTGATCCATTAGTTGTTGAAATTGTTGACCCATGCATACTTAGAAAATACATCAATACATGGCGTGGAGGGTATACACATCTTGCCCCAATAAATAATGTTTAATATCACGCAGCTTCGGTGTCACTCCTGTACAATCTCTGACCGCATTGCGCAGCTTATGCACACCTCCAAGACCCCTCGGGTGAGAGGGATCGTAATAGATCTTTTGCAACGTGTTTTCCATGATTGATTTGAAACACAAATGACTGTGTCATGTTTGTAACAATACATTTTATTTATTATTATTATTTTTCTACCTGTGCTAATCAGTGTAAAACATTGTCACACAAAAGAAAAAAAATGAGTAAAATATACAATGTTTGTTACAAAACCTTTTACTTATTTTTACTACGTATGCTAATCACAGAATAAAAAACAATCTAAAATGATTAAACAGAAAAAAAACAATGTGTGGCGCATTGCTTTCAGTCCTCCTCTAACCCTCTCCAATAGTCACCAACCATTCGAATTTGCGCTACTTTCATAAAGTCATCGCAGATCATGTTATCATACATTTCTTTTATTTTGTCAGAGGTGCTCTCTGCAGCATCTCCCACTCAGTCCTCAGAGCCTTTGATGCCATTTGCTCAGTCCAGAGTCTTTGCATAAAGGCTATCAAAGTGGCGCTCATAGAAACACCCAGTGATCTCCATCAGACACTGGTGGTGTTTCTGGCTGGGCAGACTGATCTGGCAGCCATAGCAGTTCTCTTCCCAAAACGTGTACACAATACTGTTAGGTAAGTGGAAAATGCTGATTTTGGCATCCAAGAACTTCTTAGACTGTGCTTCAGTCATGTTATTGTCGAGAGCAGAGCTGACCCCCACTGTATCGTGTGAATCGGCAGGGGGTGGTGATGGAGACACTGGAGATATCGGGGTGTCCTGATCATCAGAGATGGAGGAGGAGATGGGGATGATCGAGGTGATGGGGGAGGTGTCCAGGAGGGCTGAGAAGGAGAAGTTGGAGGAGATGGTGTTGATGATGATACTGAAGGCGGTGACCAGGATGGTTGTGATAGAGGAACCCTACTGCACAGGGTGTTGTCTGATATTCAGCAGAATAAATGTACCCATTTACCCCCTTGAACTCTATCTTAAAACCATCCGAAGGCTCTACACGTCTCTTTTTGCGTTGAGGTGCATCCGGTTTGGCTTAAGCACACATAGTGTGATAGTGATGTCCTGTTTTCCGTTGTTAGGCATGTTTTTGCTAAAAAAGCGTCCTCTTCTTCTGCTGGTCTGAAAAAAAAAAGCTGTTAAAATGATTACAGTTGAACAGTCACAATCACAATCAAAACCGACCAACTAGGAGGTGCATGAGCAATTGACGTAAACAAATAAAACATTAAACCGATAAAAAAAAATCTCCCTAAATCTGAAAAAATACACCTTCACACATACAAACGTCAGCTAACCCTTTATTTTTCCTCCTACACCAAATCCTATGCAGAATACAAAATAGAGGAAAAAACAACACAAAATAGCTAAAGTATTTCATTTAATCTATAATCAAACAATTAACAGGAAAAAGTATACATACCTTATGTGCACAGGACGATGGCAGTTATCGGGGGTGCGGCTTATTGGACTGTGGGCGGGGTTATGGGAGGAGTCACCAGCACATCTCGTTCAAGCGCTCTCTTCCAATTAGTGTAACCACGTTTTGTGAATATATCCTCTTGTTCGGAATTGGAAACACCAAATTTGTGACAGGCAAAGCAAAAGCAGGCATCACGAGAGACAGAATATTATAGTCATGGCAGAGACAGGTACAAGCCAGCACTAAAGCTTCTCACAGTTTGTCCATTTGGGATAACTACTTAAAATTGGCTGGGATGGACTATCCATATTCAAGTCAGGAGCGGAAATGGCAGAGCTGGAGGATGGTGTGTCTGGATTTTGTGGAGGACGGAAGTTTGCTGACCCCGACACCAAGTCAGTAACACTTTGCTCGGTGCTGTTAAATGTGCTGAGCTTGACAGTGGAGGCAGCATGCACTGGGGTTGAGGTGGGTGCCTGTTTTTTAACCCTCCGGTCGTGTTCACCTCCCGCCCCTTACTTTAGTGTTCCCGGTCAAAATTGACCGGTCTGTTTTAACTGTTCTTAAATTAGCAAAAAACCATTTTTCACCACCAAATTTTTATTCAACATTCTTTAGCTGTGAACAATGGCTCAAAGTAGTGTTTAACATGAATTTATAGAATTAGACATAAAATAACTGCAGTGAAAATACAAATAGGCACTGAAAATGTATTACAAAATGTACATGTAATGTAAAAAATAAATGGAAAACCAAAGATCCCTCTGCATCCCACAGACTTTTTGTAGCCTCATTGTTTGAGTGATATACTCCTGCTAAAATCAACAGACCTATGTAGGATTGGAGGTCTATCAGGTCGAAATTTCTCTCCAGGTTGGAAGCTGGACTTGATGTCATCCACACGAGATGTAGCATACCGTGTTGGCCCTGACGTCATCTTTAGATTAGATTAGATTAGATTAACTTTATCTATCCCACAATTGGTAAATTCATTTACCACAGCAGAAAATAAACATCTATAGAATAAACATCGGAAATATGGAAATATACAACAAAAATATACCAAATATACAGTAATAATACAATATACCTAATACACACGATATGTACCTGAAAAAGTGCAAGTTTGCACATAGTCAGGAAGTTGTGGAGTCTGACAGCTGCTGGAATGAAGGACGTTGTGATCTGAGCCTCCCAGAGTGATGTTGATGTTTTCCACTCTCGCTCTACTTCCTCTGTCCTGGGTGGATGAAGACCAGAGCAAGTGTCCACTCTTGGACTGGAATGTCTCCTCAGGTGCCTGTTCTTCAGGTGCCTCTCCCTCTCCATCTGTTGACTGGTCAGTCTCCTCAAAGTCTGGATCAAAATCTGTGTTGCCTTCCACTTCCGAGACATCCTCCTCTGTCTCTGGTTCAATTTCAGTCCTCAGTCCATCATGTCCAAAAACCTGGACCAGAACCTCTTCGACAGAGAACCGCTTGGTCAGTTGCCTACTCATTGTGCTCAGAGTAAAAGGAGTGCAAGGCAAACATCAAGCTATATATATATGGGGTCCGTGTGAGGATGATACATTGATTAGTCTGGAAGGTGCGGTTCACGTGAGGGATAGGCACAAAAGTGCGGGAAATAGATGGGTTCACATAACAGACACCTGTCTAGTCTGTGTGAAGATATGATACGTTGTTTCATCAGGAAGTTGGTTCACGTGGGACGATTGGCACATAAGCGCGGGAAAGAGATGTGTACCCGCAAAAGACATTGTTCAGTCTGAAATGTGTGAGTGAGTGAGTGAGTGAGTGAGTGAGTGAGTGAGTGAGTGAGTGAGTGAGTGAGTGAATGAGTGAGTGAGTGAGTGAGTGAGTTGGGGTGGTCTGTATGAGGATGTTTTCTGTCTGATGGATGAATATAGTCTGGATACCCATTCATTTCCTATGGCGGTCACTTTTGACCGGGAACACCACAGGTGTAACAAGGTTGATTAAAACACTCAAAATTCAATGAAAGAGGTGATCATCACTTTTATATGTTAAAGTGCATAGTGTGGAGGATATCATAAGGCCTTGAGGCAATCAGATGTAAAACACAATATTTATGAGTGTTTTAAGTTGTAAATCGGTCAGATTTGACCCGAACACGACAGGAAGGTTAATGAGCCACCTATCCATGCTGGACGATTTACCTAGCGAGCAAAATAAAACTAATCATGTTAGCCTTCTGTAAAAATATTTTATACCCAACAAGCCAATTCCTGTGACTAGCAACAAATCAGCTATAGCTAGCCTGGAGCTGGCTAGCTAGCTAGCTAATCACTAAACCAATAGCCACCAAGTGAGCTGGTAACTTAAAAGAAATATGCAGCTTGCAAAACGTGCAAACTCAACTGAAACTATACAAGACTACTAATACAACTTAAAAGAATCAAAGGTATTACCAGTTTAAATTGGATTGCAGCTAGCTACAAACAGGTCTTGCAGTTCACTTAACCGCGTCTGTACCGCATGTGTGAAGAAGCGTCATGGTTTGGCGATAATGTAAAGGAGGAGCCCTGACTAAGCACACCCACACCCACAAAATGGCCAATATGAAAGAGGTGCATTTTTTGATAATCAATGACAAAACTATGAACGCTCAAAAAAATATCAATGAGTGATCTTTTCAGAGTTTTCATTGGATGGGCAGATGATTCTTCTGGGTGGACAAGGCTTAGCTCTGGGTGGGCAATGCCCACGCACAGTTCGGTTCAGTTCACTTGTTAGCCAGGGAGTTGATATTTCTTGGTATATCTCCATCTCCTAGCCAGCTTAGCCCCTGCTCTGGTACACTTTAAAGCCAGAAGTTCTGCCTTCATGTACATTATTTTCTCCATCGTCATACGAAACGACGACATAGAATAAAAACCGCCAATCGACAAACGAATTCTAATATACACAAATATATTATACAAATATATTGGAGAAAAAAAACTACAATCAACGCGGACTTGCTGCCACGTTGCCAGTGCAACATTCAAACGTGAAGACTACAGACTTTGAAAAATATAGTCATATCAGCCAAACTGAGTGAGCAAAGTTATGAAGAACTGACTAAGGCACTCAAATCCTCCAAAGTATTGATCATGTGACTTGTTTCATGGATGATATCGATCACTTGTGTTCAAGAGAGGATCACCTGCACAAACTGGAGGAAGTTTTGTGTCGTCTGGAGAAGAACAATGTAAGGGCCAAGGTGTCAAAATTTAAATTCATGTCTGAAAGAGTTGAGTATTTGGGACACATTGTGGACAGAGAAGGACTCCATCCGACTGAGGAGAAGGTAGAAGCCAAAATAAATGTTACGAGTCCCACTAATGTTTTGGAAATCCTTCCTCGGACTGGTGAACTATTATGGCAGATTTATGAAAAAGCGCTCAACTCAGCTGCAACCCTTGCACGTACTGCTAAAAAAACAAACAATTTGGAAGTGGACATCTGAATGTGAGGAAGCATTCAAAGATTCAAAGAAACAACTACTATAGAGCACAGCAATAGTTCACTATGATACCAGTAAGCCAGTGGGGCTAGCCTGTCACGCATTACCTTATGGTGTCGGCAGTCATCTCAAACGTGATGGAGAACGGAGGAAAAGACCACAGCATTTGTGTCTCAATAAGATCTTACAGTAGACCTTTCTAAACCTTGAAAAGAAATGAATGTGGGGAAGGTGAATCCAGCAGTCAATATAGAGTTAATGAACATAGTCTTTTTCACCAAAACACTTTCCATTATAATTGTCTCATTTTTGATTTTATTTTCTTCCTCCTGTGTGCTGTGAGTCTGTGTGTGTATGTGTGGATGCTCTCAGCATGATGACGAAGGAATGTACGCTAAGTTTTTAAACATTCATAAGGGTGATTATTTGTGATGTGAATGTAACCAAACTGCTCGTCTGTTCTTAGTAATATCTAATTTGTTCAACAAAACTTTTATAAAGATTTGAGTTTTTGAGAATTAAGTTTTTTAACATATGATAGTTTAGTCTTCCTGCGAAGGTAAGAAAATAAACAGAACTCAGTAATTTCTTTTTCAACAGTTCTTTTTTTTATTTTGTTTTCATCAGGGATAACAAGCACCCTTGAGATGCACATGCAGCTCGTGTCATTTTATTATTGTCGATTTTTCTCGTTTTAGTTGTTTTTGAGAGTTTTCATTATTGTGTCTGTTCAGTCAGTGCAGTTGAATGTTTTTTGTTGTTGTGGGGGCTGATGGATGATCCATGGATGTTTTGATATACCAGTTGATGTGGTGTTTAGTTGTGAATTTCTATTTTTTATTGTATAAGTTGTGGACGATTAGTTTTCTGATTATCTATTTGAATTTGGTTTTTGTCCATTAATTGATTTATTCATTTAAATGTTTTTCTCTAATTTGTATTCCTAATATGTTTATTTTTTTACATATTTATTTTATTTATTTAGTTTATTTCAGTTTATTGTTTGTTTTGTTGTTATGTTGCTTTTTTATATATTATTATATTTATTTATTTTTAGAGTCGCTAAAGAGAAGGCAAAAAACAAGAAAAGACGTTTTCAAGATGGTTGAATGGATAATAAGCACTGTTGAGACACACATGCAGCTCACATGTATTTTTATTAAATACAGTAAAAAAGATTAAATACCCAGTCTTGTCTCCTGCAATCATTGTCACCACAGAACACAACGCAACCCCGGCTGTTTAGTAGCATGTACGGGTTACATAAGGAGACAAATCAGGCACACCTGTGAGCTGGGGGCAGGCAGAATGGAGGAGAGAGTGACTTAGAGGGGACATATTATGCAAAATGCACTTTTCCATGGTTTTCTATCAGTAATATGTGTCCCCGGCCTGTCTACAAACCCCCCAAACATGAGAAAAGTCCATCCTCTCCGTCTTTTGCTTTCTCCCCCTTTCAGAAAATGTGTGCTCACACAGGCCAATTGGAGATTTTCCCTTGATGTCGTCATGAAGGGAGATGACACCTCCCCCCAGGTGGGTGACACTCCCCGAGCTAGGTGTGTGTTCCGCCCTCTCAGTCCGCCTTGCAGCCGCTATCGTTTATTCCCTCGCATCACCGGCTCCGGTAAAACTATGTCGAAGGTACGAGCGATGCACGCTAGTTGCTCGGTTGTTGACTGTACAAACCAACACAGAAGTCTTTTACCCCCTACGTCTGAGGATCCGAAGACCCAGCGGATTTGTTTTATTTTATTTTTGATGGAAATGTACCGTGAAATGGTTAACCTGCTACAACTCCTAAAGTGTTGTAGCGGGCTAACCATTTCACGTTGGACTGCTTTCTCAACCATCAGCACCGACTGTCCGAGACCCAACTTCAAACTTCGGAGCTGTAAGTTTTACCATTTTATGTTGCTTTACTGTTTGTTCACGAGAGCCTGTTGCGTGTGTTGTTAGCATGGCAGCTAACGTGGCTAACGTTTAACGTCGTCGACACGCAGCCGGGTATAGCCGGGTACAGATTGTATGCAATTCTTCTGCTTGGTATCGCCGTGTGACATTGATTAGAGCCACTCTGTTAAATGTATTATACTTTAAAGGCGTTTTAGCTGTCTGTAAAGTAAAGCCAGCAAAATTCGGACTAAAAATAGGCTCGTAGTGATTAGCATAGGTGTCCGGGCTTGTTTATTAGTGCTGTGAAAGTTATTATTGAGAGTCATGCCTTATGATGGCCGTTTTAACGTTTATATCATGTTTACAGATACAGTGCCTGTAGGGAATATCTAGATAAGTGCAGAGTTAAGGGGATTTGTCCAAGAGGATAGTCTGTAATACACATTTTTTGCATTTTGCACATATAGTGAGCTATTTGCAGCATTTACAAGCTATTGACAACCCAATTTACACATAATTGAGTGCATTTGTTGTTATCATTTTTGCACTGCTTGCAACTGTTGCCATAACTACTGCCTCTGTTTCCTCTGTTCAGGCCAGAACATCAAGTGCATCTATACAGCTTCCTGCAACAAGGGATTGTTGCATGCCAGACTGACCCACTGTAGGCACACAGTTATCCTTGAGGAGTCTTCAGCCTCACATCAGAAGTACAGGTCTGTAGCCATCTGAAGTGCATCTACTTTTGATAAACCTAACAGTCATTTATCAGTCTTGGAATAATGTGCAGGTAAATGAAGCTGTGGTTACGTAGAACTTGTGAGAGTGTGTAGGCTAAGGTTTCTGTCAACATTAACATCTTTGATTTTCTCTTTACTGTACCTCCAGACTCTACCTGCCATGTACTACAATGAAAATGCTGACCGACCACAAGCCCAAACAAAAGAAGGGTTCAAGGTCCAATTTCCAAAGGTGTGTTATATTATTTTATTTTTCAACCAAAAAATGTTTTGTACACATTGTATTAAGTATTGCACGTATAATGTTATGACAGTTCCATCAACAACAAAATACAGTAAAGAAAATGTCAGGAGGTAGTTAGAAACAGACTTTCAGTCATTGTTTTGTAAACCACAAAAAAAGTGAAAAATGTAAACAAAATCTTATAGGGAATGTGGTGGACCTCATATTTGAAAAAGTCTTTGTGACCTGGGACCATACACAGAAGCGGCTTTGGCCATCCCCATCCCAGAGGACCTCACTGCACAGTTCGAGCGGCCTGAGAAGGAGGAGGTCATATCCAGCTATGTGTTCTATCATGGGCCAGTCTAAAACCCACGTACTGGGGCATGTGGCGTCAGGAAACACGGCATGGATGTGTAGGACCAGGCAGGCTGGAATGACGACCCGGATTCTGCGACCAAGGAAGCCCCAGCACCAGCTCACAAAGCTCCTATAGGCTAGATACCTGTACTGACTAAAACAACTGGACAAGGCATTTAGTCTTGCAAACATATATCTATGATGTGTCTCACAATTTTTTTTTTATGGATCCAGTGAATCCCACAGTTTTTTTTATTATCACTGATTATAAGTTCCTCATTTGATGTAAATAAATGCTTGATTGTTACTAAAGAAATGACTCCTCTGAATTCATATATTATATGCACACTATCTGCTGATAGAAGAACTTTACAAATCAAAGAGCAGCTACACTAATTTATTTGAGGGTGTGTTACTCTATTTGTGGTGTGTTATTACCATTGTAAAATTATGTGCACTGAAGTAAAACAAGACTGCCTAACATTTTTTATTTAGATTGAAACTATATGTTTTTACAAAGAAGCAAAACGTACTGGTGTATTCCTCTCAACCGTAAAGGACCATAGTCAGTGCGGTACATGTTGCAGGCATTCTGGAGGGAGTACACATAGAGGCAGAGCGGCTCCAACCCAGGACGGTCTACCATACATGGTAAATCTTCGTCGATCTCCCATAGCCGTCTGGTAACCTACAGTGAATTGCAAATGGTAAATGCTATGGTTTATTATTAATGTAATGTAATCAAAACAAATTACTGATTCGTTTGTCCAGTGAGAATGCTCCTGTGGTATCTCCTAGCAGCAGATGTTCTCAGCTTCTGTGGGCATGGTTGCACAGTTTCCACAGGAGCACCTATCCAAAATATAGAGAAAAATGGAAACATTCACCAAAATATAAAGCTTATGAAATTCAAACACTGACAGACAGTGGAGCTAAGGTGGGTAAGAAGTAAGCTTGGCTACATATCAAGCACATATAACATAGATAATTTATAACATGACACTTATTGCATATAATGTGGAGCTTGACAACAGTAGTGTAGAAAACTGCACAGTTTTGTCTGACTAAAGATTACTGTTGCTGTCAGACATGTTTATGCTGATTTACAGCTTTCATTGTAATACACAAAATAAATTTACTACATAAAGGAAGATGTCATGATGAGCATCTCTGCTCAAAACATGGAGAAAAATGATTTACTTTGTCAGCATCTATTAAAATATCTGACTAGTACTGACATTGAACACCTGTAGCAGTCCACATACAACAAACATTTTCAGACTGTAAAAGTATATCTAAGGAGGCATGACAGATAACTACATTCACAATAGTGCTTATTTACCAAAAGAGCTCCCAGTAATGACGAGACAGTAACAGTTAGCATTAGCTACCTAGCTACATGTTAGTAACTGTGTGCCAGCACTCATCAACAAACTCAAAATGTAATGTCAAAATACACTAAATTGTTTACCAACCATTCAGAAACGTCCTGCTGCAGTTGTAGAGTTTGAACTTCTTCAGCAGCCTCTCCCTCTGGGTCACATTCTGGATAAAAGTCGTGTAGCTGAACCAAATCGTTACCGACGCCAGGTCGCTGGTCACGGTCACCGTAAACATTAGAGCATGGTGCCAGAAGCCCAAACGGCATCCCCTTCCGAAGAGGGGCGTGGTCAAGCACAGCTCATTTGCATTTAAAGCTACAGACACAGAAACAGCCTGTTCTGAACGGGGTTTAAAAAGAGGGGTTTACAGGCATGCTGAAATATAGGATCGGAGTGGATTTTTTAGCAAGAAGCTTCAAAGACATGCTTTGGGGACCTCTGAGACTTATTCAAACTTGTTGAAAAGGAGCATAATATGTCCCCTTTAAAGGAAGACCAACGCCGGAGCTAAAAGGTTTGCTTCAGACTTCGGGACAGACGACCCGATCTTTTCAAACGGAGTGGTACACACGAAAAGGCTGGCTGTGTGGATGTCCAGCAAGAAACCGCCTTTTCTGCTTTACCTGTCTTCTTTTCTCTTCTTGTGACAATGTCTTGACTCAGATGGGATATTGTGACCTGAAGAATTTGCAGAGAAGCCTCATCAAACATGAGCGGTCGACCACTCACATTCAAAGCCAGATCGCGCTCAAAACGTTCAGGATGTCCAGGATAGACTTGGCTTTAGATGAACAGCGAAGACTCAACATCAGCACCCACAATGCTAAGGTAAAGGAGAACCGAGAGATTTTAAAAGACCTCATCAATGTCACCTGCTTCCTCGCCAAACAGCAACTGGCATTCCGTGGAAATGATGAAAGTACAGGCTCTACCAATCGTGGAAACTATGTTGAACTCTTGCATGCTATTGCTGAGAAAGATGACAGGCTAGCTAGGCATTTGGAGACATCCACTGTATTTTCTGGCTTGTCAAATAGAATACAGAATGATTTAATCGAAGCAGTTGGTGATGTCATTAGAAATGACATTAAAAAGCAGATCATTGCAGCCCCATTTGTTGCAGTAGAAGTGGACGAGACCACAGTTGTCACAAACCAAGCTCAGATTTCTGTCATATTACGGTATGTGGCTACAACTGAAGCAGGGTGTGAGGTGAGGGAGGCGTTTTTGGGATTTGATGACGTCAGTAAAGACAGACGCGCTCCTGCCATTGCTGAGTATGTCCTGGGAGTGTTGGAGAAGTATGACTGTGTTGAAAAGCTTGTAGCTCAGACCTATGATGGGGCCGCTGTAATGGCCTCAGAGCTTAATGGCGTGCAACCTAAAATTAAAGAAAGAGTGCCCGAAGCCATGTTCACCCACTGTTACGCACACAAGCTGAACTTAGTGCTATTGCATTCAGCAAAGTGCATGCCCGAGTGTCGCACGTTTTTTAAAACAGCTGAGGGACTAGCCTCATTTTTCAGCAAGTCCACAAAGTGCACTCACTTGCTGGATGATGTTGTCAAGCGCCGTTTACCCAGAGCAGCGCCCACAAGATGGAGCTCCAACTCTAGGCTGCTGCAGACAATAAGCATGCACCACAATGATCTGCGCGCGTTATTTCACATCATCATTGAAAATCCTGACAGCTGGGATAATGACACGCTGATGATGGCAGCAGGATACGATCAATGGCTGTCAAAAGCATCTACATGCTTTCTCCTTATGGTATATGAGGACATTTTCAATGAGACTAATGCCCTTTTTAGAGTGCTGCAAAACAAAGTGATGGACATTGAATATTGTCTTGCACGCATCCGCGACACCATTGCAGTTCTCGAGCGCATGAGACTGGAGTTCGAAAGTTTCTGTGACCGATTTGAGAAGAAATGCAGCGCACTTGGCCTGGCAGAGAGTGGAGGCAGACAGTCAATTAGATTTGAACGAAAACGAGTGTTCTGTAACATTCTGGATGACATAAGCTATCAAATGAAGGCTAGGTTTGATCATTTTGGTGAGCTGGCTTTCCTTGGTTTGGTGGATTGCGCAAAATTCAGTGAAATGTCAAAACATTTTGATGACACAAAACTGCAGAGCCTGTCAAAATATGCCAGATTCTTTGACTTTGTGCAACTTAAGGCGGATCTTGTTGGACTGTATAGCTCACAAACGGTGAGGGATGAATGTAAATCTCCTGGACAGCTTCTCAGCTTTTTGGCCCAGAAGGACCTCATCCAAACTGTTCCTGAGGCGACAAAGTTACTCCAGCTAGTGCTCACTGTTCCAGCTACTACAGCATCGGTGGAGCGGTCATTCTCAGCACTGAAAAGAATCAAAACATACAGTCGGAACAGGACCGATCAAGGACGACTTTCTTCCCTGGCAGTGATCTCCATCGAGACAGAGAGACTTTTAAAACTTAAGAAAGATAAGGAAGACTTCTATAAACAAGTTATCGATGCTTTTGTTCAGAAGGAGCGGCGCATGGACTTCATTTATAAGTAAAGGTAAGACCATAATAACGTTTTTTTTTATTAAATGTGCTTTTTTGTGTGCTACAGTTTGTATGTGTAAAGAATGCTGGTATGAGCTTTTAAACATAACCCGTTAACTGCTGCCAATCAAATGGTGAATAAGATACTCTTTAGGGTTCATATGTTTGTAAATCTGACTGTGATGAAGTCAGTGCCTCACCAGCCATGAACCTCACCGCACGCCACTGGTCCCCAGCTAACACTGGAATGTGTTGAGAACTTCAGATATCATTACTACAGTAACATGAACAAATCATTTGCCACAAACTCACTAATGTCAGAAATTTTCATGTATGTCATGGTAGCTTTAAACTTTGAAAGCACTGTGTAGAGGATTAGAACATTTCTGAATTCTGTGCCAGCAGTATCAAGGATTACACTGTGCCATATAATTGTGGCCATGATAGTAGGCCATGTACAAATTAATGAGCCTGAACAACAGTTCCTCAAAATAAAAGCCCTGTCGGTGAGATACTTCATTATCGGAGTTATAACCATGCAAGGATGATTGGCAGTAAATTATATACCTAAAAAAATATGTACTTACCGCACAAGACCGATGGGCTGGTACTTGTAGAAGACACTATAGTTTGCCCACTCCTCATACAGAAGCTGAAGAAGACAATAAACAATATTTAGTTGCATTACTTGTCTATTTCTATCATGCCTCTAGCCTCTCTATTGACATATTTGTCATTGAGAAGAGTTCCTTTCCCTGTTTCCTAAACCATGCTAGCTCCACTGGTTGGGAAATTAATATGCTGTAAATAGGGCATTTGTTGGGGACTTTTACACAAAAACAAGCATACAGGTGATAAAAAGCAAATAAATAAACTGAAAAACCAGTATTCATCTTCCACAACATATCTCTGAAAGATTGAACAATGCTTTTACCTCAAATGGTGTATCATCTGTTAATTGTTAATTTGACTTGCACTCGTAACTATACCTCTGAATTCAGATCATATGCTAGACAAACCGAGATTGTGTGGAGCTATGAAGGATTCCACACATGCTGAAAAAAAAAAACCATTTAGGGTACCTGTGAACCCCAGCAGCTGGTGATCCACATGAAAAAAAACATCAAATGAACTGACATGATTAGTACATTTAAGCAGACTCAGTTTTTATTTTGTTCTAAGTTAAAGTGGTGACAGATTATTTTGTGGTCCTAGTGTGGGCTCTACATGAGCACAGTTGTAAAGCTGTACAAATGCAAAACATGAACACCAGTCTGTGGAAACTTTAATTCTGGCTTCCATGACTGTCTTACCTTTCTGTCATTGGGCTCTGCTCTTTCATTAATATCTCCCTGAAAGAGGAAAGAGAAAGAGTACCACTAGTTACTACACACCACAGCTGGAGACTGCGAGCCAGGATTTACTCATTTTAAGAAAAGGTGGAGCTACAGTACATTTTTTCACTCCATCTTTTAGATCTTCTAGATGACCCCACTGATTACATCCGCTTCAAAATTCAAGTATATAAACATGATCTGGAACTAGTATCCCCTACAATAACGGTACTTGGTACTACTCACATCATGAAGAGGGTAGGCTGCCGTATATACACCACTGCCAAGGAGACTGGTTATACCTGCCAAGAGAAAACGGAGATGCAGTGTGACCACAGTAAATTTAGCTATATATTCATCAGCAAAGTTTTTTCCAACGAAAAAGACAAGACATAAGACGGAACTGAAGTCATTAAATGATAACTGTGACATCTCCATACTACATCAATGACAAAAGATCAAATGATTACATATTCCAAATTCATCTTCCTGTTGGCTTGAATCATCTTCCTGGTGACTCTGCAGACCAGCAGCACATGAATGCACTAAAACCATGAAACGGTGCCAGCTTGGACCTAGCTTCTATTAGCTTTATACATATACAGAGACGACAAAGGAATACCATGGCAACAAAGCAGGTTGACATTTGGACCCACTTCAAAGATAATGCTGTTAAGAGAAAAAGTGAATGTAGTATTGTCGGGAGAGAAAATCACAGGACGAACATCTTAAACCTGAAAAGACATTTCATCACACACCACAAAGAAAATGAGGTAACCTAACGCTAGGATGTTATATAAACTTACGTTACTTTTAAAGCTATATTAAGCCAAATACTGACAGCAGTGGTATAACCTGTAATGTGGCATCAGCATCTCACAACAAGACATTGTCAAATTACTTGCAGATGGGTCGTTTGCCTCACTGAAAGGTCTGTAGTCCAGCTAGCTAAGTATGCTAACCTTTTGCTTAAGACAAATGTATTGTGTGTTAAATATGCTATCCATGCACACTGCAACATTACAGAATGATATCAAAACCTTTCTGGCACACTCCTGAAAAAAAATCAACATTGTAAGTATTGTTTTGAGACTTCATTGTTTTATCGTCTTTTAAATCTCAGTGTATTCCTTAGATGAATAACATCAGAGCAGACTTCCTCTCTGTTATTTTGTGGCTTATTAGTGCCACGGGTGCTCAGCTCCGAGGCACTCCTCTACAGCTAGAATAGCTGAGAGGAGTGGCTCGGGGCTGAGCATCTATTAATATTCCTCAGGCTTATTATTATTCTTCCGCCAAATTTTGGTGCGTAACTCGTCCCGCAGCTTTGAGAAAACGTATATACATCAAAACGTGTGTCTTGATCTCGAAAGAGGTGCTATGACTTTTGGTGTTAAAATCCCAAAATACTGGGAATAAATAATGCATTAGGAATGCATTGGAATTTTCATTAAAAAACCCACAGAATTTCACCTTTTTTCTACAAAATTTCACCTTTTTTCTCCCAGTCACCCAGGTCTCTCATACCTGCATGTAGAAATGTGATTCAAACTATAAAACGGAGGAAAACTTTTGCTCTCTCCAAAACACAACAACTGTTTTTACATAACATGTAAACTTTTCAAACTGTGAGCACTCAAAGGAGGAGTGCAAATCCCTTTTTCTTCAAAGTTAGAGTGAAAGCGTCAGTTGGCTAGAGTGCGTGAAGCAGTAAAAAATAACCTTTATTTTTATTTTTAACTCGAGCTCACGGCCAAACCGTAAAAAGGAGACAAATAATTATTTCTGAAAATGTAGACATAGTTGTTGGGATTCATAAAATGTAACTTTGACAGGCAGGGTCTGCACAAAATTTAAACGGGGGTGCCGAGTCCGGCAGCAATACCTGTCTCACTCTCATTGACACCTAATGTAATCGTCTTTTTTTTTCAAAAGAATCTTTATCTGTCTTCGCACTGAGCTTACTCACTCATTTTAAGGAATATCTGAATAAAATAGAGTCTGTAGAAACTTCTGGCTTCAGTGTCTGTCAAAGTGTTTTCGGTTTTTGAAAAGAAGTAATAAATAAAAAACACAGTAGGATTATTGGATTCAGTGGATAAGCTCTTAGGCCTAGTCACTTGGACTATGAGGGAATGAGTGATCTGAGGAATTGTGTTAAGGTTGAAGACTAACTCAAACTTCCAGCAGATACCAGTGATCAGGATCAGTATTGACAGGCATTATATTTGTAGTATGGTTTTGAACACTTTGAACACATTTGTAAAGTGAATCTCATCTTGTTTGGTCCAGCAGTGACTGCCAGAGGTCAAGACTCACCCATGCTGTACTTGGCCTTGCATTTTGTTCTCTTTAGGACTTCAAACACCTGAATGGGAATGAAAACACGAAAGTGAATTTAATTCAGCCTGTTGTTGAAGAAAATAATTATTCAGGTGTACTTTTTAATAATCAACACTGTAATAAAGCTGTAATAAAGCAACTAATTTCTGCAAATGCATACATATCCAGGGACTGAATAAACCCCCTGTACAATTCATTTTTTTCACAGTATATTGCATGCATTTGTTGGCTGACTGAAGTGTAATAAATGATATCAGTGCTGTACATGAAAGTGGCATGTCATTGGGTATGTTGGTGTTGTTGGAGCATCAGTGGACTTACTATTGAACTCCTGGTTTTGCTGTCAAAGAAGTAATCTTTGTCTGAGAGGTCAAACCTGTTAATTCATACACACAAACAAACAAAAGCACACATACTTGTTACTGTTTGGTGTCACTGTTCACACCCCTTACTGTTGTATGTACTACAGTCTATAGTAACACAGCATTATTGAAAAGAACTAAAAATATTGTCCGACTGCTGATTACCAGCTGCAACAGCGTGGCTGACGCTGTTTGCACCCTGTGAATCTGTGTGTGTGCACGCAGGTGCGTGCATGCATACATTATTGCATGAGTAATCGGTGCTTTGGGATTGGACCACACACATCTTTGACCTTTACATTTTGATCTCAACGACATACCTACACCTACTACCCGATGAAAATAATACCAAGCATGCTGTTAACAAGTGGTAAATCCTACAGCAATACTCAGTTATCAGTCTGTCAATATGCTGTGTGGATTTAATATAGAGATTTCACATTAGATTTTCCTATAGTACACAGGAGCATTGCAAAACAAAAAAAATTATGTATTAACTTTTTTCTGAGGTAGATCAGTTCTGTTTTTTCTTCTCCTGCAGCGTAGATTCTAACAGAGAATGAAAGTGTTCAAATGTCAAGTAGAATTAAAATACAATATTCATAAAGTGTTCAGTGTTCAAAAGTAATGTGGTGTCATGCAGGTGTCAGAGGACAATGTTACCAACAGTCAAATTATTCACCTTATGATATGAAACACAGCAAAGCAAATACATCTTCAGATATGAGAAGGTGGAACCATCACATTTCTTACTTGAACATCCGATTGATTATCAAACTTGTGAAAGACTTGTGAAAGAAAGCCTTACTTGACTCCACTAAATAAAATATTCTCCTATCAAACCTTCATAACATCATCATCCAAAGACACAAAAACCAATAATGAAATGTGATCTTTGCTGAGACCACAATTACTTAACAGTGACCAACATTACTTAATTTCCCACTGGAACGTGGGAGCTACAATATTAAGCTGTCTTCATGAGTAATGACTGTTTTTCTATCAATTGATCTGTTGACTGATCTCACTGTGCACCAAATAAAATAATGGTCACACAATAACTGTTTAAAAAACAGTTATAGTGAAGGGATATGAACTGCGATGTGCTCATCCTCCCAAAATCAGCAACTAACCAGCAGTAGGGATGGATATTGTTAGGATTTAATCTTTATCTTATTCATACACTTATGGATCTAGCTCATACTGGTTCTTTATCATTACTAAAGAATTGGGGAAGAAAAATTCAGAACTGGATTAGAATTGATTGGGCTGGTTTGTCTCAGCAAGCTTTTGTTTTAGCTTTTAATCACAGTTTACTATCAGCTTAACCAGCATGATATTGCTGTGTAAAAGACATCAGGAGACAGCGGACATAATAGATCTGTTTATTGCTTGGTGCCAGGTGGTGTGTGTGTGTGTGTGTGTGTGTGTGTGTGTGTGTGTGTGTGTGTGTGTGTGTGTGAGAGAAGCAGTCCAACCATATATGATATTGAAAATATCATAATTGAAAATAAATATGTGGCGGTTAATAGTGACTGGCTGCCACAAATTCGTCGACTTTAAATATACCATACCAAAAAGCTTTCTATTTCCTCCCTAACACCAGTCTGTGTTAGAGCAAGACTCGTAAAGACTGTACCGGATAACTTCACAATGGAAGCCTATGGGGACTATTCCAATGATAATGTTATTCTACAATAGCATTTTAATTTTCCACATATCTATGTGTTGTTTGAGTAAAAATTAAAATGAAATAATAATAATTTGCATTTTCATTTACTTATATGGGCATTCTAGGGCCATTTTAAAACGAAAATGGAAAAGCTGTTTTACATTTCATTTTCAAAGTCATACCCTGCTGCACAGTGGATAATATGAAAATGTTAATTCAAATTTGAAAATTAAAATGCAATATAAACAATTTAACCTAATTTTACAAATAGGCAAGCAATATTCATGAAAATGAAAATGCTTTCTTTTTTTTTGACAATTTGAGAGTGAAAATGAACAGCATTTGACATTGACATTGACTGTCAAAGTCTTAACCTGATCTACAGTGATAAATATTTAAATGCAATTTGCAAAACATCTATTGCATTTTCATTTACATGTCACCATGCTCTTTTGGGGGTAAAAACAATAAAACAATATGAAAATGAAAATGAGAATGGCATTTGACATTTCAAGTCTTAAGTCTTAAGCTGCTCTACAGTGGACAACATTTAATGCAATGAGCAAAACAGCCCTCCTCAGTCTATTGCATTTTCATTTACATGTCACCAGGCTACTTTTGGGTCAACATGAAAATGCAAACTGTCAGACCTCTCATCAAGGCGGGTCTTCAGTTAGGAGGTCACTTCCTTGTCACGATTTGTGTTGTTACTGGGGCAAAAGCTAATAACTTGTAGAACACTGAAATTTGGGGGATGTTTCTTTGCTCACTTTAGTACACACTTTGTTGATAAACTATGTGAGAAGAGCAGAAGAGACAGTGCCAGACCCGGGGCTTGGATAATAAACACATGGTCATTTACAGGTGAGTGAGTTAACTCTTAAGTTATGTCTGTGTTTTTGGTCTTGTTGTGTGCATGACATTATAGCTAACTGTTAGCTTGCTACAGCAGATAGCCGCTGGTAGTTTATTGATTTGGTTGACAGGCAAACTGGAAGCAGAGTGTTGTAGCTGACACAGAGCTGTATGCTAACGTTACTTGTTTATTATCACTGTCAGCTCTTCCTCCTCTCAGAGGGTATTCGCCAACGTAAGGCTGTGTGAATGTCTACATTTACTGTAGGAGTCAGTTAGCCTAGTCTTTTACATCACAGCTGTAACAGTTGCACTGACAGTTTTTATTTACTAAGCTCTAGTGTGGTCTTTATGTTAACAAATGTGTATGTTACCAGTATCCTGTGTGAGGATGCAGACTGTACAGACCAGAGAATTGTTTGTTTATGTCTATTGTCTAATTTAATAAATGTCCTGTGTTTCTGTTTGGTCGGTGTGGGTCCTGCTCAGTGCAAAGGACTAAGATGCTGCTGGTACTTTACATACCAAGTTGTTTCTGAAAGAATAACATTAATTATTGTAGAATTATTGATTAATCAGTAATCACAGTAATCCAGAGGGATCCCGTACAATTTAGAAAAAAATGTTTTTATAAATACCATTTCTTACCAAGGTTTGAAAAGATGTGTAATGTCAGTGGAAACAATTGTTAACAGGAAGTCAAAACATACAAGACACTTTGAGTGATTACAATGAAAAGCCTTTAATTTTGTTTAATTTATTTCAAACTAAACTAGATTTAAACTGTCTTTTTAATTTACTGGATTTTAGAGAAGTTAATCTATGTACAGTATATTAATTCTTCATCTTGTTTTTGTCATAATCTCTGCCTCATTCAAAAATAAATAAAAGCAATATTCTGTTTTTGTTGTTGAAGTTGTCTATCATAAATTTCTCCAGCAGTGGCAATATGCCAAACACTAATGTTGCTTATTCAAAAGTGATTATTTTGTATGTTGTCTCATCATCCCTGTGACAGTTTCCCCTGCCACGGTTGGCAAACCACACCAGCTCCCCACACTACCATACAACTCACATGCCACATGTTAGCCAGCTAGCTTGCTACTGTTATTTGGTGGGTGCACACACTAAACTACATTTAACACCTTAGCAAGTTCCCTGTACTATTTTTTTCCCCTATAATACACACGTTTTGAGTTGTGCACACACACACAGACACCATTTTTAGTTAATTTTTTTTTATTTGTTTAAAGGTTGAAGGCCATTGTTGAAAATGTTTTTTTTTTTTCTTTTTTTTTTATTGAACATTTCAATTTTACAATTCAACATAGGAATCTTCGTTTTTCATTTTGCATTCTTATGAATTATGTAAAACATTTTCAAACTCTGTTCAAAAAGCAAGGCAGAAAAATTAGAAAAATATAAAAAAAAATAAACTATGACATGTTATAAGAAAATAAAACAAATTAATAATACAGGCTAATTTTTCTCACCTCCCAGCAGTCAGGATTAAAAAAAAGCAGATCTCTATTAACTAATTAATCAAAGCATCAGGTACCTTGACATATTTTGACACAGGTCTTGTATTGGTTTGTATGTGTCCGCCAAAAACAACAAAGAGGAAAAAAAAATCTTAATTTCACTTTTAAAACATGTCAGTGAGGGTTTCTGATTCCTCCATTTACATGTATGGATATGATATTTTCCCATATTTATGATTATATTAACCATATCAGAGATTTCTTTAGTTAGGTTATTTTTGTAAATTAAAATTTGTTGTGTATCAAATGGTGTGATATTCTCCATTTTTATGCTTAGCCAATTATGCAAGTTTTGCCAAAATTGTTCGGTAACTTTGCAAGAGTAGAAAAGATGTTCAATGGTTTCCGGTTCTTCGAGACAGAAACTGCAGGGGTCAACCTCAAAACCAAATGTTTTTTTAAGCATTTCTGCTACAGGATAATAATTGTTTATGATTTTGTATTGTAGTTCCTTTGCCTTTGGGGGAATTGGCCATTTTAAATATTTACAATATTTATCTATGATGGATGGATTATCGCTTATTCTGAGTTTTGCATTTCTTGTATAGTCATGAAAAATTTTACACTTAAAAGCATTTCCGATGAATTGGTTGTTACATTTTTTGTCTCCAATAAGCATTTGGTTAATTTTTAAGTCTGGCATGACCGTTTGTATTCTTGATTGAGAGAGTGTGTTTTGTATTAAGTGTGTCAGAGCAAGAGGTATTGCTTTGCATATTCTGTTGAATTCCCTGTAAGAACATTGAACATCAAATTTCTCCCTGAAGGCATTTAGTTGTAAAAATTTACCATGATCATCCATAAGGTCTATAACAAAAGTTATCTTTTTATCAAGCCACTTTTGATTGAATAGGCTTTTCCTATTTGTCGTGATTGTTCTGTTATTCCACAATGTGGATCCATGTGGAGTAAAATTATGGGAAAATATCATCTTCCAGTAGTACAGTACCTGTTTATGAAATTCAGATAGTTTCACAGGCAGTTTTGTAGTCTCAAAATCACATTTTAAAACAAAGTCCAACCCTCCAATTTTTTTAAAAATGCTTTTGGGGATGTGAAACCAAATTGATTCATTCTGTGACATAAAGGCTTTTATCCAATTTATTTTGAAAACTCCTATCATTGATTCAAAGTCAAGTGTTTTCAAACCTCCTTTTTTATAATCTTTGACCAATTGTGATTTTTTAATATAATGTGTTTTGTTTCTCCATATAAAGTTATATATTATAGAGTTTGCTTTTTTAATGTTTTTAGGAGCCACATACATGGAGTAACATGGATAAATCAGTTTTGATATTCCCTCTGATTTAGATAATAAATTTCGACCAAAAATGGACAAGTCTCTCATTAACCAATGATTTAGAGTTTTTTTCATGTTTTCGATTTTTTCATTCATATTTTTTTCTTCTCTTTTTTTTGCCTCTTTTATCAGTTTTATGCCTAAATACTTAACTTCTGTCTTGACAGGAATGGACATTATTTGTGTATCTGCACAAGAGTATAACGGTAGAATTTCACATTTATTCAGATTTATATTTAGACCAGATGCTTTTGAAAAAAAGGAGATTAAGTTCAAAGCTTTACTGACTATTGATTTGTCTTTTAAGAAGAAAACCGTATCATCCGCAAATTGACTTATACGAAATTCATAATCAAAGATATCGATTCCTTTACATTCCTGATTATTAACAATTAGATATGCTAATATCTGTGTGCATAAAATGAATAGTTTTGGAGATATGGGACAGCCTTGTCTTATCCCGCGAGAAACATTAATTCTAGGAGTCATTCCTGGGTTTAAAGAAACATAGCTGATTATGTCTTTATAAAACATTTTGATAACTTTACAAAATTTAATACCAAATCCAAAGTTTTGAAGTGTCTGAATCAGAAATGGATGTTCTATAGAATCAAAGGCTTTGAAGAAGTCTATAAAAAGAATGAGGCTTTCTGATTCTATAAATGATTGGTAGTCTAGCATATCTAGTACTAATCTCACATTATTGTGTATATGTCTACCTTTAATTAGAGCTGACTGAAATTAATCAACCAGTTTGACCATAACATCTTTAAGTCGATTTGTGTACACCAGGGCTACTAATTTGTAATCATTACAAAGAAGAGTAATTGGTCTCCAGTTATCAAGTTTCAGTAGATCTTTACTAGGTTTAGGTAGTAGTGTTATCAACCCAGTTTTCATTGTAGGGGATAAGCATCCTTTTTCTATACATTCCAAGAAGGTTTTATGTATTAAATCTTTAATGTCTTTCCAAAAGTGTTTATAAAATTCTGTCGTTATGCCATCTATTCCTGGTGACTTTCCATTCTTCATCTGTTTTAGTGCGCTTTCTATTTCTGATATAGTTAAATCCTCCTCTAGTATTTTCACATCTTCTTCATTTAATGTTTTTATGTTATTTTTGACTGTTTCAAATAGGAAGTCACACTCATCTATTTGGAAATTGGATTTGTATAAATTGTTATAAAAAAGCCATATTTCATCCTTGACCTGTTTTTGGTCATCAATAATATCTTCATTCTTCTTCAGTCTATTTATTCTTCTTTTACTTTGTCTTTGTTTTTCCAATCCATGAAAGTACGATGTATTCTTTTCTCCTTGTTCAAGCCATCTGGCTCTTGATCTTATAAACGCTCCATTAGCTTTTTCTCTGTACATGTCATCTATCTGAACTAGTAGGATACGTAATTCAGCCTTTTCTTCAATTGATAATACCGTTCTTTCACATAATGTATTTATTTTCTTAGTTAATTCATTTTGTTTGTGTTTTCTTGTTTGTGCTATTCTTTTTCCGGTTTCAATTGCAAGATGTTTAAGTTTAAATTTGAACCATTCCCATTTGCTCATATGTGACATGTCTAGTTTATCCACACTTTGAAAAAGAATTTTAACTTGTTTACAGAATCCATCATTAAGTAGTAGACTGTTATTAAATTTCCAAATAGTTTCTGATGACTGTGGCTGCTGAATTATTTTTAATGCTAGTTTAATCATACAGTGGTCTGTTAGGGGTGATATTGAGATTTCACACTTTAGAACATCTTTACTTATTGTCTGAGATATGAGCCAGTAATCTAGTCTTGAACACTGATTATTATCTGCAGAATTAGTCCAAGTGTATTTCAAAGACATGGGGTTAGTTATTCTCCAGTAATCAACTGTATGTGTTGAAATACATAGGTTAGTTAATATATCATCATATTCCGGTTGTTGTCCTCTATGAGGAATACGATCAAGCCATGAATCTGGAGCTATATTAAAGTCACCTCCCAATACCACTTTATCTGTCATATATTTAATTTCCCAGTTTTTTATGAATGAACCTAGACTCTCCATCATTACCCTATTTTTTGGTCTGTTATTATAACCGTATACACAAACACAAATATATCTTTGATCATGTATCTCTACTACCAATATAAGCCAGTGTCCGTCTGTATCACTTTTGTGTTCAATTACCTTTCCTGGAAATTTGCTAAAAAGTACCATTACTCCGGCAGAGTGAGAAGTTCCATGTGAGAAAAAAGTTTCATCTCCCCATTGCTGTTTCCAAAAAGTTTCATCTGCTAACCCTGAGTGTGTTTCTTGTAGAAAAAAACAGTTAGCCTGCTGCTCCTTACAAAACAAAAAAATAGCCTTGCGTTTAACAATATTTTTTAAACCTCTAACATTTATAGATACAAAAGAAACAGACATATATTTCACAGAAAACTCTTATTAGAATGCGCCTTCTAACTTTACTTTGCGCAGGAATGATTATTTGAAATGTCCGTTGTACTAACCCAAAATATTTAACATTTAACTTATCTTCTTTTTTATATCAAATATGATTAAAATAAAAATTAAAACATTTTGTGTTTTTAACTTTTTGATTTAGTCTAACTTAGGTATATTATATACTTTGTGCCTTTCCATTTTGCTGCTTAAATTAATTATACTTTAAACCAATATTGTCTCTTTTTGAAAGAGGTAAAGAAAATGACAATGAATAATCAAAAAGGCATTAAGTTATCTTATCTCCTTCCTTTTTCCAAAAATATTTTTCAGTTTAAAAGTAAACTATCTCCTTTGATGAAATAAAAAACAAAAGTAGCATCAAGCTGTTCCGCCCCCCATCTCTCCCTTTTTGTTCAAACTTAAATTTTACTATTGAAAGTGTTATATATTTCTTTTTAACTTTTTTCTCCAGTGAAAGCAGAGTTTTTACAAAAACATAAACAAAAACAGCATAATACATTGTTTCTTTAACTTAACTCAAATGTATATTATGCTGTAAAACCTCAATTCTGCTATTATTAGCAATTCGGGTTACCTGAGACTAACAGACATCTTGCCTTGTTTTGTCCATCTATCAGGGATCAATTCGTATCCCGTCAATGATTGCATATCCCTCCTTCAGAAAAGCCTTTCTGCCTTTGCGTCTGGCTTCTTCCACTCTCGGCCACAGCTTCGTTCGGGCCTCTCGATCCTCTTTGGAAAAGTCCTCCCTGAAGTGGATGTTCAGTTCTTTGCAGACTCTCGCATCTTTGGATTTCTTCCAGACTTCGTTCCTGACAGTTCGCGTTGCAAACTGAATGATGATGGGCCTTGGCATTTTGTTGTGTGCTGCATCATTTTTTCTGCCCAAGCGATGAACTGTGTCGACCATCTCTCGAAGTTTGTCCACTGCCACTGGAATCACCCTGGTCAGGATCCCGATCACAGCTTCTCTTGTCTCCTCGTTTTCTTTCTCCGGCAAGCCCAGGAGTCTCAAATCCCATCTCCTCTTATACCTGGCATTTTCTTTGCACATTTCTGTCAGAGTGATGTTTTCTTTCTTCATCAAAGCTATTTGTTTTTGCATTTTTTCAATTTCCTCTTTATTTTCTTTTACAGCTTTTGTATTGGCCTCTATACGGAGTTCAAAACTCTTGAGACGCTTGTGTTGTTTGTCGAATCTCTGGAGTACTGTTTGAATAGCTTCGTAGATGCTATCGTTGCTAACGCTAGCTTCTTCGGTTTCTATCCTTGAGTTTCTTTTCTTCAGTCTCTTGGGGTTGGGACTGGGGAGCGGTGTATGTTCGTTCAGTTGAGTTTCTCCGCTCTCTTCCATCTCCTCAATGTCTTCTTCATCACACGCTTCTTTGAGAGCTGCCAGGTTGTAGTCATGGTCTAGCATATTAGCTTTTATTTTAGCCGTATCCATGCTGTCAGTCGGATTAAATATCTTTTTTCTTGCGACTAATTTCTTAAACACTTACTTGGCACTATTTTCTTCCTAGTGATGTTTTGGGTTAGTTGCTACATCTAGAATGACACTTTTTAAGACAAAATTAACTTTTCCTTCAGACCCTGCTGAAAACGCAGCCGCTTATTCCACCATCTTGATCCCCCCCCCATTGTTGAAAATGTATTTTGTTTCTAATGTTACCACAGCACTTCCTGGTTCCGGGCAGTGTGAAAGGACCTGAGCATGGCATCGAGCTGGCTTTTGTAGTGCCTCAGGGAATTAGGAGCATGCTCAGTCCATCCCACTGCACCGTGCCAGTTGATGGGGGTGTTGGATGTGAATCTTGTGAAAATGCCTGTAATGTGGGTTTGAAAATGTAAATATATTGTACGGGTTTCTGAGATGAGAAACGGCCTGTGGCCCTTAATTGATTATTTATTGAATTCCATTAGAAGATGGTATGGTCCAGGGGAGGGGCCTATGCTATAAAGTGGAGGGAGGTCTACACTGCCAGGCAGTTAGAGGAGGGCTGTGCCGCGATGCAGACCGATTGAGGGCTGCATTTTCATGTTGTTTTGGGATTGTCTGGAAAAAAAGGACAATAAAACCTTTCATTTTTTTGCACTGAACTCGCTTTGTCATGCTTCCTGTCACCGACATTTACGAGTAAAGTACAGTTCTCCAGTCAGCCTTTTCGCCAACCTACGCTCACTCGGGCCAGAGTGTGACATTTGGTGGCAGTGGTGGGATGGCCACCCGAAAGGTCCCCAAGGGGGGAAAAAGGAAAGTACAAACCAGGAGCAGGACAGCCAGTCTCAAAGCGGATCCGGAAGCGGCCGAACTGGGTGCAGAGGGTGAAGAATGGGAGACTGATGTGGAAGAGACTCAGGTGGGGGAGGAGGCACCTGCCTTCCCATGGAGAGGCGCTACAGCAGGAGATGATCATGCTGCTACGCCAGTTTATGGGGGCTCAGAGGGGCCGGGAAGAAGCACTATTGGGGGAACTCCGAGGCCTACGGTCAGCTGTCCAAGCTGGCAGTCAGCTGCCTACTCCAGCAGCCATCTCTAGTCCCAGCGCAGGGAATGCTGTCTCCCTAATAGGGCTCCCTACACCACAACCTTGAGCCGGGGCTCGATCTGACGCCAGGTTTTACACCTTGCAGCAGCCATCACCAGCACCAGCACCTCCTCCACCGCCATCGTGAGTGCTGCTGCTGCCACAGCCCTCATCAGCGCCGCCACAGCAGTCAGCCCCAGCACTACAGCCACCAGTACCAGCCCCACGGAAGGACCCCAAGCTGCTTCCATACCAGTTTGGTGAGGACATTGAAAACTACCTCCTCCGTTTTGAGCGGATTGTCAAAACCTGGGTGTGGCCACAGGTTGAGTGGGCCTACAGACTTGTACCTCTACTGACAGGAAAGGCATTGGAAGCCTATTCGGCCATGGATGAAGAGCGGTCTGATTCTTACCCAGACCTTAAACAAGCCCTGCTGGCCAAGTTTGACATTTCCGCTGAGACCTACCGCCAGCGCTTCAGAGATCCAGCTGTACCCCCGGGAGAGGCGCCGACCGAGACCTACCAACGCTTGCAACCCAGTACATCAACGCCCGGAGGCCGGTACTGAGCAGGTCTCATCAGCGCCAGCCCCACAGAGGACACGGAGACAGCCGACAAGAAGGTCAGAAGTTTAATAACTGTGGGACTAGGGGGAATGTGAGGGTCAGCGGAGTTGGACAGCAGGCTAGTGCCAGCCATGGGGAAATTATTTGTTACTACTGCCAGCAGCCTGGCCACAAGGCCTCAGGCTGCCCTCTTAAAAAGCCTAAACTGTCTAGTTACTGCTATGTTCCCCGTAGAGAGATGTCTACAGAACCAGGTACCCTGCACTCAGAAGAGGCTACATTTCACCCAGTTATGGTCAATGGGGTACAGGTGCTGGCTTTGGTAGACAGTGGGAGTAGCACGTCACTGATTAAGAAATGCCATCTGACTGACTGCAGCATTGACTATGGCGAGGGTCGGCAACCCGCGGCTCTAGAGCCGCATGCGGCCCCTGGAGCTTTTTCAAAAATGTTTGAAAATGGAAAAAGATGGGGGAGGGAAATTTATTTTTTGTTTTAATATGGTTTCTGTAGGAGGACAAACATGACACAAACATTCTTAACGTTTTCCAATGCTGTAAAAATGTGTAGAATAAATATAAAATTTCAACATTTCTGTCAACGAAGATTTGCGTCATAGCCTGCGACACACGTTTCTATAAGCAGGGCGGGATGCAAGGCAGGTGGCTGTTGTAAACAAACCGGCGGCTGTGTGATGGGCCATGGATCCCAAAGTGAAAAAGAGAAAAATAACTGAGGAGAACAGAGGATTCAACGTTTCTTGGACCGAATTATTTGCATTCATTGCCAATGCGGAAGGATTGCCTGAATGTTTGCTCTGCAGCGAGAAGTTGTCAAATAACAAAACAAGCAATGTGGAAAGACATTTCCAGGGAAGGCATGCTACATTTGCAGCCGAGTACCCAGTTGGGAGTGAGAGAAAAAGTGTGATTGCATTACTTCTGGAGAAATTAGAGGAGCGCAAAAATAGATTTAAGAAGTGGATTGCATCTCCAAACTCCACTACTGCTGCAAGTTTTGTTGCAACCTGGGAGATAATAAAACGTGGAAAACTGTTCACAGATGGTGACTACATGAAGGAGTCATTCATCAACATATCAGAACACCTATTTGCAGACTTCAAAAACAAAACCGAGATAATACAGAAAATTAAAGACATGCCTCTCTCCGCTAAGACAGTGAAGGAAAGGGCCATTAAAATGGCAGGCAACATCACCGATAAGCAAATCAAGGACATTAATTCAGCGCCAGCATACTCAATTGCCTGTGATGAGTCCTGTGATGTGATCGATATTGAACAGACTGCGCTTTTATGCAGGTATGTGAACTCCGATTGGGCCGCAAGAAGAAATTATCCAATTAATACCACTGAAAGGCCAAACACGGGGGGAGGACATATGTGAGGCTGTGCTGAAGTGTTTAAATGACAATGGAATAAACACCAACCACCCGATTTCAGTGGCTACAGATGGGGCACCCAGCATGAGAGGATCAAAAAGGGGGTTTGTGACTTTGCTACAGAAAGCATTGGATCGAAATCTGCTTGCATTCCGCTGCATCTTGCATCAAGAGGCACTGTGTGCACAAACATTCCCATCGGAGTGTATGGCGGTGATGAACCTTGTGATCGAGATGGTGAACAAGATAATTGCAAAAGCATTGAACCACCGTCAGTTCCGTGCATTGCTTGATGAAGTTGACAGCGAATATTCCGATCTCCTGCTACACAACAAAGTCCGATGGCTGTCCAGGGGTGAGGTTTTGCGCCGCTTTGTCGCTTGTTTAGAGCATGTGAAAACATTCCTGAAAAGCAAAGACCTGAACTACCCGCAACTGGAAGATACCGAGTGGCTCGAAAAACCGCACTTTATGGTGGATATGACAAGCCACCTAAACAAGCTGAATGAAAGTCTGCAGGGGCGAGGAAACACTGCACTGCAAATGCTGGAAGCTGTTCTGTCATTCGAGCGCAAGCTGACTGTCTTTGCCAGAGATGTACTGAGAGAATTCAAAGAAGCCCATCACGATCAGACACTCAACGGTGATTATTTGCAAGGTGCGATCGTTGATATGCAAACTGCATTTGGGAGCAGATTTTGCAAGTTCCGAAAGGAAAAAATGACACTGTCTTTCCCTGTCACACCCCTGGAGATTGACCCGTCCTTGTTGAGCACATTCTCAGGAGTAAATCAAGCTGACCTTGAGATGGAAATGGCTGATATAGCCGACAAAGATTTATGGGTGTCCAAATTCAAACGTCTGACAGCCGAGCTTGAAGACGTCACTCGCCAGAAAGCCCAGCTTGCCCAAAGCCACAAATGGAGCGAAATTGAAAGCCTCCCAACACCCAAGAAACTTGTCTATGACACATGGAATGCTCTTCCTGACAGTTATAGGAACATGAAGACATATGCATTTGGAGTATTATCCATCTTTGGATCAACATACCTGTGCGAGCAGATATTCTCAAACATGAACTACATCAAATCAAAATATCGCACCTGCCTCACAGATGAGAGTTTGCAGTCCTGCGTCAAGATTAAAGTTACATCTTACATGTTGAGAAGCTGACCAGTGATGTCCGAAAACAGAAGTCACATTAAACGGGTAAGAACACAATCCTGTCATAGGCACATATTTAGTAACAAAGTGGCTGTTTTTATAAAGTGATTTCTGATTTTTGTCAGTATATATTTGGAATGACACTTAAGGATATTATTGTGTTTTGTTGCTCAGGTCCGAGGATAGCTGCGTTGGTTGCGTGTCAAAAGAGAAGAGGATGCTGCTGCGTTTTACCCTTGCACTGACTTGCTTGGCATTTGCACAGACGTCAAACTTAAACTGTATTAATTTGATTTTATATACTTAACCTTTTCAAAAACCTGATGTTTTATTTTTATAAATGCAGGCTGCATTTTATTGCACTCTGTTGCCCAGATAAGGGGCACGTTATGCACATTCCATTTTGTTGTTGTTTTTTCGAATCCTCAAAATAAAAACGACATTAAAAATCTGATTTCATTATTGCATTTCTTTAATTTCATCAAAGCAATGAAACATAATTCATTAATATTGTAATGAAGTTAAACTTGAGGCGGCATCGCACAACAGAGTAGTCACGTGGTGCGTCATTCTCTACAGGATGCACTGCAGGGAAAATAAACATTTAATCATGAAGGCTCATTATGTATTTGTAGCCAACTTAGTCATTTTGATAGTAGGCTAATATAGCTACTATAGATACATACAGCATGTGTTGCCTTCATTATAAGGCTTCTATAAGGCTTTTAATTTTTTGCGGCTCCAGACATATTTGTTTTTTGTTTTTTGGTCCAATATGGCTCTTTCAACATTTTGGGTTGCCGACCCCTGGACTATGGGAACAAAGCTGACTGTAATGTTTTGGAGGCTCTTGTTTTAGATTAGGTAGACAGGTTTTCTTTTGTGTTTTTGTTTCAGTAGAGGAAGATAGCTGAGGCCTCATTTTGTTTTATTGGGTTCATTTATTTGGCACACCACCTTTGTCCCTTCCTCCCCCACATGGGACTTTCTTGTTGAGACCTTCAGGTTGCAATAAAACTACCTTCCAGAACTCCTTGACTCATTTTCACTTCTTGATGTGTCATGTTACGGTTCCTGTTACCCCTAGCTCCAACTAAGGGACGTAACAATCTCTTAAACCACTTCAGTTCTGCTCAAACCTACCGAATGTTTATTCGTTTTCAGGATTTTAACCCTTTAAATGCCAGTTTGAAGACATGTTGCCTCTTGTTTTATTAAAAAAAACAACACAGAATATGAGATATTTCCCACACGGACGGACAAGCTGAAAACAATATGCCTCCAGCACTCGCTATCGCTGGCATGAAAACCTGGACTCATCTCTAATTTAAACTGTACACAGAGACAGATTCTCAGGGCAGGGTTCAACATCCTGATGGTCTGAGGATCTCCATCTGTTGGATTTGTGACAGAGGCATTGTGCTGATTGTGGAAACTGGTCCATTTCTTTGACTGTAGCTCTGGTGTTGCACCTTCTGATGTGTAAGTCCTGCAGAGTAGGGGCTATAGCCAGGGGTAAAAGTAGCAGTGACGTGCAGGCAGGTGAGGCAGGTGAGGCACTGCCTCACCTGCCTCACCTGCCATCATGGAAAGAAAAAAAAAGTAAAAAGAAAAAAAAATGTTTTTGTTGTTATTAAATTGTTATATGTATACAGTGATTATTCTATAAAGTTATTTTCCATTTAACTTCACCAGTTTTAGATTATTTTTATTCAAAATCGCTGAATTTTGACATTTACCGTTCAAATACTGAGAAGAGACTTGCGGTGAGGCAGCAGCCAGCTGAGCCTCACCATGGATTGCGCAATGACTCGGCTAACTGCTGGCCTACTGTGCAGTGAGACCGTATTGCTATCTCTCTGTATGTCGCTATTAAAATGTTCAAACACTTTTGCTATATGAATTATATTATAAATTTCCATAGTTTAGTTAGCTGAGGTATATAATGTACAGTGTATTTTATCAACAACTGTATGTGTGTAACGTGTTTCTTGTGCTGAGCAATCATAAAACGGCTGCGAAGACGCACTGGGTGAGGCACGCAGTTCTCCTGCCTCATGGTAGAGGGCGCTAGTGATCCCAGGGATCCTTCTTGCGACTCCTCGGCTGCAGAATAAGTGAAAGACAAATCTGACTGTGATGAAGTCAGTGCCTCACCAGCCATGAACCTCACCACACGTCACTGAAAAGTAGGTACGGTCTGTTACTGCGTACCACTAAAAGATTCAGTGGTGGTACTATTTTTTTCACTGAAAATGTGACCGTGACTTTTTCAGTGAAAAAAAGACATGCTAAGATTATGTCATCTTAAACAACATGTAATCTCCTTATTTATTGCTTCTAAGTCGTTCAGAATTTCTTCGAGTTGTGATCCGAGCTGGACGAAGCCAAGCTGCCTTTTATTACCACTAGTTAACGTTAGCAGGCACCTGTTTGTTGCAAAATCTCCCGAGTAAAATGTGTAGCAGAATAAATAGAATAAATAAATGATTTTTCATGATATTCTGTTTTATTCCAATACCACAGACAGCAGCTCAGACAAGCTGTGTGTGAGGTGACAATCAGGGATTACTCTGCAACTCATATCAATGGTATGCAATTGCGCATGTGCAACTTTACTTCCCAAACACAGCACCTCTGTGCATTCGATTTATTGTTCTGGCATGCAAAATTTTTTCACAACCAGACCACAGACTTTAATGTTGTATGCACTGGGACCGGATGAACAATAAGTGATTCCAACAGAATTCCAAACATTTTTGTGGTTGGCTGACAGGCTGTCAGCATATTTTCAGCATAAAAAAAGAGCCTTTTATGGAACAATGCCAGGGACATACAAAAAGAATAATGCATAGCAGAGAACAATTATTCAAATGTTTAAAGGAAAAGACAGAGATGCTGAAACTGAAAATGTAAGGAAGATGATTCAGAGCAAATTGAGGGCCAGAGCGAGGAGGCACAAACTCAGCAAAAAGAAGTGGCAGCCGCAGGACCTGTATGAACAGTTCAGGAGCACAAATGTACAAATGAAGGGCTGTATGTTCAATGGAAAACAACAATGGGAAGCTCAGCTGTACCCTCTGCCATGATGTAAGGGATCTTGGTCTCATGGCATCCTGTGGGTCAATATTGTTACCCAGTGGGCTGAGGGACAGATAGCCCCATTTGGTAACTCAAGGGTTTCCCAGCTTGTAACACTGCACAAAAAAGCCCATGGACACAGAAACTCCACAGCACATAATGAAGCAATTAGGATTCTTCAGACAGCAAAGAAAGATATACTTCTGAACACGAACACAACCAGTCAGGAGTGTGCATTTGAGGCCACTTCCAAGGTATTCAGGACAGCATATTATGTGGTCAAAAATAACAAGCCTTTCATAGACTCTGAGCAACTGATTGATCTGCAGCAAGCTAATTCTGCTGATCTAGATTGTGTTTTGCACAGCAAAAATGTCAGTGTTCACAGATGGGTACCAGCTGGATCTAGTCACTTAACAATGAAGGCCTGATTGATGGGGTGCTGTTGAGAGGGTCATGGTTCTAGCAGGCGATACATTCTCAAATTCTGTTAGAGTGCCCATTGGGTTTTTGGTCACCTACCTGACCAAGGCCCCTCTTGCTCAGTTACTGACTTTGGCCACACAGCCAACTCCAGGAAGAGTGCTGATGGTTCCAAGCCCTGTGCTTCTGGGACAAAGTTTTAGAAATGGTTTTATACACTCACTCTGATCTCTGCCTCACCACTATTTTATCACAGAGGTCTTCAGAGAGTTCCTATGATTTGCAGAATCCTGGTTTTGTTTTCTGGGTTAATTCAAAACAGATTTTCCCATAAGAAACCCTGGTCACTGAGAGCTTCCCTAAAGAAACAGCCCTCTTGCAACACTCTGTCTATTTCATTTCATCACTTGACAATTATGTTACCACCTTTTTTTCATCTAAGTGTAAAAGGTAAAAGGTGTACTTACAAGTGTTCTTTTTCCCTGGAGAAAGTGTGTGACAGATGTTTGATGTTCTTTGGTTGATGTTCCTCAACATGAGGGTGAAGAGGCTCCAGAACTTTACTGACCAGAGAACTGATCTTCCCCACAACACCGCTCGACTTCTTCACTTCATACACCTAGGAATCCCCACAGAACACACACACACTTAAATCAAGATTATATATTCACCATCCAGTTTGTAATGACTTGGGTTCAACTAAATAAACCTAAGCCACAGTGAGGGGCTGCTACCGGGATGCGTAGTTGACGCGTCGTCATGAGGTGGCTCCATATGATAAATCAAAACATCCGACTTGTGCTTCCGATTATGATGTATTTATTCACCGTGTAACAAAACAGCCTTTGGTCTTCACTCACATACGTTGTACCAATAACTTACATGAAAATAAACAAAAGGCTTAAACATTGGGCTCTGAACGGCGACGGTCAAAAACTGTGTGCTTCTCCCCGGTAAGCAACACACCTGAGGAGTAATTGCCTCCTCTTCTACTTATACATTTCATGTGTTGCCATTCAATACGCCACCTACTGTTGCAACCAGTGCATTACTCTAACACACACAAATACAAATGGCTCTAACACAGTTTATTAGGAACATCTGTACACCTGCCTACTCATGCAATTATCCAATTAGCCAATCATGTGGCAGAAGTGCAGTACATAAAATCATGCAGATACAGGTGAGGAGCTTTAGTTAATGTTCACATAAAACATCACAATGGGGGAAAATGTGATATCAGTGACTATGACTGTGACATGATTGTTGGTGTCATTGTTGGTTAGAGTGTTTCCCAAACTGCTGATCTCCTGAGAACAGCAGCAAAAGACCACATCAGGTTCCACTTCCTGTCACCAAGAACAGAAACCTGAGGCTGCAGTGGTTGAAGACAGGAAATACATTGCCTGGACTGATGGATCTGGATTTCTGCTGAGGCAGCAGAGGGTAGGCTTATAATCTTGTTAACCAGTTCTGATGGACTCCAAAATCAAATGCACGTGTCAATGTGGGTACTGCTTAGGAGCTTAGGCCATGGTCCAATGAAATCCTGTTCCTATTGATTTAGTGCAATTTCATCATTCACAAGTACTGCTGTGGGGCTCCAGTTACCAGGGCTACTGCACTACCTCCTGCCTCAGCTAGGTTGGCAGGTTTGTTATGACTTTATGCAGTGTAGTAGTTCAGCAGGGTGAGAGTTAACGTGTGAGAATGAATACCTTCCTGCAGTGTATCCAATCAGGTAAAATAGTAATATTAACATAGTAACTTCTTATTATCAATTAAGTCAGTATATGTTAAAGAGGTCTCTTCTCAGTATAACTATACCAAGGCATTTATGCCCCTCGTTCTAGGCTTACCCACTGCTACAGTGGCTGCAGTGGCTGCTTCCCTGACTACTTTTGTTTTGAGGGGCATAGAGAAGAGTTAGAAAGCATGACAGCTGAATGTGTCTGACATTCTCAGTAACATGACAAGATGGTGATTTCTTAAACTGATGCCAATGTTTCTTCATTCATCAGCAATATATCAATTATAATATTATACCTTTTTCCTTCCTTTTCTTTTCTGTATCCTATTTTGACTTTTTGTTAATGACATGATCATGTTAAAGTTCACATCCTAAAGTCTTCCTCATCAGTATCCACACATTTACTGCCTTTGGAGACAAAGTACTTCTGTCCACCCGACTACAGGAGTGGAATAAACCATTAACAGAGTTATAAAGTAAAGCATGCTTTTTCTCTAAAAGTCTAATTGAATAAGAGTTAAAAAAAAAAGTACAATTAACTCAATAAAGTTACTTAGTACATGTAATGGAGAAGATGTAACTTGTTACTACCCACCTCTGATCATTTTACAAAACACAAAAAACAACATTTCACATAATAGAAAAGGGAGGAAAAACATTTCTTGTTTGTGACTGGTGTACATACCTGGCCTGGCATCAGTCACAAGCCATTAAAGAAGTTAATTGTAAGGACATGCAGAGTTATAGACCAAAAATTGACACTTCCCACCATCAAACTATCAAATTGATAGGAAACAGAGACAAAGAACCCTTCTCTCACAAACAACCATGCTTTTAGCATAACATAGAATACACAACCAGACCGTGGGGTCAAAGGGTCAGCTCCAGAGGATCTAATGTTGAACGAAGACACCAGGCAACTGGAGAGCATAGGCAAAATCTCCAGTTTGTAACAATAAGAGTCTGTCTATTGTAGTGATGCGGCTTTTTTTAAGACCCGCCCCAACCCGACCCGTCAGGAGATCCAAACCGTCCCGCCCGACCCGCAAAAATATGTGCTGATAATGACCCGAACCCGACCCGACCCGAGGAAAAAAAAAAAAAAACGCCAGTGAGCTTTGGCCCTGTCGCAAATTGTTTGTCTGTGAGGGAGGACGGAGTTTATGTCCACTGATCCAAAACGTGCACGATATTTATAGGCCCTTGTGCCACACGAGCAAACCCCTTTCCAGAGACAACATCAAATGGACGTAGGTCTGAGCAGCAGAACGCTACAAAGTCATCCACAAGTTTAGATTTTGCTGCGAGTGGCACATTGCTTTTCATGAATACTGGCATTAAAGGTTGTTCTGAATGAGCTTGTGTGGAAGGCTTATTAGGTTGTGGAGCCAACCCACGGCATGAATGCCGAAGTAGGTTTGATGTACCTGTTTTATGCCCGTCATATTTGTACAGCAGCTCACACTCAAGGCACATAACGTAGTCTGTAGGGGTGTCATCAGACAAGACGACTTGTCCAAATATTTCCCACACCTTGCTTTTTTGGCCAACCATCTGCACAACCTTTTCATCCCCCTTTTTTAACTTTTCTCTGATTAAGTTAGCCATGTCTTCATCAGAAGTCCCAGAGAGCTTGTGGGTGCAAGAGAGCCCTGCATTTGTGACAGTGGTCATGTCAATAGCCTTTAATAGGTTGATTTAGGATTTAGAAGTGAGAAATGTGTTTTCTCTTTTTGACCCGCCCCGCCCGCACCCGCAATATTTTAAAAAGCTACTACCCGAATCCGCCCGACCCGCGGATAAACCAGCGGATATCCGCTAGTCTATCACTAGTCTAATGATATTTGATTGTTTCTAATGTTGGGTCTGAGCTTGGACTCATGAACTGGACACCATAAATGTTGGATGTTCGGTTGTCTATCAATTTATTGGCTGTCATAAATTAAGAAAATATTAATATTAAAAATATTAATATTAAATAATAACTTTAAAATGAATTAAAGTCTTTGGGGGCACCAGCCTAAACTAATAGGCAAAATATCCAATATTGTTTCAGTCTAAAATTATTACTATTAATCTGGAACTCTGATAATTACCTTAATGACATAACCAAATTACCATATCAACAGTAAATTAAGTTGAAGGATTGGAATTCTACTAAGTAGAGGTTGGCAATATTCACGCTTGTGCAACATTAAACACACTGGTGGTTATACTTAAACATTTATTTACAATGGACAAAGTAAAAACATAATGTCTAATCTAGTATATACAGGTGTGTGTGTGTATGTGTGTGTGTATGTGTAATGGGGGTATGTCTGTGGGGACAAAGGCAAGAGGGCTGTTTCAAAGTAGTCACTGTGACCACATGACCTGCACAAAGAAGACTATACAGATGGCGGTAAACAAAGAAACTACTCAAAATGGCCGCTGAGACCACCTAGTGTGTGAGTTCCTTTGTTAGCCTAGCTAATGTAATCTAAAGGTACCAGGTTAGAGGCAGAAGGCTAACTGCCTGCAGGTTCTAGAACTGAGACGTACTACAGGTATGTGTTTGAACATACAAGTACCCGATTAACTGTATGTTTAGAGTCAGTAAATGGATCGATTTTTAGTACCTCAGGTGAAAGTGAGAGTGGGCACAGAGGCGAGCAAAAAACGGAAGAAGTATGACCCTGATTATTTAAGGTTTGGTTTTTCATGCATTGGTCCTGATGATGCTCCGCTGCCACAGTGTGTTATTTGCAAAGAGGTGCTAGCTAACGACAGTATCCGACCATGTAAACTCCACATTGAAACTAAGCACCACAATTTAACAACCAAGCCGTGGGAGTTTTTTTTTTTTTTTTAAATGTATTTTTTTGGGCTTTTTGTGCCTTTACTGATAGAGCAGTGGAGAGAGACAGGAAATGGGGAGGCAGAGAGAGGGGGAATGACATGCAGGAAAGGGCTTGTCCGATGCGGGACTCGAACCGGGGCCAACTGCAGCGAGGATCTCAGCCTCTGTACATGGGGCGGATGCTCAACCACTGAATGAATTGCGGTCACAGAAGAAAGCCATCCAGACATTTGGTATTGTAAATACCAAGGCAACCAAGGCATCATACCATACACATATACACATACGATTAAAAGCAAGTACCGGTCACGGTTGCGGGTAGAGGATGATCTGCCTTTATTCCTTTCTACAGCGCATCAAAGACACAGACTCACTGTTCCCACTAAAATCGAGGTGAGCAAATGTGTTGTGTGCAGAGTTTCAGCGTTAATGTGGGATAACGTCGGATGAGTGAAAATGTGTTTTTTTAAGTGAATAAGTTTTTTTTAACAAAAAGATGTTTAAATGTATTCAAAATATGTTTAAAAACACACAAAGGTGTTAAAATGTGTAAAAAAAAGATGTTAAAAACATATACAAAGATTGTGTTTAAAAAGATATTTGAGCACATTCGCAGATAAAGATGTTTAAAATATTTAAAAAATATGTTCAAGAACATACAAACTTGTTTTAAAAAAATAAAGATGTGTATGACATTTATTCTTGAAACATTTTTTTAAATCCTGCGTGGAACATACAAAGCAACATCAATAACAGTAATAAAAGTAATAATAGTGGGGGGGCGCGGCTGCTTTTGAGTTGAGAAAACCCCTGCTCTAAGCTTTTGTAGCTCTGTAGCTCCGTAGCTCTTAGCTCTAAGCTCCTAGCCACAAACTCATTGCTCTTAGCCACAGGCTTTCGGCCACAGCTCGTAGCCATTTTGCACTTTATTGTTTTCTTCCGTGTCCTTTATCCTTTCTTTGCCACATGCATTCTTTTAGTCTACACGCCGGTCTTTTATTTTTATAAGCCAGGTCAAGACCAACTGAACCAAAACAATAGAAGTGCCTCAGAGTAATTTTGGAACTTTTAATTATTATCACGTTTTCATTTTTGAAGCTTTTGACTGTTTTAGAGTCATCTGGTCAACGGCAGTCTTCTCTAAAGTTATCCAGCCAAAGTTAAGGGCATTAGAGTTTATTTTGCATCAACCCGCAAGAGAAGCCGGCAGATACACATCTGGCCACGACCACCTGCAGAGAAGCCGAGCAGAAATCAAGAGAACCCGAGACAGAAAGTCTCCTGGCAAACTCCACAAGAGCATACTGCTGAGACACCGCAGAATCTGTCACCGTGATAACTGGACACAGCCTCCAGGAGAATCCACATAGATCCTGCGTCTCCAGGGTTACCACGGCAACCACAGCCACCTGGGTTCCAGCCAAGGGTCTCCAGCTACAGCGCAACTCACAGTAGGCCGGTCTTAACTCTCTGCTCATGACTGTATTCAGTATTAGACACCATCCTGCAACTTGTTTCCAAGGAGTTAATCAGTTCCTGGAAAGAAATGGAATCAAACCCACTGCATCAAAAGGGGCAGCATCAGTGTAAATGCTGAAACAAGCTCTGATGAAATATGTGTTGGAAGCTGATGGTAAAGCCAGTACACCCAACACACTGACTGGTTGGACCCCAGCCAAGTCGAATGCAAGATTCAAACCTGTTTCAGTCTGCTAAAGCTTGAGCTTGCTAAAAGGATTGAAGAAAAGCAAGCCACACAGACATGACATGACAAGAAAAACTACCAGTTTTCACCAGTTACAGGGAACATGCCTACAGCAACAATGCAATTTGGTGTTCCCAAATGAGCCAAACATCATCAAGGCTATACCAACTGAAAAAGCTGGTGAGGTTCCATCCGCACCTGTAGTGGACTGTGAATGAAAATGGACGTAGCCTCCATGACATCACCCATAGATTTGTGAAGAGTAGTTCAGAGTGGGCGTTTCCGTCGTCACCATCTTGTCAGTACCAAAAATGGGCAAAATGGGCAAAATTAGCCAAGATTACATTTCGTGCACTCTCAAAGCAGTATGCCCTGATTGGTTCATAACTTTAAACCTTACAATAAAATGTAAACAGGTGAATTATATAAAAATTCACCCTCTGTACAGTTGTCATCAAGCAGTAAATTAGCCATAGAGAACTATTTTTTGTACCTGGCTGTAAACATGTTTATTTCTGCTGTAAAGTTGGACATTTTAAAATTAGAGTCTATGGGGATTGACTCACTTTTGGAGCCACCCTTAGGCGGCCATTTGAAGAAGTGCAGTTTTTGGTACTTCAGTATTGGCTTTATTTTTTAGCCTCGGAGGTTTGCAGCTTGGTAGTAAACTGAAGTTCACCAGTGTAATGCAAATACCCAGAATTGTTGTGAGTACTATCACAGAAGCTGAGTCTATTAGACACAGTATATTGTTCACTTAATTGTGTAAGAAATGACAGGGCCAGAGTATATTTCATTTTCGTTTATGAAAAGCTATAAACAAAGTGTATACTAGTGTGGTCTTTGCCAACAACTTGTGACTTTCAAATGCAGATGCATAATATGTTGCATTATGGTTGGCCAGTGAATAAGTCTATGGCTAGCCTTGCAGCACATTGTGTAACTGAGTGAGAAAACCTCCCCACTGAACATATGTATTGAGTTCAGTCTGCTTGTTGTGGATCCTGTCCAGTGTTTTACACCAATACTTCCTATTTAAAAGCCAGACACACCTGAATACATATTTGTACAAAACCTATGAGCTTTTTCCAAATCATTCCAACTGTAATACCTACCAACTCCAGCACCTATACTGTAATTGACCTTTGCAGTGGATCCGTTTCTGTTTTGTTACATAAAGACAATAAATATTTGATTACATTTTTGATGGACAGCTATACACATTTACAAGATTACTGCAAAGGTACAGTGAGTCACCTACATACTCTCCCCTCTGCATCTGCTTGTGAGATTGACACAGTCTTTGAAATAAGAAATAAAGCATAAGCATAAGTTCTTAAACTGGCCAGAACATTAACTTGCTGTCTTTGCCTTTATAGAAAACCAGCTGATTAAAGTTATAATCTGTAATTTTCCACATTAAAATGTCTAAAAACAACTAGACCTATATGTTGAGTTGTGTTCTTACATTATCCCAAATGTTTCCATCAATTCCCAAACCAGAGAAATCTGTGATTTTAATCCTGGTTAACGCTCCGTTTCATTTGTCAGCTGTGAATGACATAAAAACCTTTATGATCATGTGTCAGTGTTGTATCTGTCTGACAGAGGCTCAACATTTACTTTTCTCTAACTTTAACCCACATACACTTTTTACACCTTGGTGGTTTTCAGCTCTATATTTTAACCAGATGAAGGATCTTAGTCATCGGACATTCGGATATCAGAGAAAAAAGCTGACTAAATGTTAGACAGCTCAGCTCCCAGCCACTGGAGATGCCCTGTGACTGCCAAAGAGCGTCGGTGAATCTCTGACTTTAAATGTGAAACTGTTTCGACCTGTGTTTCTAAATCTACTACACAACTGCTGGACAATGTTTTCCCCCAGATTCTTCTGAACCTCTTCTCCTGGTTGTCTCCCCGTGTAAACTATACCATCTATTGCATAGGGGATGCGTGCATCACAAACCAGAAGATCTTTAGGCCGTACTTGGCAGGCTTGCTTGGCACGTACTGTAGAAACTTGCACCTACCCCTGAATGGCACAAGCTGTTCGTCCACAGTGACACAATCACTGGGGATGAATCGCTGTCTGCAGTTGACCAGGAACAGGTCCCATACATAGCGGAAGGCTGCCATATGGTCTGTTTCCAGTCGGAAGGCTCTGGTCCTCTTATCGTCGAAGCGCCAGGTACGGCGAATGTCTTCAAATCTTCCAACAGCCATAGTGGCCTTGTACATGGGATTATGTAGAGGACTCCCAAACAACTTACGGACTGATACATCCCAGTTCTTCTCACTTCCTGCAAGCAGGGTCAATCCAATGAAGGCCATGAATTCATCTTTGAGGACATTTTTCCATTCTTTTCCTCTAGCTGTTGCTACTCTCTGTCCTTCCAAGTTTGTGCACTTCATCACCTCTTGTATTATATCATTAGTTTTAGCTAGTTATAACGTAGGCTAATTTGTTGATAAATAATAATAACAACAGTCATGAAAGACACACACACAATATTATATGAAGATAATACTTACACGTATCAGCTCTTGCTTTGTAAAATAATCTTCCTGAGGGGTGACACTTCTGATATAGTCTGTGTGATCCAAAGTTAATTTATTCCTGACAGCCTCAGTTGATAAGAATCAAAGGTTCCCATTGGATTCCATAGAAAATGCATGCGGGTCATTTTTGACCCACTTATGGAAGCTTGGGGTAGTATTACAAAAACTACAATTTCTTAAAATGTATAAAAGGTAAGTTAAAAATGTAAATGGCATTATATCAAAAACATGTTTTTTGAGGAATACCTGGAATATGAAATAATAACAATTTTTCATTACGAAGATATTTCAAGAAAACAACCTCACCGGGTCATTTTTGACCCACTTATGCATCTAAGGGTTAAAAGCCAGACACACCTGAATACATATTTGTACAAAACCTATGAGCTTTTTCCAAATCATTCCAACTGTAATACCTACCAACTCCAGCACCTATACTGTAATTGACCTTTGCAGTGGATCCGTTTCTGTTTTGTTACATAAAGACAATAAATATTTGATTACATTTTTGATGGACAGCTATACACATTTACAAGATTACTGCAAAGGTACAGTGAGTCACCTACATACTCTCCCCTCTGCATCTGCTTGTGAGATTGACACAGTGGTCCTTCTTTGAAATAAGAAATAAAGCATAAGCATAAGTTCTTAAACTGGCCAGAACATTAACTTGCTGTCTTTGCCTTTATAGAAAACCAGCTGATTAAAGTTATAATTTGTAATTTTCCACATTAAAATGTCTAAAAACAACTAGACCTATATGTTGAGTTGTGTTCTTACATTATCCCAAATGTTTCCATCAATTCCCAAACCAGAGAAATCTGTGATTTTAATCCTGGTTAACGCTCCGTTTCATTTGTCAGCTGTGAATGACATAAAAACCTTTATGATCATGTGTCAGTGTTGTATCTGTCTGACAGAGGCTCAACATTTACTTTTCTCTAACTTTAACCCACATACACTTTTTACACCTTGGTGGTTTTCAGCTCTATATTTTAACCAGATGAAGGATCTTAGTCATCGGACATTCGGATATCAGAGAAAAAAGCTGACTAAATGTTAGACAGCTCAGCTCCCAGCCACTGGAGATGCCCTGTGACTGCCAAAGAGCGTCGGTGAATCTCTGACTTTAAATGTGAAACTGCTTCAATCAGTGTTTTTAATGGCTATAATCACTGGGTCTGTTTGATTTCCCGAACTACTGAACTGAAGGAATCCAAACTGGGAGAAGCTTATGGTAATGGTGGTAAAGATAACTCTCATGATTCCGTTATTTCATGACGGACGAGGTTACAGACTGCATTTAAAGCCAGGTGTGAGTTAAGCAGGTCTGAACTGTTGAAGTGTGGATTTATGAGGCATGTTAGAGTAAAAGTAAAACTTTACAGTGTTGGGCAAACTCACTGGACTGTACAAGCAACACTGGAAAGGACCTCTTTTTCCATGGACTGGGCCTAACCTAACCTAGCATAGCACAGCTAAGCACAGAACTGTTTAACCTAAGGGTAGGTGATCTGATGATCATATATCGTGGACAATCTTACTTTAGCATGTGGTCTATTTTTCAGATGCATTGTACAGATCACGTCATTAAAGGTTTCTATATTTGGATATTTAATTTCAAAAGTTCAGCCTCTGTTAATCAGCCCATGTTAACTGGTAAACAAATAGCCCACTAACTACAGCTGGACACAGCAGTCTGCTCTGCAGCCTTGGTTAGTAGCTCCACATGAACCAGTTGTCCACCTGAGCAGAACAAGAACCACAGGTACCCCGGGTTACACACACACACACACACACATACACACACACACACACACCTATATACATTCACTAGATTAGACATTGTGTGTTCTTACCTTTGATACCATGTAAGTAAATGTCTCTGAGTACCTGCTGGTATGTTTAATGTTGCACAAAGGTGAATATTACCAACCTCTACTCAATCCTTCAACTTTTACTAACTATTGTCAACTGGGTAGGGCCATGCATCATCATAAGTGATTTCTGGAGTGATGAAATTCCAGAGAGTCATCAATTTCGGAAATTAAAGTTAATTGATCGCCTTCTATTTCCTGTTACAACTAGATGAAGTGAGTCAAAATTAATCAGTTACAACACATTATTAGCAGAAGAACAATCAGCTTACAATTAACAGCATGCTACAAATGAGAAATATCAAAAAACATAATAGTGTTATTTATAATTAGCATATATCATGAGAAAAGTAGAAATGTGAAAAATGTTTTAGATTTAGCACAGTCGTGTGCAGCTGGCACTGGAAAGATCTATGTATTTGGTGTTTGTGTGTAAAATTTGGAAGCTAAAGTATCGTTTTCAGAAAAGTTTATATAGTTTTCGATGTGCTTGCTTTTGCGAGAGATGTAAGATATTTTGTATTTTGTGTATATGGTTTTGGTTTGTGTGTGTGGAGCTTTGACAAACAGGGCCATAGTTTGAGGAACTGTGTTTTTGCAAAAGTGAAAAACTATCAACAAAAAATGGCAGGCACACTAATGTGTTTGCTGTCTATAGTCGGTAAAAGAGATGCAGCTTTTCTGCAGAACTGAGGACAAATGTTTTCTTACATTACCACTCTCCCTGGTTTAATATGAACACAAACGCAATGGGGAAACAAAATCTCTTTATTCTCAATAGTGAACTGAAGATGAAATGAACATAATGTACTGTAAAATACAGTAGGCCTATACAGTATTATAGATACTGTCTGTGTAAGTGGCAGTGTGTAGCAAAATGCTGTGTGTAGTGTTTTGCAAAAAGTGTGAGGCTGAGAGTTAGAATTAGTAGTGGTTGTAGTAGTTGTGCAAACCTGGGCGGACATTTTGCTTCTTGTGTGTCGAGTTTCAAAATCTGTGTATTATTCTTTACAATCATAAAAAACGTAAACTACATCATGGGTCAGTGGGTCACAGTGCCAATGTAAACACTAGATCCGCAGATGGAGATCAGAAAGGAAGTTGATAATTGGAGGGTAAAGCCTTAGTTTAACTCCAACAATGAATCCATATAATCCAGCTGTAGCGACTACTTTTCCTAAAGGCCGCTGACAGACTTAGGCTCCTGTCTGTGACACGTCCACAAAATCATACAGAAATCCAGATGATGTTTACCGAAGGTTTATTGAATGAAAAAACTCAAAAAGGACTGACAAGCAGCTGTTCCAGAAAAATATAAAAACCTGTTGTGATCCGACTGTGAGAATAAAGTGATGATAATACGATGGTGATGATGATGACTATGGTGACGGTCAACAGAAAATATCGGAGCTCTACCAACTCCCTTTGTCTAAATCTCCAGCCACCACCCAAGTGAACACGTAAAATGTGTCAATCTACGGAAGTGACGCAATACGTGCAGCCCAAGCAATTATAAACCTAAGCAAAAACATATTTTGGCTCCTACAATACCGGCCCCTAATTATTGTCTCAAACAATAATAATTACATAATTATAAAAGATAATCACACACAAGTATAATCCAACATTATGGAGAGTCTATTTTGTAGATCTTCTTTCTCCATAATGTCGCCAGACGTTATTGAGCACACAGTCTTGAGAAAGAGTGATCTTTACCATCACTCTGAATCTGAAGTAAAGTCTGTAGTCTGTGTACTGTAGTGTGTGCAAGGGGCAAGGGGCAAAGTCCAAAAAACAACTAAATGAAGTCAGTTTAGGCATGTCAAAGTTCCTCTACCTCCAGTAGAAGGCAGACTTTGTTGATCGGCCTGTTTAGAAAGCCGGTCTTGGTCTTTATCTGCACATGATGAACAAGTCCCTTTTTGTTAAGAATGGTCTCAGGAATCTTTCCAGTTATCCAGGAGTTTCAAGGTGCTGAATCATCCACAATGATCACAATGTCTCCTGGTGTAAAGTTGCGTCTGCGATATTAGACCATTTCTGTCATTCCTGCAGTTGTGGAAGATATTTTTTAATCCATCTTTTCCAAAACAGATCTGACATATATTGAATTTGTCTACACCTGAGCGTATATGTCTTCTTTCTCAAACTGTCATGGTGGAAGCAAAGGCATACTTTTAAGAAGCAGAAGGTGGTTTGGGGTAAGTGCTTCAAGGTCATTTGGGTCTGTAGAAGCCTTGATGATAGATATAGATAGACGACTATTTAGGATTGCCTCAGTTTCACATAAAACTGTGTGAAGACCCTCCTCATCAAGACTTTGCACATTTAAGGTGGAGTTAAGAACCTTTCGTACTGATTTAAATAATCTTTCCCATACACCTCCATGGTGTGAGTCAGCAAGGGGATTGAAGATCCAGTTGATTCCCTTTTGAAGCAGTGTGTTATGAATCTAACTTAGATTCCAGCTTTCAATTGCTTCCTTCAACTCAAGCTGAGCTCCCATAAAATTGGTGTCATTGTCAGACCGTAGTTCTTTCACTTGACTCCGTCTGGCTATAAAGTGCCGAAGGGCGTTGATGAAAGAGTCTGTGTCAAGCGATGATGCCACTTCGATGTGAACAGCTCTTAGAGCTAAGCATATAAAAATGACACCATAGCGCTTCACAATACTCCTTCCACGCTTCACTCCGAAGGGTCCAAAATAATCCACTCCAACATATGTAAATGGAGATTCATCAGGATAGACTCTATCCAGGGGCAAGTCTGCCATCTGCTGTTGTCCAGGGGGTAGCATTTATGCGCCGACAAACAACACATTTTGACACTATTTTTAACACAGTGGTGCCAGGAATCCAGCATTTTTGTCGTAGTCTGGATAACATATGGTTGCAACCACCATGACCCACCTCTTCATGAACATGTCGAAGAATTCGATCAGAAATGTGGAAATCTTTAGCCAGTATGACAGGGTGTTTCATCTCTTCTGGCATTGCTGCTCTGCTAAGTCGTCCTCCAACTCTTAACGCATCATTTTCCAGGATGGGGTTGAGTTTAGGAATGTGACTAGTCCGTTTAACATTCATTCCTTTCCTTAAACTTGAGATTTCATCTGTAAATCTTTTTTTCTGAAAAAAGAAGATTATCTCCATTTCAGCAGCAGCCAGTTCTTCCACTGTGAGATGAGGGTTTTCCTGAGTTTTGAGATTTCCAGTCTCCTTTTTTTTGCAGGTCTCTCTGGTGGATGTTATTTGGATGAAGTTGAGCAAGTACACCACTTGCTTGTTTCCTCTTTCTGCTAAGATCCAGAAGCAGTCTTTTCATTCTGAACATCCATGCTACTGCCCTTTTCAAACAAGTCCAGGATGAGAAGTAATGGATAAAGTGTGTTACTGGATCCACCTTTTCGGACATTATCTGAGTAACATTTACAGTTATGCTCCTGACTTCAGAGTCTTTTAATGAGATTTCTTTGTCATCACTGAGACACTCAGGGAAGTCACTCCTGAACTGTTGCTCCCACAGCTCATCAAGTTTTACAACTGATATCCTGTTGACATTTATTGTTGACTGTTCCTGAGGATCTTCTTTTTTTCCTCCTAATGGTCCAATAACTCTCCAGTCCAGCAACTTCTAGGCCTGAAACAATGCTGGTTTCAAAGACTTTATTTATTATGTATACACTGTTGCATTCCCCTTTTTAGCTTTCACTTGCACAGGCACGATTGAAGTTTGCAGTTATCTTCACTGGACCCAGTAAGACCACTGGTTTGCACAGAAGCTAAAGCAGTCGTTTTAGCTGCATCCTTTATTTCTGCTTGCTGTTTGTCCATTTCCTTTTTTCTTTGGTGGATATGCAACATCCTGGGATGCTTAAACCACATATGTTGCAGCTGAGTCGCTCTCTGCGGTCTTTGCTGAGGTGCCCTTTACACAGACAGCCAAAACATATTCCATTTTCTCTTAAGAAAGCAATTTTCTCATTATGTGCCCCTTTTTCTAAATGTGGACACATATCCAAAGCATGTCCACCTCCACAGAACAAACAGCTCCTCAAACCAAGCAAGCTTTCCTTTTCCTTGGTGCCTTTATCACCTTTTTCTCTGTCTGCAAGTGTCACAGTGGTGGCAAAGATACTTCCTTTTATTCTTGGTTGAGGCTGTGACTTTGACCTCCTTGGCTCTTTCCTCGCTGTGTCACTGATATCTCCAAACACTGGATCTGTTACAATCTTCACCTGCCCTTCTAGGAAATTCACCATATCCTTAAAAGTAGCTCTTTGACTGTGTTTTTCCTGGAAATCACAGACCATAGTTCTCCATTTATCCCTCAGCCGATAGGGCAATTTCTTTATGATGATGAGCATATTAGAAGGTATATCGAGCTCCTTCATGTGGTTGACGTCTTCCATAGCGTTACAACATCCTCTTAGAAAGAAAGTGAATGCTTGTAGAGCCTTTGTGTCATCAGATTTTATTGATGACCATGAAAGAGCCTTTTCCATATAGGCTGTAGCAATTTTATGCTCATTACCAAAATGCTCCTGCAGTAAAGATTCGGCCTTCCTGAACCCTCTGTCCGAGTCCATGTGTAGGCAGCTCCTCACAATTTCCCTTGGCTGTGCTCTTGTATATTGTTCCAAATAATATAGACAGTCTCTGGAGTTTTCATTCTTGCTTTCAATACTGTGTTCAAAGCATTTAATGAACATTTGGTACTGAAGCGGATCACCATCAAAAACCTGAATTTCCTTCTTTGGCAAAGAAGAAAGACATTGTTGCTGAATTAACAATGTGGTGATTTCATTTTGTTTTTCCATAACTGAGAGGATATTGTTCTGTTCACCATTATTTGAAGCAGGTAAGGTAGTTGGAGATGTCACATGTGCATGTTTATCTGCATTTCTGATGCTTGACTGGAATGTCATAGGAACTGTGGTGAGAGATTGTAATTGAGTTGTTATTACAAGTGTATTACTGGTTTGTGGATTGGTAATACCTTGCTTTGGGAGGATTTGTCCTTGTGTATGCATGTCTTGTAACTTTGTCACAAATGATCCTACTTTAACATCAAGTGTTTTCTTTTCCAGTTGTCCTTTCTCAAAATATGATGTCATACCATCAGACATTTTAGATAGATGACTCTGTACAATGAATCCTCTTGAAGCTCCAAGCACCTGCACTTTAGCCAAAGTTGCAGCAATATCTGCCTCCATCTCCAGCTGCTCTTTTTTCCTCCTAAGCAACTCCTCCTGTTCTTCCAAAACATGTTTGTCTTTCAGCAGTTTTTGTTTTACAAGAAGAGGAACTACTTCAGCCTCAGCTTTAATGTGTGCAGATGAAGTACTTGACACTCTAGAGCTTGATCTAGAAGAACGTTGTTTGCTCCTCCTGCTGCTTGCAACATTTGACACACTGTCACCTGGTTGTATTTCTTCCTGTATGTCAGCTGTTGCCTTAATGTTTGACTGGGCGGAGTGAATGTCATGTTGAGTCTCAATGTGGGGAATTTTCTCCTTTGATTCAACAGGTGCTTTATCAGGTGAGATGGGAGAAATGTCTGTATCTGTAGCAGTTGGTGGATCTGCGGTCACATGACCTGTTTTCAGAGAGTGTCTTTCAGTCTCAAAAAGCCATTGTTTCACATCTTCCATGAAATCTGTGTTGCATTTCGTTATGCGTGTAAACCAGTCACTCTGGGTTTCCTGTTCCTCTTTGGGAAGCAATACAATAACTGATTCATGTGTTGCTTTTGCATTTTCATACAGTTGAATCAGTTTCTCCAGGTTGCATTGCACATCCTTTGCATTTTCATCCATTTTCATGAGCTCTTTTATTTCATGTGTGAGCCCTTTAAGTTTTTTCACAGTTGACTGACGTTCCTTTTGGAGAGTTTCAATTTTGCAAGCCAATGCCTTGGTTGTAAGCTTGACCGTCCTCCTGTCCTCCATTTCATCATTCACTTCATTTGTCCCACTCATTTTGACGTTTTCCAACGTGCATGCTCATCAGAGATACACAGCAACACATAAACGCCACTCCATTTACTCCATAGATAGTAAAACATTTGTGTAGTTAATAAATCTCTTTATTTACACACAGTCGTTGTCCTGGTGTGTTCCTTTGAAGTATAGGCTGGAGATCCATTGAATCAAGATGTAACAACTTCTCATATATAGACTGATTCATTCTGGATTTATAAAGTAATAAGTTATTTCCTCTTCAGATGATGGTGCCCCCAATTAACATGGATTTTTTTATTATAAGATTATGGCCTTGGTACACTACATTATGGATCCAAATTATTTGTGCAATGTAGAAGATTTAAATTAAATCAAATTCCTTTGACAGTGCTGTATTTGGTTAATAGATGAATCATGTAGCTCAAACGTTTGCCTCCAAACAACAACCCCTCACTTATGGGGATATGGATTATATATGGATTGCGTTATAATTGTTGGCTCTATACCAATGGCACTGCAAGATAATGTAGTATGGTACTGTACATCCAAGGCCAGTCAGTGAATCTGTTAGGTTACTTCTGTAGAGCATCACTGACCAATCAAGTGACCTGGGCTCTGTTCAGTCGCAAGCAAGATCTGTTTTCCTCACCTTTTCCTCGTGAAGTGGTGTTTTGTTTTGCATGTTGTGTTTTCGTTTTTGAATTTGAATCTACTCATTTGTAAATGTGTTTTCTAAAATGTTTTGTTCCGTTATGTTGTGTCTTGGGAAAAGTGTTTTGAGTATTTCTACCTGAATACTTAAAAAAAAGCTACATTGTGTGACTGCTACTTGAAAATATTGTTAAACTAGTAGTGTTGCTAGATGTTGTTCCTGAATACTGTACATGAATGAGTGGGTTGTTTTGGACAAACGTAGCACACATACATACAGGTAGTGACAAAGCTGGATAACTAGTTTTAAAAGAGACCCAGATGGAGGGACAGAGAGAATGGACAGAGGCGTTAGGTCTCACCTTTTTGGTGGGCATCTTTAGCTTCATGAACTCGGCCTCTCGACAGAGAACGTTCCAGGGAGCATGAATCTTCACGAAGCCCATCCCTGGAGTCTTGGCCTAAGAGAAATATATAACATTCAAATACAACTCAGTTGTACAACATGTGTTTTAATGTTATCAGGAATATAAGCCCCTTTTACGCTGGTCAAAAAACCTGCTAAGATCCGCTAACATCAGACTTTTGTCAGCAATGGAAAAGGAAACAATTAACATCACACCCAGGTCACAAGACTCTACAGTAGACATAGGTATTTATTGGCTCCATCTCTGAACATCATTTATGTAAACACAACACCCATGAACATGGTAATTTTCACCCCTTTTCCTGCTGTAAAGTCTTTTGGAGCACACAGAGATTGTAAACACACTTGTCACCTGAAAAGCACGGTGCTGTTAAACCAGAGACACCATGGCTACACTGCACTTGGGGATATGAAGCGTGACAGATCTGTTTCACCAGTTTGCACGGCGGCATTCATAACTTAAATCTAATGATGTGAAAGTTTATTTATATAGCTTTCATGTCATGTATTCCGTATATTTTAAGAAGTCAATCGAATAAGTCGGATGAAGTCCAGCGACAGGTAAAAAACCACAGTTCGAAGGATATCAATAACACAGCTACAGAGGGGGAAGAGGAGAGTACAAGAGGGGATGCAGCTGAGACTGAGGTGAATAGGCCAGTCAAGGAGAGAAATATGGAGCAGAAAACTAGAGTAAAATGGCCGAGGGCAAATAGCAAGAAAGAATGGGAGTCTGTCAATAGAGATTTGTCAGCAATTTTAAGCAGACTAAGAGGAAATGCAAGCGATAGACTAGAGAAGATGGGGGATATAATTTACTCCTATGGTGCAGAAAGATTTGGGGTGCAAGACAGAAAGAGGGTTGAAAGAGCACAGTTAGTTAAGTCGAAACGGCAAAGGGAAATGGAGAAATTAGTTAAGGAAAGAAGACAATTAAGAAAGCAGTGGAAAAGGGCAACAGAGGAAGAGAGGGGGGGAATTAATGTGTTGCAAGGAGATTTGAGAGGCTGACTAGCAGTACTTAGAAGGGCTGAATATCTTAGGAAAAAGAGAAAGAATAAAGAGTATGTAAGGACAGCGTTTTACAGGGACGCTTTCAAGTTTGTTAAAGGATTGTTTAACCAGGAAAAGGGAGGGCAGCTTAAGGCAACAAAGTTAGAAGTAGAAAAATATCTAAGAAACACATATTCAGATTTTGAGCAGAATAGAGTAATAGGCCTTCCACCTGACATGCCGCCAGTAGGAAAGATAGATCATGAGATGGATGTTAGACCACCCAGGTGGAAGGAGGTTAAGGAGGTAGTCAGGCGTGCAAAGGCTTCTTCGGCCCCAGGGCCAAATGGAGTCCCCTACCGGGTTTATAAAAGCGCACCTGATATCCTTAAGTTTTGTGGAGGCAATTAAGAATAGTTTGGGAGAAACAGGTTATTCCCAGAGCATGGCGTAGGGCAGGAGGTGTTTTTATTCCAAAGGAAAAGGAATCCTCAGACCGGAGTCAGTTTCGAATGATCTCTCTCCTAAATGTAGAGGGGAAGATCTTCTTTAGCGTAGTCGCATGGAGATTAACTAGTTATTTAGAAAGGAATAGCTTAATTGATACTGCAGTACAGAAGGCAGGAATACCAGGTTTCGCAGGGTGTTTAGAGCACACTAGCATGATTTGGCATCAGATTCAGGCAGCCAAGACAGAGAAAAGAGACTTGAATGTCATATTTTTGGATTTAGCAAATGCATTTGGTTCAGTGCCACATAGCCTTATTTGGGAGGCATTTGATTATTTTAAAGTGCCTGGAGTAGTGGTTAATTTAGTAAAATCGTATTTCCAAGATATTAGGCTGTGCTTAAGCACAGCAGGCTTCACAACAGGATGGCAGAGGCTAGAAATAGGCATTATGGCAGGGTGCACGATTTCTCCATTGGCATTCACAATGGCGATGGAGGTAATCATTAGAGCTTCTAAGTGGGTTGTAGGTGGAGAGAGGCGGCAGGATGGGATGCGCCTTACGCCAATTAGGGCCTACATGGATGACATGACGTTGATATCTACAACAGTGCCATGTATGAAAAGAGTACTTGAGAGACTTAATAAAAACTTAAAGTGGGCTAGTATGAAAATCAAGCCTAGTAAGTCTAGAAGTATCTCAATAAGCAGAGGGAAGTTAAGTGATAGGAAGTTTGTAATAGACGAAGAGGAAATTCCAATAATTAGGGAAAAATCAGTAAAGAATTTAGGTAGGTGGTACAAGGCAGAACAGGTAGTGCAGTTTCGGAAGGATGTTGCTGAGGGACTGGATAGAATAGATAAATCAGGGCTTCCAGGAAAGTTGAAGCTGTGGTGTCTGCAGTTTGGGCTATTTCCCAGGCTGATGTGGCCACTGTCTGTATATGAGATTCCAATATCCACTGCAGAAAAAATGGAAAGATTAGTTAGCTTTTACATTGGCTAGTGGCTAGGTGTTCCTAGATGTTTAAGCACGGTGGCACTGTATGGGAAAGGCATACTTCAGCTCCCAGTAACTAGTCTAGTGGAGGAGTTTAAATGTACCAAGGTTAGGACAGAGCTCCTGTTATCTGGGAGTAAAGATGCGGTAGTTAGTAAGGTGGTTCCAAACCCAATCAAGGGGAGAAAGTGGAATCCAAGAATCGCAGTGCAGGAGGCAGAAGCAACGCTCAGGCATACAGAGATTGTGGGTAATGTCCAAATAGGCTGGGGAGGCTTGGGGCTTGGCCCAAGCAAACCGGTGTGGAGTAGAGCAGGTCCCAAGCAGAAGAGAAAGCTAGACGTGGAGCAGGTTCGTAGACAGGAGGAAATATTAAGGGGTGCTAAGGCAGTGGCCCAGGCTAAGCAGGGACAGTGGGTGAATTGGGAAGGTGTAGACAAGAAAAAGCTTAGCTGGAAAGAACTCTGGAGTATGGAGGAAAGTAGTATTAGATTCTTGATAGGGGCAACTTATGATGTACTGCTAACTCCCCAGAACCTAAAACTCTGGGTAAATGGAGACCCACTATGTTCATTGTGTTCAGGTACTGCAACTTTAAAGCACATTCTGTCAGGGTGTAAGGTTAGTCTGTTGCAAGGCAGGTATACGTGGCGACATAGGCAGGTATACATGGCGACATAACCAGGTTTTAAAAAGCTTAGCTGCAGGAATTGAAGAGTTACGGAGGCAGGCAAATTTAGGAGGACCTAAAACAAAGAAAGTTGAGGGAGAGAAAGTTGGTAAGACAACAAGAAGGCAAGGCAGCTTAGAAGGTGCTTGTGATTGGGAAATGCAGGTAGATTTAGGAGGAAAGCTTGTTGTTCCCCAGGAAATAGCCAATACAAAGCCTGATATAGTCTTGTGGTCTAGGAGTAGAATGAAAGTATATTTCATAGAGCTGACTGTTCCGTGGGAGGCCTTAGTTGAAGAAGCATATGAAAGGAAAAAGCTCAGGTATGCAGAGTTAGGGGCAGAAGCAGAGCAGCGAGGATGGAAAGTTAGGATTTGTCCAGTGGAAGTAGGATGTAGAGGATTTGTAGCAAGATCTGTTGTCTCTTTGGTGAGGGAGTTAGGAGCAAGTGGACAGAGTGTGAGAAAAATTGTAAAGGACATGTCAGATGAGGCAGCAAGATCCAGTCAGTGGATTTGGATGAGAAGAAGTAATGGTAGCTGGGGGCCAAGCAGGGGGAGCACTTACGATAGACAGACTCTTAGGAGAAGCAAGGAAGAAATCCAGGAAGAGGAAGTGTTTTTAATTGGGGGGTGTGGCCTGTGTGAGCCTCTTTGAGACCATGTGGTTAGTCCAGGTGAGGTGGCCTGTATTGTTTGCTTGTATTGAATTGGTTTGTAGTGTGTCTGTGGCTGTTTAGGTGAGTTTGTTTGTTTTAGGTGACTTGCATGGTGTGGTGTTGGAGAGTGGGGGGGGGGGGGTAGAGCACAGCCTAATCCGGCGGGGGAGAGCTAGCCCAAAAAGGCACCTCACCCTGACTCTACCTCCCTCATTGTCTTGGAGAGTGGGGGAGTAGGGGGGGTAGAGCACAGCCTAATCTGGCGGGGGAGAGTTTAGCTCAAAAAGGCATCTCTCCTTGACTCTACCTCCCTCATTCAAAATGGCCACCACTTTCTCCAACTGTTTAGGGGAGTTTGTTTGCTGAATCTGCTAGTGTGTTTTGTCAGAGTTGATGATAGTGTTGTTTGTGGTAGCATAGGCAAGATAAAGAAAATAGTCGTGGTGTGAGGAGAAGTGATGGCTGGCATTAGGGGAGTGACTCTGGGACGCCAGTGATCACTGTCTAGCCTCCTGGAGGTGTCGTGGGACCAACTAGACGAAACACTGGTGAAAGGAGGTTCCCACCTGATGACCCCAAAGTCATGTTAGTTATCACTGCTCATTAGTCTGTATAGCTAAATTAATAGTTATCATAGGACATGTTAAGTTTAGGGAGCTATTCACTGAGTCTGGTCCATTTTCTGTAGCACAAGTTTCTTGTGTTTATCTTAAAAAATATATATTGTATTACTGTACACAGTATATAGATAGCTAGATAGATAGCTAGCTAGCTAGATAGATAGATAGATACTTTATTTATCCCCTAGGGGAAATTCATGATTATGATATTGTTCTATTGCTTAATATACAAATTTATTTAAATGTGACCTATTTTCTGAGGTTTTCCTTACTTATAGTGTATTATATAAGGTTTTGTGCATGTAAATGGTCTCCAGAGTCACAAGGATCAAAGTTTACATCAAAGGGAGTAACTGTCAGGGTAAATCCCAGTTTTCTCCTTTGTATGAAATTCCTCGCTAGTGGTCCAGACTTTACTTCCTGGTCCAATTGACATCAATACTTCTCATGATGCTGCCTACCTGCAAGCTTGGCACGCCCCCAAACAAGGCACAGGACATAACTACTTACGGTGAACAATTTTCATTAGTTTTGTAGCCATGCTGAAAAGACAGTGTTCTTAATTTCCTGCAGAAATCTACTTCATTTTTTCACGGTTCTCCACTGCTCCAAACATTATAGTGTGAGCCTGTACTTCAAGGAGGACTGCTTCAGAAACCACGAACGGTTAGACGTTTCATATTCACAACGGTTATTTTCTGTAATTCACACTAGATTTTCGCCGAACAGGGGACTAAGACTCACAGCCTGTCGGCCTGCATTGTTGTGTATGTTAACCGCATTATGGTGACCTGATCATGTTAGTAAGAAGCAGCATAGCAAAGATATAAATGCTTAAATGTTTGTCAGTGTTGACATGCTGTACCTCGTTAGCTCAGATAAATTATCCACAGTTTAATCCCCAAGTTTGTTTTTCAGTAACTCTGCCCACCAACGTTAAATTCCTTCAGCTTTATCAGCATTGTAAATCAGCAGGAGCTGAAGCCGTGGAGACTCCCTACCTGTTGACCATCTGTCTGTTCCTCCATTATTTATATTTCTTTATTCTGGAAGTGTCCATACATAAAAATAAAAAAATATTCCAAATTAAAAATATTGTCATCCGAAGACAGAACGTTAATATTCAATGCTGAATGAAGTTAGTGAGACCTCACTCCTGTCACTTACTTGCCAAAAGAAGGACAGAATGAATGATTGAACAGAATGACTGTTATGTTCTAAATCATTTTTTTTACAGAAAAGAATAAATTCTTATGGAACCTCTCTATGGATCCTCAACATTTTGATTAGTAACTGTAGTTTAACTACACATTATTTATCATTAACTGTAACAGATTACAATTCCAATTACTTTTCAGATGAATTATACAGATCGCCTCAATAAAAGATGCCATATTTAGATATTTGATTTTAAAAAGTTCAGTTTCTGTTAACCAGACCATGTTAACTGTTAGACAGCTAGCCTGCTAACTACAGCTGGAGACAGCAGCCCTTTCTCTGCTGTGCAGCCTCTGTGATTTTGTTAGGGTTAGGATTAGGATTGTGATTCTACTTCAAAAGATTTTCATATGATCTTTTGGCCACAAGTGATTTAAGTACTTAATCTCATTATGTATTAGTGACTCCCCAACACTAGTTATATCCAACTAGTCTGATTTTGGTAGACGTTTGTGCAGTGGAGGCTGCTGGTCTTATAAGGAGGGGAAGCTCATTTTTCGGCCTACATCATAAAATATGTCCGTTTATTTAAATGTAAATTCGCAGAGTGACAGAAGAGAGTCGCCAAACACAATGCTAGTCGTTTTTAACAAAGACAAAGTCGCTGAGGATCAGTAACGTCTCCAGATCAACTCCGAACAATGGAATGAAAAACTTGAAAAATGCTCCGGTGGATGCTTATACTTCAAGATTGCTGATTCGCTCATTTCACTGTCAATCAAAAAGGGACTCAGCCTCAGACAGATCATCCAATCATCATGCAGAAGCCGAGCGTCCGGGCCAGCCCACTGTCCCATAGACCCCCAGAGACGCTGAGCGTCCAATGGGCGGGACAAAGCCCAGCATTTATCCAATGACCGTCTTGTTTCGCTGCAGTGGAACAACCCACTCTATGCTTCCCAATTGAAGTCAGTAGACGCTCGGCGTCTACACTGTGTGTAATGAATGAATGAGAAAAAGTCCTGTCGGTTACCTGTGATAAGTAGCTGATTCTGAACAAAAGATGAACGTGTTCTAGCGCATATTTAGTCAATGAAATGTTCACACAACAGCACATATTTGACCACTTATTTTGTTGACATTTTAGGGTAAGCTGAGCTTCCCTTGCAGTCTTAGAGCAATCGCCACTGCGTTTGTGTGGTTATTTTGTAACAGCCTAGTGTCATTTTCATGTGATACATCAGTGGAAACAAAGTTGACAGCTATGCATAACGGCACTTCTCAAATCAGAGGCTGCAGATTTGCCAACATATGTGTCCTGCTGCCCTAAGGTCCTGCAGGGATTTAATGAACTGAAGGAAAAGCTTTTTATTCAGTATAAATTAGCTATGGACAATAGACACTGTAGGAGCGGCCAGGGTATGTGGGCCATCAGGAAGGATGAGCCGGGCTCGGAGCAGTAGTCTTTGTTTGCGCGGAGGTTTAACAGTTGTTGGGCTCACCAGTATCCCTCCTGTTACTGGTGAGCCTTGGCTTTTACTGGGCACTTGGGAGACAAAGTGACCAGCCTGCCCTCAGTACATGCACAGGTTAGACTGGCAACGACGTTCCCGTTCCTCTGGGGTGAGAGAGGTGCGGCCCAGCTGCATTGGCTTGGACTCCCCCTTCTGTTGCCCTGGTGAGGATGAGGGACTGGTGGAGCCCCCTCGGGAATGGACAGACGGCTGACGAAGAGGGACACCCTGCTGCTTCTCTCATCTGCGGGCCTGGATACGGAGATCGATCTGTATGGCCAGCTCGATCACCGCGTCCAATGTAGAAGGAATGTCATGGGAAACCAGCCCGTCCTTAATGTAGTCAGCCAGACCGTGGAAGAAGACGTCACAGAGGGCTGCAGAATTCCAATTGCTCTGGCTGGCCACAATGTCTAATCTAGTATATACAGGTGTGTGTGTGTGTGTGTGTGTGTGTGTGTGTGTGTGTGTGTGTGTGTGTCTGTGGGGACACCGACAAAGGCAAGATGGCCGATTCAAAGTGGTCACTGTGACCACATGACCTGAACAAAGGAGACTACACAAAATGGCAATAAACAAGGAAACTTCTCAAAATGGCCGCTGAGACCACCTAGTGTGTTTGAGAGGGAAGGTGTGAGTTTCTTTGTTAGCCTAGCTCTCGTAATCTAAAGGTACCATGTTAGAGGGGGAAGGTTAGCTTCATGCAGGATCTAGAACTAAGACGTACTGCAGGTATGTGTGTGAACATACGAGTACTCGATTAACTGTATGACTGACCACAACCTAAGCAAACATTACAACAAGACATCAACCAACGAGTACATTAACAAAGTTAAGACTTCTGCTGCTAGCTGCTCTCCAGAGCAAGCCAAGAAGGGAAGAGAGAGAGAAGAGGTCTAGAAGACTGGTTTTGTTTGGTGACACCCTTGGGGGTCACATGTCACACGCTGACCCACACTGGCTGGCCAGTGGGGTCCGTGGGGGGAAGGGTCGTCCCCAGGTGTGAAAGGTGAGGAACTGTGGAGTGTGAGTTCCTTTGTCCAGTGGAGCAAAGATACATTTGGTCTCTTGAATGGTGGGACCCAACAATACCCATAAGCCCCCGTGCAGTCTCTGAGCTGAAAGCCCCCAGGCTGAACACCTTGCCAGCTCTCTGGCAAACAACTGAAAAGAAGCACAGGCTGGAGTCTCCCCCACTCAGCAGTGCCCCACGGATGAGCCCTGCCCATCAGGTGATTGATAGTGAAGGCCACCCTCGCCTCCTCAGTGGCGAAGGTGCGGGGCTGAAGGGGGAACAGCAAGGAACAGTTAGTTAGGAAAGGGCCACAAGACTCTGGGTCTCCATCATAGCGCTCCGGAGTTCCCACCCGGGACTTGGGGGAATCTCTGGGCAAAGGTGAAGCTGGAGCTGGTTCTGGTACCGTTTGAGCTGATGAGGGCATGGGAGCAGCGGACTGACTCAGGAAGGTCGTCAGTTGCTGTATTTGCCTTACTAACGCTGATAGCACCTGTCCATTAGCCTCAGCCACCTGTCTAGCTTCCGAAGCGGCAGCGGACATCATGGCCTCATGCTGCTGGATAACGCCCTCAATTCTCTCGAGGTGTATCAGGGGTGTGGGATTGTGCGCTAGGTCCATTTCTGGCCAGATTGTACTGTAACAGGGTGTGGTAGGACCCAATTGCAGAACAACCAAACAGGTGAATAGTTGGTAATGACTTTTATTAAAGAACCAGCAGAGATATTGCACACAGGTGGGTATTGGGGATAGAGGAATGGGTCTGGGGCCGGAGATGCCATGTTATGGAGCGGGTGAGTGGAGCGGGTTGGGGAGGCTCACACACAGGGACGAGTTGGCAGGAAGGCAACGGTACCGTTAGGGAGCAGGCTGGAGACATAGTCGAGGGTGCAGGAGGATCGGAACCAGGTCACCGGGGCAGACAAACCAGGAAGGAGCAGGCAGGCGGGTAATCAGAGTCAGACGAAGGATCAGGAAACCAGCAGGGAAGCACTCACGTTGTAATGTCGGAGCTGGAGAACGCCAAACAGCCACAGGGACAGGCAGATGGGGACCACGAAGCGCACAGGCAGAACTCGTGGCTGAGGAGAAGGCTGAGGCGTTTACTGGGGCAGAGACGAGGCAGGATGGTCAGGGACGAGCAGAGTCGATACAGGGAAGTCAGTCCGGAGATGAATGCTGGAAAGTCTTGCATAATACTAGAACAATCTGGCAAAGAGCAAGTGAACTAGGGATGTATCTGGCCTGATTGGAGATGGAGTTCAGCTGGGAGCAACAGGTGAGGACAGTGAGGCTGATTAGGAGGTGTGGCAGAGTGGAGAGTGACACAGAGGCATTGCAGGCTGTGACAAGTACATTAAACAGTGAACAAAACATGCACTCTCACATAAGTCATATTTTTATGTGGTGCTGCTAAAAAAAACAAATAGCTACAAAACTGAAAAGCATCTGTTGTTACAAAAGTAAAAAATAAATATGTAGAATAATAAAAACTAGAAAATTCCAGGGAAATTTTGAGTGCCACGGGGGCTACTGCCGGGATGAGTACATGATTTATTTCCAGTGTTCATAAGTCACCCTGATCATATTCTGGTTTTGAGAAATGTCTTGATATAAAAGACTCTGATATAAAACAATGTCACATCCCTCAATCATGTATTATGTGGGAAATATCTCATATTCTGTCTTGTTTTTTTTAATAAAACAAGAGGCAACATGTCTACAAACTGGCATTTAAAGGGTTAAAATCCTGAAAACTAATAATCATTTGGTAGGTTTGAGCAGAACTGAAGTGGTTTAAGAGATATATGCAAAAAAAGCAGAAAAGAATATTGATATATGATGATTTTATAGCATTTTCTTTGTTTGTCCTTTTTTGGACGCGAGGAACCCCAGAGGGTACAAAATGTGTTACCAGTGTATAATAGACCTGTAACAGTAACTGACATTAGATTTTAAAAATATGTCAAAAAAGACACTTTCTTGCAGAAATCCATACCTTCAGCTGTAACACAGCCAAAATGATCAGCAAATCAAATAAGAAAAGTAAAGAAAATGTCCAAAAAAGGACAGAGGGACCTCTGAGGGTTAATAAATCCCATGAACCGCTATTTAAATTACCACTATTATGTTTTTTTCTGTGCTAAATTTAACATTACTGGGGAGGAGAGCAACGCGACTAGAAGTGACAGCGAGAGAGGGCTAGTAGCTTCTCCTCTCCTCTGTCTCAGCGGAGACCGTCACAACTTCATTCACTCTTTTAACAAAACAAAAAAAAAAGCAACGAAGGAAGCAGTAAATGGACTTACATATTTAAGACCTAACTAAATGTAATTTAAGACCTAACATGCGGCTAATGTAAAGCTAGCAGAGCTTGGAGAGTTGGTTATCTGGTTGCTAGGCGCACGCAGGCACGCACACAGGTCAGGAGCTGCCGTTGCCATGGCAATGTGAAAATCTGACCAGAATTTGGCTTCTACATGGCTTCAAAACAACTGCAAATTATGAGAAAACCGTTACTTCTTTTCATAAACCGAAAAGACCGTGCCAAACACTGAAGCCAGACGTTTCTACAGTCTCTATTTTATTCAGATATTCCTTAAAATGAGTGCGTAAGCTCAGTGTGAAGACAGAGAGAGATTCTTTAAAAAAAAAAAGATGATTACATTAGGTGTCAATGAGAGTGAGACAGGTATTGCTGCCGGACTCGGCACCCCCGTTTAAATTTTGTGCAGACCCTGCCTGTCAAAGTTACATTTTATGAATCGCAACAACTATGTCTACATTTTCAGAAAGAATTATTTGTCTCCTTTTTACGGTTTGGCCGCGAGCTCGAGTTAAAAATAAAAATAAAGGTTATTTTTTACTGCTTCACGCACTCTAGCCAACTGACGCTTTCACTCTAACTTTGAAGAAAAAGTGATTTGCACTCCTCCTTTGAGTGCTCACAGTTTGAAAAGTTTACATGTTATGTAAAAACAGTTCCATCTTTTTGAGAGAGCAGAAGTTTTCCTCCGTTTTACAGTTTGAATCACATTTCTACGTGCAGGTATGAGAGAGCTGGGTGACTCAGCAAAAAGGTGCAATTTTGTAGAAAAAAGGTGGGTTTCTAAAGAAAATTCCAATGCATTTCTAATGCATTATTTATTCCCAGTTTTTTGGGAATAACTTTGGGAAAAATTTGAATTTTAACACCAAAAGTCATAGCACCCCTTGCGGGATCAAGACGCACGTTTTGATGTATATATTACCGGGGTTTTCTCAAAGCTGCGGGACGAGTTACGCGCCGAAATTTGGCGGAAGAATAATAAACCCGAAACAGAAGATTAATAGATGCCTCGGGGCTCTGCCCCGAGGCACTCCTCTCAGCTATTCTAACTGTAGAGGAGTGCCTCGGAGTTGAGCACCCGTGGCACTAAATACAACTTATCCATTAGGAGTGTTTCAATTTGTTCCACTTACAGAAGGCTATGTATATACATATATACGTAACTCAATCACTGCTTGTGTTGTGCACGTCTGCAAATGGCACGGACCATGGAGTGGCTTATGTGCGCATGGGATGGGACACTGTAATGAGGCTTGAGCGCTTTTTATTTAATCTACTACTGCATATAGGTGGATAGCCATTTAAAAATATATACCAATAGCTTCGGTAATGTCTTTGGCCCTGTCTGCTTTCACATCTAGAGGCTTCTTAAAACAGCAGGGATAAGTTGTTGGACTGGCTTTCCTTTCCCTATCTCCAGTGATTGGCACATCTAATATGCATTAGCATGTTTGACATGTTGTTTTGCATCTTGTCCATCACATTATCTTAACCATCACAAAGAGGCTTGTTAGCCTGTGGATATGATTAGCTCCTGCTGCCAGCAGACTTTGGAGAGACTCACTGCTGCAGTTTGGTTAAGTTACCCAACTTTTGGTGCCTGTTATTGTTGATAAGTGTTAAGCATTTTGATTAAAATACTTTTATTTATTATAGATGTGCTAATGTCATAATACAAAATAAATACAAGTTGGCAGAGTTTTGTTCACTTACTGTCAAAGTACACAAGGAGTATCAACACAGTTATCACAGTTGAGTAAAAACACATCATTTATCAGGTAGCCTACAGCTTAATATTTTGGGAAGATAATATGCATATTGTTTTGCATTCACTCAATACTAGCATAGTATGTCCTGTACTCTTGTGGCCTAAAGATGCACAACACCCAATACTCCAAAACTTCAGACGCAATATATTACACAATATATAATCCTAACCATAACCCTAACCCCAAACCTCCCAGCATTCATTTGAATGAATGTCCCACCTGTTTGCACCTGTCACCCCACCTGTTCACTGTGAGCTCTGTGCAGGGCCCAAAAATAAAACTTATTATAGGGCTTGACAGTAAAACGTAATACAGTTTTAAAGTGCTTAATTTTTTATTTTTATTTTAAAGGTGCTATTCAATTTTTTCTAAATGGAATTAAGTGAACTACAGTCAGTTGCTGTTGCTCGTGTTTGTGCATATGCTCACAGTTTGTATGCATGAGCGCGCATCCTGGGCATCAGTCAAAACAGCGATCAGACTGGGAAAGAAATTCCTCCCTGTATGGCGCCAATTTAAGGATTGCAGCAGTAATAGTAATAGGTTTGCACCTATGCCTGTGGTCACCAAAACTGGTCACATTTGAGTCTGCATCCTGTTGCCATCTGTATTCTTCCTAATAATAATATATTCAGCCTCTGCAACATCACACCAATTTGATTTACCACCAGTGGTCACCATATCAAATAATTTGTTGTTAACACACAGGAAGTTTGCAGTGGGAGTTTACATTTGCCCTTGCAACCGGTTTCAGGAGAACAGGAATCAAGACTTTCTAAAGGTTTTTTTTTTTCTTTTTTTTTTTTTGGGGGGGGGGGGGGTTCTATACCTTTATTAGGGTAGCAGTGACAGAGACAGGAAAGTTTGGGCTGAGAGAGAGAGTGGATGACACACTCGAACCCAAGCCACTGCAGTAAGGACCGAATTCCTAATGGTACACACTCTACCAGGTGAGCCACCGAGGTGCCCCTGAATCAAGACTGTATATGTGGTACAACAGGTCAGCCAGTTTAAGTCACTGCTGTAGTGAGTCATATTTTCTATTTATATGTTGGCATCAGGACATATACATAGGTGGACTATCAGATTACACATTTAAATGACTGATGATATATTAATCTAAGCTGCAACCCTGGAGAAAGTGGATGTCCCCTAATTTCTCATAGTCAGATATAAACCAAGCTGAAGCCACGTCCAACACTGTTTACTTGTGAAAATGTTTAATATGACCATTTTACCTTGTGTTATTCATGGCTGATTCTTCTGCAACAATGAAGTTGAAAGGACCATCGGCTTGTGTGATGATCTGTCTTACTCTCTGTTTAGACCCTCAGATTTATTTACTTAAGCCCCTTTTCCACTGGTCAAAAAAATTGCTAAGATCTGCTAACATCAGGCTTTCATTTGCAATGGAAAAGTTCAAGGTTCAATCAGCATTCACACCAAGTCAGATAACTCTGCAGTAGATACAGGTATTTATCAGCTCCAATCATCATTGATGTAAACACAATAGCCAGGTGAACTCGTTAATTTTCTTCCCTTTTCCTGCAGTAACGTCTTTCAGAGCAAAGACACTGTAAACACACCTGTCACCTGTCCAGCAAAACACCAAAAACACCACAGCTACACTGAGCTCCAGGATGAAAGAGTGAACGTTGCTCCGAAATAAGTTAGTAGTAATAGTTAGTAACACACAATCACTGATTGAAGTGTCTCACATGGAGGCTCTGACACTTTTACAGGTCCAACAACCTGGAGATAAGACATGACAGATCTGTTTGACCAGTTTGCACGGCAGCTAGCAGCTCATTCTCTTTCCACTGTGTCCGTGTGTGTGCTCTGTAAGTGCATGTGATGACATCACTCCATGCAGTTGTGTGTGTCCTCCTCCCTTTTATTAGTGGGTTTACGTGTGTAAAAAACCCGCTAAGTTTGGTGGAAAAAGGGTATAATTGAGCAAAGGTGGCGGATCCTTGTCTGGGTCATTCCATTGCACTTTAACTACTTGTCTTCTAAAACCTAAAGCATGTATAATAAAGAAAACTCTGACATTGTTTTTCTCAGGTGGTACAGGAATTAGGACTAGGCCTCTGTTTTCCTTGGGGATTTCCCCTCCCCTCCCTGTTGTATTTGTCCAAAGTCTGTCCTCGTTGTCTATACAACAGTTTTGGTAAAAGTTTATTTTCTGGAAACTTAACATTCAGCTTGACGGAATGAGAACAGGTTTTAAACTCCAACTGATTAATTTAAGTTACGAACATTTGGACAGTCAATAATTGTACTACTGGGTTAAAACTTGTCTCTTGGGGCATCACGTAGCGCAGTGGGTTACGCAGGCGCCCCATATATAGTGGCTACAGTCCTCACTGCAGCTGGCCCCCGGTTCAACTCCCGCTTCGGACGGCCCTTTCCTGTGTGTCATTCCCGCTCTCTCTGCTTCCCCATTTCCTGTCTGTCTACTGTCCTGTCCATTAAAGGCACAAAAAGCCCCCCAAAAAATTCATAAAAAAAAAAAAAAAAGAACTTGTCACTTCATGACCACAGCTTTTGATGTGGAAAAAAAATTGCAAATGGGGAAAATGCTGCAAGCCCAGAAAAGGATACCCCCTGTCATGGTTAGCAGTCCAAAAGCAGACAGCTCAGAGGTCACACTCTATTTGCAGAACATCTAGAGAAGCAGAGATCACTAAAAACAAAGCTGAGATAGCTCCTTCATACCTCAGAATGAACATGAATATCATCTTTATGTGAAGAAACAAGAGCAGGTATACCTAGGGGCGACTTCAGACAGCAGAGGCAAGCACTAAATATGAAGACAGCAAATACTAAAACAAACCACAAACTTTAGAGCAAGTGTCTGGATCTGAAGCTGGTGAGCACCAAGGAAAGAACAAAGACATGATACATGTCACCAACACTTCTGTCAGATTTTTCTGCATGTTCTAAGCAGAGCCGGCTTCAGATTCCTAGTAGTAATTTACAAAGGTCACAGAACTCCAACCCTGAAACCAATCATAGTGGTGGATTTAGACAAACAGAAAATACTAAATGACTCTCCAAGACGAAAGGCCAGCTTATGTACAAGGAAACCCAGGTGCATATCTTCCCAACATGAGTCCAGAGATTGGCAAGATGCAAGGTACCTTCAATGACATGAAAAGGCAGGAGACTACCACAATCAGAGGATCTCTGAAAGAGACTGAATCTGATTCAAGAAATTGTTGATTAAGACATTCTGTGTATATGAAGTGTTAAACAACACTTAAAAATGTGTTCTATTGGATTTTGTTTGTTTGTTGTGATACAGTGGATTCCTACAACAAATACAATAACCAGTGTGACAGGATAAGTTCATGATTTTAAAACATTGGTCTAGAAAATAAGACCCAATGCAAATGTGGTGGGGAATGCTCTCCGAGTGTAGGTGAATATAGTATGTGTCGTGTTGGTGAATGCAGCCCTAGGCCTGAGTCCACCTGCACCCAACTCTCTAATCAGGGCCAGATTATATAAAGTACCTGTTGCTCTATCATTTAACAAGCACAAGTCAGGATCTGAAACTTTTGGCTGTCAACCTAGAGTCAGAGGCATATTGATTTCAGGTTGTCCATCTGTATTGGAATCAGAATACTGTCTTGTTCTGTGATGTATTTGGTTCCATCTACTGGTGGCTGCAAACAGCAGGAATGGAGAAGTGTTATCACAGACAAACATTAAGAAAAAATTTCTCTTCATGCACTCAGAGTGAGCTTTAAAGTCCACTAAACGGCTTCATCCGTAAGTTTTCCTCTGCTTACAGTTATATCGACATGTTTATGTCACTAGTTTTGGGTTTAATTACAATATGTTTTATGATTATTACTTTATTGTGGACAGAGTACAGGTGTCTTAGTGGTTGATGTTTAGAGCATTGGTGCTGTGTAAACATTATTTACTATCATATTTGCATTTCTATTACATACATTTATGTACTTATAAGTTCCTGTTTGTATTGGTTCATGTTAGTGATCTTTACTGCACTTATGTATTAGTAATGTTATTTTGCAATTTTACAAATTAAGATATTTTCTTCATTAAATCCTGCCAAACAACAACCTGCCTGTTCCTTGGAGGATGCAATGATGGACAATGTTAAGCTAACTGTATATCTGAAAATCATGTTGCCTGCAGCAACTTTTAGTGAGGACAGCATACCATCCGTGCATACGTATACCCGTTCGTCCCATTTTCATGGACATCTCAGTAACAGCTTGATGGAACTTTTTCAAATTTGGTACAAACATTCACTAGGATTCAAGGATGATTAGATTTTGGTGGTTAAAGGTCAAAGGTCAAGTTACAGTTACCTATCAAAACATTTTTTAGCCATTACTCAAGACTTCACACAGCAATTATGACAAAATTTCACACAAATGATTAATATTTTATGTGACTCTGGATAAACAGGGATGTAATCTGAAACTAATCTGAGTGGAAGAGGCAGACAACAACATAGAATTACCTCCTCTTGGTTGTTTTTTTTTTTTTGCTTTTTGCTTTGCTTGACCTTTTGGTTTATTTTGCTTTTGCAGCCCAGTCAACTGGGCTATTTATTTGCTTGTAATTATTTTTTTCAGTGCAGCTGAGTGGTGTGTTGTTGGGAGGCTGGACACCCCTGGTGAGGTCCCTGCACTTAATGCATGTGAGTAAAAGCACTAACAGTAATAATAACTGCTCTCATTTGGCTGTTTAACACAGTGTTTCCTACATTGACTTATGTTACTGTGTCACCTTTGCAAACAGAACACGGACACATACAGACACTAAAAGAGAGTTCAGGTGGAAAGAAATATATGTAAAAGATTTAAAGATGTAAACTCACATCTTCATCTTTCTCCAGCTCCAGCCCCATGTCTCTCAGTTTCCCCTCAAACTCCTCCCTCCTGAAGGCCTTGTGATCCTCCTGGACGTTGATGGTCTCTCCTGGACAGCCAAGGTCCATGTCAGCCACTGGTGATGATGACAGAGACGATGAATCTTTTGCCCTCCGTGCTGGGTTTTGTCGAAGATGTTCATCTTGATTGTGGGGGTCATGGCCGTGGGGGCCACGGCCGTGGGGGCCACGGCGTAGGCTACGGGCAAAAGCATTTTCAGTCAGCAGGTATGCTGACTGTCGACAGGAGCGGCCCCCACCCAGCTTCTTCACAGGGTAGGTAAGGACGTAGTCAACACGCCGCTCACCATCCTGGAAATAGAGGCCATGGTGGCAGTGGGTGTTTTCCTCTGGGCTCAGAGCTTTCAGCAGCTGACAGTGTGCACATGGGGACAGACAGGGAGGGGTGAGGGTTTAGGTCACAGCATGTAGAGGCATTTGTTTATTTAAACAGTTCTGTTTCTCTCATGTTAGCGCTTCCTTTTCTGTTGAGGTGATAAAAATATCAAGATGTGTTCTGAATAAATCTTTTCACCTGACTTAGCAGGTGATGTAGCACCACATCTGGTTACTGGAGTATCAATGATTTTTTTTCCACATCATTTGAAGTAAGACCTGTCTCTAACCTTCCATTTGTATCTGAAATCCTAGAAAAAGTTGTATTCAAAAAGTTACTAGCACATTTAACAAATAATAATTTATTTGAAATTTTCCAGTCTATCTTCTCTTGGCTGAAGATGCTGGTGACTGCTCCATCTTAGTTCTTTTAGACCTCAGCACTGCTCTCAACACATTAGATCATAAATACTCATTGACAGACTGGAGAAGTGGGCAGCAATCACTGGTTCAGGTCCTATCTTTCTAATAGACATTTCTGTGTGTCAATGGCTGGCTTAGTCTCATCCTCTGCTAACTGAATCCTGGATCCAATTTTATATGTTCCCTCTTGGCAAATATATCGAACCCAGGTTGACGACAGTAATAAAAGACATGGGTTACAATAAGGACACTGGGGTGCTCTGGTTTATCAAGAGTCTCCCATGTCTGATTTCACACCATCAAACTATCACTTGGACAGAAAACAGGGACGAAGGAGTTCCTCTCACCCACAAACTATAGCTTTTAAGATGTCAGTGGAATTTACAGCTAGTTCATGGAACTCATCCAGAATACACACCTCCACATCAATAGGGATACACACAAAGCCCCCACAGAGCGACACTGAGTCCATGTTGCAAGAATGAGGCTGACCTGGGACTGATAAGTGGTCACCACCTCCTCAAAGGGGAGCTGAGATGTATTTTATTAGTTCTGAGGTAAATATCCAGCATGTGACAATACCACCATCTAGGGACCACTCTGGATCCTGTATCCTCTGGGGAATAAACCGCTAAATAACCTCTGGTGCATCACCTTATTATTATTATTTGAGTCATATCTTTAGCCATTTATTTGTGTCATTGAGAATTGTTATTTTTCTGTTAGTTAATGTATTCTATGTGTACCATCAGCCAGTATAATATTGTTGTTCCATTCCTCTATTCCTAGTAATAGTAGTTCACAGAGATCATTGTTAAATATGAATGGGCCATGGTGGAAGGACGATCCCAAATATTGTAAAACCAAATTAATAGAAATAGAAATTTTATTTCTCTCTGTTATGTTCCCTGATGTGTTACAAGGGATGAGGCGAAGTAACAAATGAAACAGTGTTCCGGGAGGAAAGGAAGATAAGGAGGCAAAACAGAAGTGTGAGGAAACCAATGATTTTTATTATCAAAGGCAACCCAAAAGTCCTGCAAAAAAAACAAAACAACAAAAAGCACTGGCTTCTCAACCTCCAGGGTTAACAACCAAAGGACAAAATGAAACCTCAGGCAAGTCTGAAAAACACCCTCCTTCACACAAGGAGTATCACACATGCTGGAAACACGCTGCCACACTGGCCACTCCCTCAACTCAGCCCTCATCCTTCCATTTGTCACCTCCCACTAATCAGCAAAATAGATTCACCCGCGTGCAGCTCATCCTCATCACTGGAGGAGGCGCAAGGAGAGAGCAGCAGCACCAGACACAACCACTGGGGTCGTAACACCCCGTCCCACATGAAATCACTCCGTATCTACTCACCAAGTTGTACTATACCAACATAGGACCACAATTCACCCAAGGGACAGAGCATCAGCTACTACAGAGATCAATATTGTGCTGTAGGACAGTGGTACAGGAAGGCCCATAACCAAACAGAGTGAGAAAAGAGTGAAATAGAGTGAGGACGTCAGCACACCAAGGAGGTGGACATCTCAGGGCTCATCTGTGTGATCTGAGATGTGTCCCTGGGAAAGTAAGGTTTCAACATGTTGACATGACATAGCTGGGTCTTTCTTCGGTGTCAGACACCTTCCTCTCTACCACATATGGGCCTAGAAAACGAGCAGTGAGGGCCAACCCTGGTACTGGCAACAAAACAAGCAGTTGATCACCAGAATGGAACTCACGCACTTTGCCTTACGGTCACACCACAGCTACATGTCAACCTGGGAACAAGGGGGAGCCTCTCTCGCTTGTGCAGTTGCTTTATTCATTCGCGCCCTACATTTGGAGACAAAATCCAATACAATGGTTCCAGAGGAAGAACAAGACATGAACTGCTCCTGCAACACCTTCAATGAACCATGCACATTGTGTCACTCACTGCAGACTCTTAAACATCGAGGGTGAATTAAAATGAAAAAAGTCCAAAATGTTCAGCACTGCAGACCACACCCCCCAAACTTCCTGAACCTTTGATCGACCCCCAAAAAGGTACCTGGTCAGGGGGTAGTACTTTCCAATTACCCTGAAAGTGAATTTAGACCCTGGCTCCTGTGTTGGAAACATGCATAGTTCCTCAAAAGGTTCCTGCTTCCTGGGGAAAGTTCCTGCAGTGGAAACACGGCTATAGACTTTAAAGTCTAGTGCCAGCGCTGTAGTGCCTCCTTTGACTCAGGGTGGTAAACACTGCTAACTGAGTGTGAAATGCCTAGAGACTGCAGAGTTAGTTAGAACTTTTTAGACAGGAAATTCGTACCCTGGTCAGTCTGTACCACATGTGGCAACCCAAATGTAGTGAAGAACTTTATTAAGGCTTTACTAACAGCTGACACAGGGAACCAGGTTGAAACACACATCACTTTCACAATGAACTGGTTATCAGACTTTGTTTTGGGCAGGGGACTAACACAATGAAATGTTCAAAAGGCAGAGGGGCTGGAGGCACTTTCTGGTTTGGCTTACCCACAAGTTGGCACGTGTGACAAGTTCTACAGAAATGTGTCACATTGGCTTTCACTCTCGGCCAAAACGAGTGTAAGTACATCAAACGTTGCCATAACTTAACCAATTCACAACAGCTCACCCCCTATATGATCCTCACCTCACAAACACCAGTTGCAAATACAGCACGCATGAACTGCACAATGAGAAGTAAACCACCACTAGTCCAATTGGAAACACAAATTTCCCCAGCTCCTGCTTGGTCCCCACCCAGGATTACACCCAAAACAAAACATGCAAAATAACCATAAAGTGCCTGATGGAGATGCTGAACACAGCCAAGCTGGACACTCACCTATCTTGCAGGGAAGCTGCACACACACTTAACAGGACTAGAGACTGGTTCAATCCAGGCAGAAATACGCACCACATTCGCCACTGGGGCGGAGACAATCAGAAAAAAACACTATCACACACAATTATATCAAAAATTCATGAATATGCGCACGTCAGGCATAGTGAACATTTTAGGTATTTTATGGGTCTTGCTCATGGGTGCAGCTAAATGGCTCTATAGCGCCACCCAGAAAATTTCAAATGCGCCCTTCATACCCCTTTGGTTTCACCTATATGCATGAAAATCGGTAAGTACATGGAACATGCCAAGACTTTTAAAAAAAAGCCTCTTGCACCCATATCCTAAACCCAACAGGAAGTCTGCCATTTTGAATTTAATTTCCAATTCTGGTGTCATTTTAGCAATTTAAGTGTCACGTACTTTAACTCTTCCTCCTGGAGAATTTACCAGATCAACATCATATTTGGTAGGTCTAATCTTAAGACCTCTGGAATGCTAAATTGTAAAACATCTGAGTTTTCGTTGGATGACTTGCCGTGGCGGCATGGTGAATTTCGATGATTCATGATGACAGAGGAAGTTGCTATAACTCCAACACATATTCAAAACTGCCCAAAACTTTATATTTTTTATAAGAGTACCAGCCTGAAGACATCCCAATGCCATTATTCAGTTTTATTCATACAGTTTTATTTATACACTTTGATGTACTCCTACTAGTAGGTTGACCACACCGACCTCAAAGTTGGTCAGAATATGCTTAAGACTTCAATGATGTTTGAATGTGAAAACTGTGACTCGTGAACAGCATGACCATGGTGGTGTGGTGAATTTAAATTTTTCGCCATGAAACAGGAAGTTGCAGTAACTCAAATATACATTTTTCAATCTGCCCCAAATTTCACGTTTTACACTGAAGCCGCCTAATTTCCAAAGATTGTGAGTTTTCATTGGAGGACTCATTCATGGCAGCATGGTGAATTTCGATCATTCAAAGATCATAGTTTTGGCAAATAAACTGTGGTGAAACCTGCAATAAATTATTCTTTTGGCCATTAGGGGGAAACAGAAACAGATATAACACTTTTTTTTATCAACTATCATAACCTTTAAAATTGATCTGGCTAATCTGCTAGCAAACAATTGTCTGTTTACGCATCCAGCAGTCACAGAGCAACACCAGCATTCATTAGAAATTGTGTTACTGTGCATCTTATAACTGAAAAGTAAATATTCACTATTTATCTAGCTTTGTGTTGTTTTCCTGTCTCCTGAGAGAAAGCTGCTGAACACTGCTGTGTTCATGAGTTAACCTCTAATTTTGTGGTGGTTTTGTGATCTGATGCTGCCATAAATGACACTATGAGATCAGAGAAAGCAAAACAAAACAGAGTGCACAGAATCACCGTCCCTTTACGTGATCTGATAAACACTAAAACCTCAGATGAGAATCCTCACACCAGATTACAACAAAAAAATCCAAATTACTCAGTCTGTGCAGGATCTTTGTGCATCTTCAAACGTCACCACATAAACAAAAATAAGTCTTCAAAAATGTGTTCTTCTACTGTTCATAATTATTATTATTATCATTAGTAGTAGTAGTAGTAGTAGTATTGCCTATACCTTTTAATATTGTGATATTCATATTGCTATAGGTAGCAGCTTTGGGAAGTCCACACTCTCTGGAAATCTGCAGAGGGACTTGAGGGGCCTCAAGACACTGGATGTAAATCGTGAAACATAAATAGTGTCTGAATTATGAGCTGTGCATAACCTGAACCTATTACTGTACTTCTTCTTATAAAGTCAGGTGTATAACAACTGACTGCAGGTCTGAGGGAAGGTGAATCTCCCAGTTTAACCCGTTATCCTTTTAATATCATAATCACACCAACATAAGGGCTTTAGTATTTGCATTATACTCATTAAAGATATGGTGTAAAGGTCAGTTGCCTCCAGCTGTTATTTGTGTGTCAGAGTCAAGTGATTTCATATATTCTGCTGCTCATCTCATTTTTAAGGTTGGAGCTACAGGTGCTGAACATTAACAAGGCCTCCACTTCAAACTACATTGTCTCTTTCAGCTGAGAAAAAGTGCTCACACAGCTTCTTGTTGGGGAGAGGAGAGGGAGATGTCTCTGTCTTATCTCTTTAGAACTGACATTTTGTGCTACAGATGCTCTTGAGAGTAACCTAACTCTATTACATTAAAAAAAAAAAAACATTGGTCTCATCCTCATGGCCATGATGATTCTGAGAGCAGCTGAGACCTTCATTCACCACCCAAACCTGTAGAGACCTCACCAAATAGAGCTGAGTATTGTATTACTGTTGTATTAAATTAGAAATACAATACCCATGTTTCAGAACTGGTCTTTTTTCTTGATACATTACATATGAAAAACATTTTCTTTAAGGCAGGAAGTTGAAGTCTGAACAATGTCAGAACACAAAATTTAACAATCAGCAATGATTTCACCAAAGAATAAGATATGGTTCAGACAACTCTGGCCCAGATAACCTGTTTGGAGGTGGGTAACCGAACAGTTGGGTGACAATGCCCACAGCCTGGCAGGTGGGCACTAGTGTGCTGTGGAATCCATTCCACATGTATATCACATGTTTGGACATGAACATAGCAGTCACAAGAACAGGACACTGACCACATGTGAGCACACACCTGCAGTACTGGAGAAAGTAAATGGCACCACAGTCAGATATTTAGCAACTCTAATGATATCTATGTAGTCAAGTACGCCAAAAATAGTGACTTATTTTATGCAGTGCACCAGCATCTAATGTCAAGTCAGTCAACAGGTCAACAGTTTTTGTATTACAGTAAAACACATCTACCACAGGATGGATTTTTCTTAACCCTTAGAGAAATATAATGCTCCAGCACAGCTGTTTCTGGGGTCAAGAATGAACACGGACAAAATGCTCAGACAAACAGTCAACATCTTCCAACAGCTGGGCTGTTCCATTAGATGAGCAAAATCCTGGTATATGATTTAAAACTTGTATGTTTTGCTTTAGCGTAGAAATAAGAAAACATTTATGAATCTCCACATACATATAGGGTAAAATCTGTGTGTGTAGATGTTTCATGAAGGAGGCCCCATGTCTCTTCTGTCTTGCAAGTCTAATAAGTGTTTTTTATGAGCTCTTTGCTGCCCAGACCACCAGTCAAGAGTCGTGCAGTAGTGGTCTGTCAATGAGCAGAATGAGCTCTGCAGTGATCGTCATTGTGTCGTCAACACTGTGACTTCATGTATACAGCTCTGTGTTTGTGGATAAGAGCTGCATTTCTACAGTGGATTATTTTAGTTGAGTCACTTTGAAGAATGGAAAAAACTTTTGTTATGTTAAAAAAGATCTGGCTGGAAAATCTGAATATTTATCTTTGTTCATGTTTATGTTGTTTATGTGATTTTGATGCACCTCACTCTTTTTCTGTTTAATTCTACTGTACTCTCTGTGTTGTTTATACAAGTCGAAAACATGAGACTCCAACTTTAGTTTGTTTGTTTTTTATCAGCTGAACCATCCATCCAAAGATCTAACAAATTTTATTAATATTTCCCCAAATATCAGCGTTATATGTTTGTTATTTTTGAAACTGTGGGATCTCCAATACAATTCCAAATAAAGTTTAGTGTCTTTGAGGCCAAACACCAGTAGTATGTCTTCACTGACACAACAGGAGGTTAAAGAGGTTTGAAAATTATGTCAAATTAATTGTTGTGGTTCTTAGCTTAAAGCTTTTTTTTCTTTTTCACAAAATATTTCCTGTAACAACTTTCTGTGGACTGTCCACACTGTGGCTTCTCTACCTGAGCAGATCTACGGGAGACTCTCACCTTTAACTTGCCATGGAAGATCACATCTCGCAGAAAATGTGGAGTCTGCGGCTCAGACCCGGAGGCTGGAGACAGGCTGACTTCCACCTTTGCTTCCTCTGTCATTGTCCAGTGGCAGCAGTTTGAAAGCAGAGATAGACTGATGTGGTGAAGAGTTGTTTGCAGGCAGAATAGTCCAGTTTGTTCCTCTTCCTCTCTCTAAGTCTGTGCGTCCTGTTTGAAATGTCTCCTTATATTACAGTGTTCTGTGTGAAGGACTCCTCCCCTGCCTCTGCACTTATTTTATTCTGACTTGCCACTCTTCTGTGGCTTCGCTCGTCTCCCTTTAAATCTGAGTGGAGCTCTGTTTCTGTCTCAGTGTTGAGTGGCTGAAATCAGCCTGCAGCAGCCTTGTTACTTGAGAAGCCATCTGTGAGCCAAGATCTAAACTTAGACAACGATAAAACTCTGATGAACACAAGGTGCCCTCCCTCACTCTGCCTCTGCTCAGCTGTAATCACTGTAAGATCAACCACCCCAATACACACCCAACCCCAATACGCAGTGTTAGGACAAGAATACAGATGATGACTGTAACCTCTGCTGTGGGGCTACTTCTGCTGGGCGACCACCAGTTTCTGTGCCCCAGTTCACCGCACCAGCGAGTGGCACAACTCACTTGTAGCTCTTTCTCCACTCCACCATCATCAACGCTCTCACACTGAAATTTACCTGTGAATCTGGTATACTGTCCTCCTGTAAGAAGCAAGCCTATAGGTTGTTTGTGCAGCAGGTTATTATGACCCATAGTTGGGTTTTGTTGGGAAAAGTGTGGTGATGTAGTTTAAAGAGAGACAAAGTCAATGTCAGGAGGCAGTTGTGGTGGATGGATGAATATGAAACAGGAGAGCAGTGTTCGATTCCCATGTGAAACCAACAGTTTATGTTGTTTATGTTATCCATGACTATTTGTTGTTATTATTGTAACCATGACAATATCGATCATCTAATGTTGAGGAAGTACTTATTTTAACCCCATCACCATCTTTTCTTAAACCTAACCAAGCCATGTCCGTTATTATAGTAACCATGGTGACAAAGGCAGGTATGCCACTCTCAGTACAGTCTGTTTGTATATTATTGTAACCATGCCTGGCATCATAGGGTCACCATTTCGACCTGTATGGTTGTTCAGGTTGGATGAGTTGTTGGAATGTATACTGTATATATCCATGTTTTTTATAACCAGAAAAATGTTGATGAATCCCAAAATGAATATAACCTTGTGTGCTGTGTACAGTTATTATAACCAATAAAGTACAATCAATCTGTTACAGTGATCATAAATGAGGAGCAAACGTGTTCAATATGATGTAAAACACAGGCGAAAATGTGTCAGGAGGGTACTGATTATTTTTTCCCCAAATTAGTTTATTTTCTATAACACAAAAATGTTCAAAACGTTGCATTACAAGTTTGTTTTGTTAAATAAAACATCAAAAGTAACAAGACACATCTATAAAGTGCAGAACAAATACATGAATAATGTTTTATTAAAAAGATCTATGTAATGTCAAAAGAAAACAAAACTAAACATAACACATACACGCTAATCACCAAATAATCATTATATATGAATACAAAACTAACAAGATAGTGGGTTTGGAGTGTTTGTTTTCTTTTCCTTCTAAGGTTCATTAGAGGGGCTGGAGACATTTGATTAAAACTGTTACTCCTGAATAGCCACACCAACTCATGTCTAATTAAATTTGGCAAGTGAACAATTCATAGCACCTCTATTTTCTTCCATTTCAGCAAAGTAAAAAAATGTTCTTTATCCATGAAGAATGAGAGGTTTTTTCCACCTCAGTAAAATTCAGACATCTGGCTAAGAGTGCTGATTCAAAACCTGGGCACTTACAGTCAACCTACTGGACTGCCACTTGACCTGGTAACATATGCTCCTCAATCATTTTACAAAGAAGTATACACTATATTCTTTTTGCAAGTCTGTTCTGAGTTTTGTTATTGAAAGCACAACTGTCTTCAGCTGGGTCACAACAACAGAATGAAAACAGAATGAACCCATTTGCATAAAAAGAGAGAAAAAAAGGCTCCAGTGACAGATCAATGCTACGGTGGGGTGGGTGGATGTTTTATTTGTTGTTTTTACCAAACATCTCATGACTTGTCCATGCTGGTGTCGTGAAACTGAAGATGGAAGAGTCCAAGCTGATTTTTGGAGAGGTTGAACCAAGAGTGGTAGAAGTAAGAGGGGGGTTTGTTTTATTAGAAGAGGATACACTTGTCATATCGCATATTGCAGTGTCAGGTTTTTTCAAATACTGTGTAGCTCTGACTACACAACGGCAGACATCTGTGGAATATTCTCATGGCAGTTATCATATCATCTATTGTGACAATCATGAGGTCAACAGCAGAAATACAGCATTCATGTCACAAAGTAATGTATGTATCAGGAGAGATTAGATTTAGATTTATCTACTTACATAGTCTTAGATTCAGACTAATCTTTTCTCCCTTATTTATTATTTGCATGTACACATTTATTTTTTGTCAATTTTCACTTAATGTAAAAATATTTGTTCGTTTTTTTTAATTTTATTTTTCTTTCACTTGTTCTCCTTGGATAATGTTCAGATTCCAAGGACAATCCTACCGTCATCGCATATGATTTTATAACTATGAATGTATATTAATATGATTTCATAATTCTTTTCTATTATGAAAATGAGCACTGGTATGATAATTCATTGTATGAATGATTTTCTTTTGCTCCATAAAACATATTTAAAAATAAATAAAGTTATTTATGTATGTGATTGGCCAACATGGTGCAGAGTCGAGTCAAGTTCAACTTTTTGTCGTGTTGCAGGAGCTGACAGTCTACCAGCTAATTGACTTCTGCTCTCCAGTCATTCCTGGTGAGCCTCACCACTGTTGGGTGCACTGCAAACTTAAGGGTGTGGTTCAGGCCTGTGTCAGCAGAGTGAACAGCAGTGGACTGAGCATACAGTCCTGAGGGGTGCCAAGGTGTTCATTCCCAGCAGACTCAGCTTCCCTAACATTCTCTGTGGAATCACTATGTTCTGAAGTGCTGAAGTCTATCAAATCTTCCTCTTCCTCACCTCAGGACAGATCAGTACAGTCTCTGAGCACCCAACCATGAATGTTGTCTGGAATGCATTTTTAATACAATGCATATTCTGTTAAATATGATTTTAACTGCAGTGGTGGTGATGTGCAGGCAGGTGTTGAAGGCCTTCACCTCCATGTCCGACCACTTTGTACTGTGTATTGGGCGGAATATCTAGCTCGACCATGTGCGCACCGTTTTATAAATTATATTTTTGTCCTTATGGTGCACTTTTTGTAAGGATCCTACACACAGTTATTTATATCAGGCCACAGGACACTAAAAACAAAAACAATTGTCATGTTAGTGTTGCAAGTGTTGTTAGTACCACTGCATGGATAATCCTAAATTTAATATAAAATGATGGTGAATTAATTTACTGTTTCATTTACCAGAAATACCTATCATCTCTATTAACAGTTGCATAGGGAATGTACAGAGGCATTATCCAGGATGCATTCTTTTTTACTATGAGAATGGTAACATTGCTTTGGTACATAGAATTCTGGGATATAGACAAAATACAGTTTGATTATAATTGACTTCATTACTGTTAGTGTTGGCTTTTAAAGTGGAGCTCAGGAAACCTGTGACATTTTTCCTCAAGCATAATAAAAAGTGGCCGAAGCTTGAAGTTAATTCTGTGTCGATTTTCCTGTGTGAAGCTGTTCCAGGAAACTGCTCTTTCTTCCACGATTGTTTACTTTGTGAGAACTAAGATCCAGAAACTTTCTGTACAACCTCTCATTCCTGACACTTCAATCCCACAAGCTTATGTAACACAGCAGCAACATCCGCACTCAAGTGTATTTTTAGATTTTAAGAGTTAAAAAATATACAGAGAATCAAGAAAGGAAAGCAGGGACCTTGTACAGCATAGGCTCCCAGGGGAGATCATGTGTCTGACTCGATGCTGAGAGCAAGATGTTGGGGTCAAAGGTCAGTTCTCACAGGAAACAGAAGGAAGTGGTGTTTGTGTTCACATACTGTAACTCAACTCTTCAATACAATGGCCCAAAGTTTGTGTACATCAGTCAAATAAAGTTTTGACTAATGGTGACCTTTTGACAGCTTTTCAGAGGAGCCTCACAGGAGAGAGCCTCAACCATTAACAGGCTGATACTGAAAGAACTGTGTAACACAACACAATATGGCACACAAAACTGCGAGCAGTTACTGAGGAACGAGTGAGGAGTGGATCAAAAACGACCAGGTGTGGACATTAACAAAGTGCTGTACTATTTTCAGTATTTCAGTATTTTTTTGTAAACTTGTGACTTTTATTCCTCTACAATTAAAAGACAAATATTGTACTTTTGACTCTACTACATTTCTATGAATGACTCTTACTTTGAGGCAGAGCTTGTGGTCAGTGAATGAATTTTATTTTATTTTGAAATAAAGATAGAGCATACACTGTGTTCATCACAGGACAAAAACCAATCAAAGCCAACTCCTCCACTGTCAGTCATGTTTGAACCTGTCAGTGTCCTAACGATGGCAACATTATATAAAGAGGAGGCAGAAGATTTTTCACCAGAGAACATCGTCTGATCTGAAGTCAATGTTTGAAGGTTTAGAAATAAAGAAAGATTCATTTTGTTTGAAATGTTTGCTGTATTTACCACAACCAAACTTCATCACTGACTTCAAAAAAGAAATACAAAAACAACAATGGCTCCTTTTGTTAATTCAACTGTGTTTTTATGTCCATGTTCATGTGCCTTGGTGTCACATCCTACAATCTTATTCTACAAATTCAGGTCAGGCACAGTCAGTCAGTACATTGTTTCAGAGTCATTAGGTTCTGGAACAATACAACAATTAGTTCACATAAAACATGTACTTTTGAATACTGCCTCCTTCTGATCACCTTCGAGACCAAGGAGATGGTCATGGACTTTCGGAGGTCTAGGCCCCCCCTTCAGCCAGTCAACATTCGAGGGAAGGACATTGAGGTGGTGCACACTTATAAATACCTAGGTGTTCACCTGGACAGTAAACTGGACTGGTCCCCAAACATGGATGCCATCTGTGCTTTTCTTTGACCATCTTGTCTCTTAGAGATTTGAAAGTTATATCAGTGTTATTCTTGATTTCAAGGATTCAAGATTTTTAAAGGATTATTTGAGACTGACATTCTTTGAATCAGAAGGCTCCAGATTTTGACAGAACCTGAGAGACAATAGATAAAAATTATCCCTCAATTTGTTACAGATATCATTCATTCAAATTCATACTATAATAACAGTTTTTGGCTGGCCAAGCTAGGAAGCAAATGTTTCGCAATCATGTTATGGCGTACTAGCAACATGACGACTGTTATATAAGTAAAGTCTCCTCTGACCTTTCAAAAAGTTTGAAAGACCACCACTGGGTTTGACTGACCCTCATGAATAAAAACTCATTCAGCTGACGTATAGGCATGTGAGTTTTAATAATTCTGGACCCATCTTTAAGTTACCATAGTTCCCATTGGTACCAAAAGTTTCAGAAAAACTGGTTTCCTGAAAATTGAGTTGTCAAGTTTCCATTCATGTCAGAGCACCAACACTACTCTCACTAAAATAACCAATCTTTTAACAACTGATGCTGGTGGTCGTTCACTGCTAATTTTACTTGATATTGATCTCAGTTCTTGATTTATTTCTAATTGGTCACATTATACGCAAACACAGTAATTATCATTGTGATTGAAGGCCACCTATGGCAGCTGGCCCCTTGTCTTTCTTAAATCAAGCACTGGATGATCCAGAATTTTCTTCAGCTAGATGAAAATAAATCAGACAGCACTTTATTTGGTCCCTCACCAATCTGCAGAGACTGCTCTATGCCCTGTCAACAGAGATCAAACCAGTTAAATGATAGTGGCGTCTCATTTGACAAATGTCACAAGAGTTGTCCAAACATGCTTTCTCCAGCTGAGGAGGTTCTCTGAAATCAGGTTGTACCTCTCTCATGCTGATCTTGAGAAGGTCATAGGCTACGTGCTGTTACATCACCAGATCTTGACTATTGCTATTTGTTATATTCAGGGTTAAGCCAGCTGCTCAGCTTCTCATAATGTAACATTACATCCCTGTTCTGGCCTCTCTTCACTGGGAAACACTTCACTCCCCTACAAGCCAGAGCATAGATCCTCAGATCCTCAAACAGAGCCCTTCTGTCTGTTTGTCAGTCATGGTTCATGACACAAGGTGAGTGCAGTGAGGAACTCTCGTCTTTGAAACTCCCTGCCTGAAGATCTGATTGAAGTGAATGTGTTTTTAAAGTGCCTTGAAACAATAACAAGGCCATATTAGCTAAGTGAAGTTTATTATTACTATTATAGATCACCAAATGTGGTTTTAACTGCTTGTGATGACGCCGGCTGTGATACTGATGCTCAAAATAGTCCCCAACAAATTCATCCATCATTTGCTAAAAACTACAGTGGCCATTGTGCTCAACAGTTGTATTGATGGATTAGAAACTAGGTGGAGCTATTCTCCTGGGGCCTGTGGGAGATGAATCCAACCATGATTACTGAACAAACTACTATAACTTAATTACATGTTTAATGATTTGCTTTACAATGATTCATATTATCTTATCAGCATCTCCATGACGATACTGAACGGTTCATGATATTAGGGCTGACTCCATTGTCTCTCACATGGAAGACAAAAACTGAACTATCTCCAATATTTTCAGCATAAAATCAAGTCCACTCGTGAAGAATTTTCTTACTCATCTTTATCTAACTTCGCCATTGTTAGGACACTGACAGATTCAAACAATACTGACAGTGGAGGAGTTGGCTGTCATTGGTTTTTCTCCTGTGATGAAAACAGTGTATGGTCTATCATATTTTCAAAATAAAATAAAAATTAATTCCACTGACTAAAAGCTCTGGTTCAATGCTTTAAAGTAAGAGTCCTGCATGGAAATGTAGTGGAGTCAAAAGAACAATATTTGTCTTCAAATGTAGAGGAGTAAAAGTCACAAGTTTGCGTAAAAAATACTCAAGTAAAAGAGTACAGTACTCCAGTAAATGTACTTCGTTACTGCCCATTCCTTTGTATTATCACTATCACCATGATGATACTGAACAATTCATGATATTAGGGCTGACTCGGCCGATCGCATTCCCACCGGACTCCATTGTCTTTCACATGGAAGACAAAAACTGAATAACCTCCAGTAAAGTCGGGTTTCGTTTCTTTTTTTCTTTTCTTTTTCTTTTTTGTTTTGTTTTGTTTCTTACGGTACTTTAAGTAAGTTTATGACATTACTATCATCATCACTGTATTTACTAAATCCTCTCAAGTTATGAATAAGTATCTGTTGATAAGTTTATTTAACAGTGTAAGAGATGATGAGGTGTCTCTGCTGACAGTCCGCGGCCTCTCGCTGCCATTACAGCTACTAGCGCACAAGAAACAAGGCGACGTCACTTCCGCTTTCAGGTTGACAGCAAAACAAGAGAAGAAAGAACTGCAAAACACACAGCGGAGGAACATTAGTGAAGCACAGCTGCTGTAACGGAATGAAGGTAAGAGATAGGTAGTGGTTTTACTTCAGGCTCTCAAAAAGGGACCTGAGACGTGACAGAGCTGCTGTGTTAGTGACTCTAACGCCACAGTCTGTCACAACAACATCAGCTATGGAAAGTCACAGATGTCTCTGTATGTTATCGATTTCTGGTTTGTTTTGCTTTTTGCTGGTTTTGTTAGTTTTTGTTTGTGTGCGTATTACGCATTTCAACCTCATGGAAACAAACGCTTTTCACCCTTAAAAATCTCTGCAATGATTTCTGTTAAACTCCCATTGAGCTATCGTTAACTGGGGAGATGCTTGCAGATGTAAATAAAGCCATATTGTGCTGTGAAATACGGCCCTGCTGTGCAGAAACATAACATACAGTTTGTACAGTAGCTGACGTCAACAGTTCAATAGATTGAGCTCTCATAATAATAAAGCTGTAATGATATTCATAAGGATGAGATGATGAGAATTTGTTGAATATGGTTAGTTTTTACATCCTATTCAGTGACATTTTTATGTAGAAAAATGACTTGTTTTGTGATTTGACACATTTCACCTTTACTACACGGGTCAATATGGGTGATAATCTGACTAAGCTTGGGCACCCCTGAGAAAAGTGGGTAGAACCACATAGTTTTATTTATTTTTATAGTGAAAATAAGTACATACAATGCAGCAAAAAGTAAAACAATAATAATGAATAAACAATAATAAAAAATGTGTTCTCAGGGCTCACCTGGTAGATCGCGGATGCCTGGGTTCGTATCAGACCGACGGCCCTTTGCTGCATGTCATCCCCTCTCTCTCTCTCTCTCTCATGCCAAAATTTCCTCTCTCTCTCTTGCTGCTACTCTAATGAATATGCATAGAAAAACCCAAAAAAATAACTTAAAAAAAGAGAGACTTTCTTGAAATGTTACTGATCAGTAAGTGTTGTGAGCTGTTTCAGTGTAGAATAAAGTTTTTAATTTAAAGTATGGATGAGTTGAAGTGGGTGAAAAGGAATTGAAAAGATCAAACATTGGAAAATGGAAAAAGAAAACTCTTTGAAAAAGTAAAAGTGATTTTTAAAAAAAAAAGTGATCAATAATATGAGTAGAAGCACTCATTCTGAACATTTTAAAGACTAAAATTTTTGGTTGAAGTGTTTTGATGTTATAACATGCCAAAACATAAGGAAGATAGAAAAAAATAGTGTGTCAGATTTCACTGACACACTATTCATTTCAGAACATATTTTTAATTGAGGTCGCCCCTAATCATGGGGCAATAATTCAATTCAGTATTATAATTTTTACCTTTTTTTACCTAAGTTAATGAAAAACTCAATGGCAGCTTCTACTTCAAGAAACATCACTTCTTCAATAAATAGTTCAGAACTTTTTGTAATATCAACAGTTGATGTTATATTTCAGGTGCTGACTTCACAGCAAGAGGTGGAGGAGGAGAACCCCTCATCTCCTGTGGACTCCAACGACCATCACAGCTGTGAGGACAGAGAACAGGAGGAAGTCCCCCTTTACCTCCCAGAGGAACACAGACATGGTGAGGAACCACATCTACATGTGTCCACTCATACCCATATGGTATTCAAGACCAGGCCTGGAAAACAGTAAGGCTGGGTCCAAATTCTAGTTGTCCCATTGTGGACATAATGGTCTCAGTACATCCTAATTATCCTTGGTGGTTATTAGTCCAGTCCTCACAATATAATACAATTAGCTGTACAATTAATGTAAACATAAGCCTATAGGCTATGTCTGCGGCTTTATTCTTATTTCTATCATCTGCAGCAGGCTCCCTCACATTTCTCTTCATAAATTGTCAAATATAAAATACTATTTATTCTATGGCTTGTCTGAATACTGTATGGTTATTTACTGAGATATGTGCATCCATATACTGGACAGAGAACAGGAGGAAAAATTTAAAAATGTTAAAATGTTGTAACATGCAGTAGGCCCAGCTAATCAACATTTTAAATTCAGTATTTAATCAATAGTGACTGTTAATCTGTTGGTTTCCATCTGGATGAGTTGCAACTAAACCTTGACTAACAAACGATAAAATCACTGTGTTGTTTTAAAATGGTGTCTGGACTGGTCAAACCAAGGTTGCTGCTGGAAAACTCCAGTTTCATGCCTGTTGGCATTTATCATGCTAGTTGTATTTCACTCTCACTTTTCACAGACATAGCAAGACACAGACAGACAGACAGACAGACAGACAGACAGACAGACAGACAGACAGACAGACAGACAGACAGAGATGCACTGTCCAGCTGGGTTAGCAAGACAGACAGAGTGAGAGGCACATCACTGTTATTCATTTTCATTAAACTTGGAGAGGAGAGAACAATTACCTGATTGATGTACCGCACTACTGTTCATTCACTCTCATGGTGTTTTTATGCCTCCGCTCTGGTGACAGCTGTGAACATCTATCCCATTCTTGTGAATGTCAGTAACGCTTTGAGGGTATTTCTTAATGTTTGGTACAAGCGCTCACTTGGACTCAAGGACGAACTGATTAGATTTTGGAGGTCAAAGGTCATTGTGACCACACAAAACATGGTTTTGTCCGTAACTCACAAATTTATATACTAATAGTGACACAATTTACTTCACTGTGACATCATTATTTAATCCTGTAACTCAGGTTTATATCATATTTCTTGATACTTTGCTGGTTGGTTGAGGCACACAACCGTGAAGTGGTAAATCTAGTTTAGAATATATTAAATTCTGTCTTTTTTTTTGTCTCCCTGTCTGTTAGTGTTTTATGTTTATCCATTTGTCTCTCTGTCTCAGACACAGATAAGGACCACCCCAAACCAGAAGGCGGAGTCATGTGGAGAGTGGGAGGTGGCCTGTTCAGCATGACACGAAACGTTGTTGGTGCAACATTTGGGAGTGTTGCGTGGGTAGGAACTAAAAGTTTTGAGCTCACCAAAACAGCTGTGACCAGTGTGCCGGCAGCCAGTGTAGGACTGGTCAAAGGGAGTGTCTCCATGGTTACAGGAGGTGTCGGAGCAGTGGGATCTGTAGTGGCTAGTAAAGTCACACCAAGGAAGAAGGATAAAGCTGACTGATGACCTGTGGGCTGTGTGTGTGTGTGTGTGTGTGTGTGTGTGTGTGTGTGTGTCTCTGTGTGTGTGTGTGTGTGTGTGTGTGTGTGTCATAAAACAAGCAAAATACCTCGAAAGCTTTGAATGGATTTTCATTATACAATGGTTAAGACACAATGTTAACCATTGTCTGATACCTTTTGTTATTGGCTGGTCCTCTGCATCGATTGTTCATAGAATCTGATCTGATCTTCATCTGAGTCAGACATGTAGACAAACACAGTGTCCATGAGCTCATATCACACAAACAATCTGTTACTTTTGTTACTTTATTAAATACTTCGATAATAACTGCTCCAACATCCTTTGACAGCAATAACCTAAAATCAGCTTTTCCAGTAGCTGCTGATCAGACCTGCACAGTTTTCCGGGGGAAGTTTTGAGCATTCTTCCTGTTGGAAGTCCAAACAGAAAGACAAACTTGACTGGCAGTGGACAAGAGGTCAATCAGTTTTTATTAGCTCAACTACCAGTAGTAAATACAACATGATAATGAACTACAAGTGTTACTGACCTTGTTATATTTGCTATTAGCTGTTGTTCAGTTAAATTCTGTATTTTAATGTCACAGCTTTTTTTGCTTACTTCCTGTTTACATCACCTTGCACATGCCCAGTGTAGGTGAATGGTCATGTGATATGTGTTAGTATGGACGGAGATTATTTCTGATACAAAAACACTCATCTTGTTTTAAAACGTTTAAAAATGTTTTAAGGTATAGGTATAAAATTATCATAATTATTAGTTTTCATCAGTGTTGGCACTAGTATTTATTTATTTTTTATTTATTTATTTAAAAACACTCATCAAACTTTATTTTTAAGGCTTTTTGTTGAATCTGATGAATCCTGTCGTTATGTTGTTAGCCCAGCATCTGCTCATAATATTTTTCATACACCTTTTTTTTAATTAACTGTATGTTAAGTATTGAAATTATGTAGCTTTACTCGATATTATTACTTCTGTATGTGTATATTAACAGTGTTAATCTTTACCACTGTCTTCTATGGGTTCCCTGTGTTCCTTTTTTTACCTGCAGATCACACGTTTTGGTAGAATCTCTTTTCACAAATGTTACAATCACATTTGTAAATCACAATGGTGAATATGTTCATTTACAGGTTAACCACAGTTTGTTGTCACTGTGATATCATTCAAATGTCATTTGAACATGAAAAACTAAAATATGTCAACAGGCAAGCAAACAATTCTTCAAGTATGAAGAAAAATGTTTTTAATTGTAAATAATTGATATTAATTTTGGTTTGAAGTGAACTTTTCTTTTAAGGAAATTCCTATTTTCCTACAATTACGACCAGATTTACAGAGAAAACATCACAAATTATTACAGGCCTGTAAGATGAAACTTTACCTCCAGTGCTAAAATTTGAGTGAATATTGAACTTCTATTTGTCATTTGGAAACTTCAGTGTGATGTTGATGTTGCTTTGTGTCGTGAAGGTGTTCACAGAATGTCAGAGCTGTATCTCTGGGTCTGTCTGCCCTCTGCTGGTCAAAAATGCAGAGGGGATGACTTTTTTGACAAACTTTTTTATGACAGCATACATGTTCCTTATGATGTTATAGTATGAAGTCAAAACTTTGTTTGCATTTGTTTGAATTTTGAATTTGCACTGTTACTGTGAAGCTACATTTCGGTAAAAATCCTTGTACGTTTGCTGCATGTTTTACACACATTGTTTTCTCCTCTCTTACCTGAATTCTTCTCTCTCTCTTTCTCCTTCCCTTCCTCCCTCTCTCTCTCTCTTTCTGTCTATCTCCCCCTCTCTCTTGCTCTTTCTGATTTTAAACCTGAAGACTCTGTTATTATGAAACATTTCGAAATAAGGAATTTTATGTATTATAGAATTATTTTTACAAACAGAATGAAAATGTCAAACTGTAAAAATAAAAACTGTCAAGTAAAGTCAAGCCCGTATTATTGATATTGTATAGCCCTATATCACAAATCACTAATTTGTTTCAGATTTTTTCAGTCTGTCCAGCATAATGACACCCACTGTTCTTAGAGCCACAATCTGGATTAGAGAAACGCTATCCTTCATTAAAACCTATTCATGGGGGAAAGAATGGAAGTGTCTAGAGCAGCAAACATACAGTAAAATTACAATATGAAAAATCAGAATGACAAATCATAGATGCATTGTTAACATATACTATATGACGAATATGATCTGGGAAGACATCAAGGTACTTCCAGTAGCTGCCAAACAGAGTACCTGAGTCACAAGACCTCTCCACCATGAAAACCTGGGAGGAGAACATACACAAACATACAAGACACAAAACCCAGTACATCCTGCAGAAAGAAGAGAGAAGAGACGGTAAACTAAACACAGGGTGAGAGGCAGAGAGAGGAGGCTGGGACTCCTGGAGGATGACGATACAGACCCAAATATCTTGAAACGAGGCACCGACAACAAGGTGAGGGAAAGAGGTCCCAGGACAAGCTTTCGCTTGCTGTCTGCAAGAGGAGATGAAGGGTTAGTGAGAGTCAGTGGTTTTCACTAAGTGTACAGTATTGTACAGTGAAGTATGGTCAAGTCAAATCAGTTTGATTTATATAGCACATTTTATACGGGAGGCGTAAACTCAATGTGCTTCAAGCAAACATACATCATACATGACAAAATATAAAATAGCATATAAGATAAGAAAATATTACATAAATAAAACAACAAAAAACATACAGAATAGGAAGGTATTATTATTATCATTTTTCTAAAAGGGAAATAATAACTATAATAACACTGACTCACACCACACACTTAAACCTAACTAAAAGTTTGCGAAAAGAGATATGTTTTTAATTTACTTTTAAAAGAAGACACTGTTGTAGCAGACCATAGTTCATATGATAAAGAATTCCAGAGAGTAGGACCATAATGACTGAAAGCACCATGAGCCGATTTAGAGTTCATTCTTGGTATAGTGAAGATACCTTTATATGATGATCTAAGATCTCTTTGATGTGTATTTAGTGAGCATGTCACAAACATCGGAAGGAGCAAAACCATTAAAACATTTAAAAACAATGAGAAGTTTTTTTAAATCAATTTTTTGTTTTACTGGGAGCCAGTGAAAATCATAAAATAGGAGTAATGTGCTCAGACCTTTTGTTTTTTATAAAAATTCTAGCTGGAGTTTATTTAACTACTGCTGAAGTGCGTTACAGTAATCCAATCTACCAGTAATAAAAGCATGGACCAGCTTTTCAGAGTCTGACTGAGACAAAAAACGTAGAACTTTTGCTGTAATTCTACGATGATAAAAGGCAGTCTTAGAAACATTAGAGTTGTGTTTTTGGAAGTTGAGATTGGCATCCAAAACCACACCCAAGTTTCTGACATGCTCATATGGTTTTACAGATAGAGGAAGTAACAGAATTTGAATCTCATACCACAAGCCTTAGGACTCAACTTAATCAGTTTCTGTGATTAAGTTGTAAAAAACTTTTTTTGGCCATCCAAAATCTGATATCTGTAATGCACTGGATAAGACATGGTTAAGGTTATTGGCAGACACAGATATGTATAACTGTGTGTCATCAGCATATGATTGATAAGAAATATTGTATTGCTGGACCCAAGTGGAAGCATGTACAAATTAAACAGCAGAGGACCTAGAATTGACCCCTGAGGGACATATGGGACAATATGAAATGCTAATCTCATCAGATTCACAGTTACCAATAGCTACAGAGAAAGATCGTCCTGTGAGATATGTAGAAAACCATTTAAGAACTGTGCATTTAAGGCCTAAACATCGTTCAAGGCGTTGAGGAAGAATTGAATGGTCCACAGTATTGAGGTCAAGAAGTACCAAAAATAAAAATATTATGATCGTCCTTACTAATTTTAAGATCATTAACAACTCTGATCAGGGCAGCGTTAACCACCTACTGTGGTTAACTCTACTGTGGTTAACTCTAAAACCAGACTGGTAAGCATCAAAGAAATTATTGTTTGACAGATAAGTATGTAATTGTTGGTAAGCAACCTTTTGAAGAATTTTCCCCAAAAATGGAAGATTTGATATTGGTATATAGTTCTCAAAAATGAGTGGATCCAGATTACTCCTTTATAACAGTGGGTTTACAAAAGCATGTTTGAGACATGAGGGGAAGATTCCAGAATGTGAGGAGGCATTAACAATATCAAGGATATCCTCCACCAAACAGCTAAAAACATTTTTGATGAACTTAGTAGGCATTGGATCAAGAGCACACATTGCAGAACTAAGCTGCTGCATCACATCATGAAGCTCATTGGATTGAATTAGGGCATAGTTGTGCAGAGTGTTGGCAGTATGGCGGTGACAGGAAGGAGAGCGATTACACAGAGGAAGAGAATAAAACCAAATGAGGTACTTTTAAAATATTTGAAAAAATAGCAGCAACACCACCACCTTTCTTGTTAGGCCTAGTACAGTGTGAGAATGAAAAATTACATGGTGACGATCAGCTCTTTACCGCCAGTTTCATCAAGCCAGGTTTCAGTGAGGTGAATACAGTCAAGTCGATGAGATGTTATAATATCATTAACAATGAAGGTTTTACTTGTAACGGACCTTACATTGAGGAGAGCCATCTTTAAGCAGCTTGCTAAGAAAGTGGAGTTGTCAATTAAGGCAGATTCTTGCCTAGAATTGTTAGCGTTATTCAAAGATTGTGTTGGAGAATTAAGGCACACTGTGGCTTGACTCACATAACTTGGTGTATTAGTAGGAGACACAGAGGTCAGGACTGAGTCTTGCCGTGGTGGATATCAGAGTGAAAACACTATAAACTGGATAAAATTAGTAGTCGACTGCTTTGTTCCCTTTCTGTTAGGGTTCACACCATCTGCTCTGTAGTTTGAGATAAAATCAAATCTGCAGCAGAGCAGAACTCCCAACTCACTGGATTTTACAAAACACTGGAAAGGACCTCTTTGAAATTTAGCAACTTGTAATTATGCTTAAGAAGCCCCATGCCTGATGCAGGGCCCTCACCACCTCATAATGCCGCTGCCATTAAGACAAGACAGAGGATCATGCAGAGATTTTAGGTAAGTCTGCCCATTAGCCGAGCTCAGAAAAATTGAGATTTATTTCATTTTAAATGTGTTTTGCAGCATGGTGGGGAAAAAATGACTGAAATCACATTAGTTAACAGTTTAAAGTTTATTAACCATTTGATTTGCGCAAGAAGCAGTGACTCATTTATTTGCAGTAATACAGTGGGTATGTTGGTCAATTGATCCTTTATGTCATTTATGGCTTTGGTTGTGTCCACCTGATTTTGCAGCACTGCCTTAGTCAGCACTCTTGACACACACATTTTCACATTAATGTCACAGAGTTTAATCTACAAAATATTTCAGTCATTAAAACTTCTTTTACTACACATTGGAATAAAAGGTTTGCAAACAGAGCACTCTAGTTTGTTTCTTTTATCTTCAGTGTGGGTTTTAGATGGTCCAGCTTGTTCTGTTGGGAGAGTGTCAGTGTCACCATGCTCAATCCCGGACAGATCTGTGTTGCAGATGATGCAGGCTATTCGAGTGTCCATGGATGACAGTTGTCTAGTAGTCTGTCCTCCACCAGTTGCAGATGTTTCTTCATTTGTGTGCTTTGAAGTGTTTTTTTTTTTTGCACTAAGCTTAATATCAAACTTATTTTAAATTTCTGGTAGAGATCTTGCCTCAGAACCAATGGAATTAACACCATTCGTGACTTTCTCCAATGCAGCATTTTCCCTTTTGTTAGTCACACCTGTACTGGGATCAAACAATATTTTTTGTTGGATTCAACCTGAGACAAGTACCTCCACTTGGATTAATAATTATAAGTTCCTCTTCTTCACTCTCTTTCTCATATTCATGTATTTTCTAAAGGCATGTGTAGTTACCATATATCAATAATTGGAGGCGTTTCTAAATGCAAATGACCCTGAGCGTAAATGAGCATGGTGGTTAAGGACATGTGGGATTTATCAACACTGATTACATACTGATGTGCGTACGACCAATGTGCGTACTTTTGATAAAAATAGATTTTTTTGTATTTCTGCACAGTCTAAATTTCATTCAAAAGACAGAATTTAGAACCTTCTCTACGCACTGTTGATAAATGAGGGCCCTGAACTCTGAGACCGATGAACAGGGGAGGGAATGAAGGTTGAAGGAGATCATACAGCTGTGAAGGTGTGTGAGCCTCTATTATTTATTCTCATCAGAAGTTAAAGATGTAATGTGGAGAGAGTCAATGAGAAGAAACTAGTGATTTTGAGGTTATCAGATGTTAGTTACAAAACCCAGAACAACATGCTATATAAGCAATTCAAGTTCTGTCATTCAATGAGAGACTTGGTGTACCCTGCACCAGATCTGTCCTTTTTGTACAAATAAACCAGCCAAACTGAAGTGTTGACTTGTTAGTCTGATTTATACACTTTTTCATCTCTCGGTCACGAGAAATCATCTTTTCAAATATGGAACAAACATTCATACAAATTTCACAAAAATGGTTCATATTTTATATAACTCTGTAGTAGTACAGAGTTACAGTAACACACCAATTAGACGCTGAGGGCAGTTCAGTATCTTGCTCAAGGATATTTCAACATTTGGACGAGTAAGAACAGTATCATCGTAGGCTAGTGTTGGTGGTTTCTAGGGTGTTGCTAGGTGGTTCTTAAGGTGTTGTACTATTCACAGTTATTAGTATCTGCAGTAATAGTAGAGATCATAGACCATTGTTTCAAAAAAGGTGGCTCACAGTTTTGTCAAATTTGGAAGTCACGTGGAAAGCGATCCACAGAAACCTGTTTGACATGTACAAATGGATCCATAAATGTGTAAATATCATTTTACATGCATGTCTATGGTGAAACCATTTACATTGTAAAATCTTTAGCATTAGAAATAAGTGAAATTGAAAATACATGTTTGCAGAGTATGTTATGTGTATTTGTATGGGGCTAAAACAGTGACAGTAAAATGTTATCAAAAATCAAATTTGGCATTAAAAACTAAATCTGAACTGAAAAAGGAAACATTGGCATTGAAACACTTGGATTGCAAAAATGTGTTTTGGCACTGAAAAATAGATCACAGACATAGAAAATAATTACAATCATACGATCTTATTGTCCTATTTTATTTTGATGTTTTTGCATTATGATGTTTTTCAATGCCAATCTCCTGTTTTTTTCTTCCTGTCTGCCTTTTTATTTTATGCTGTCAGTATTCTCAGTGTCACTGGTTTTCAGTTTCATCTTTCTGTCACTTTTTTGGTGTAAGGGGTGAGTGGGTTTGATGGGAGGGCCGAGGAGCGCATCACCCTGGCCGAACCCGCCGTCCGCTCACCTATATGACCACATATGTAGACGATGGCCTCAACTAGTATACCTGGAACTCCCTAGCCACAGGTAAGTCTGTTTCTCTCTGCCACTGTTTTTTGCTGTTTTTTCCACATAAAACCAGGCTGTGTTGAAGTTAATTTTTGTACTAAGAAACCACCCATCACTCACCCTGGCAGCCTGTAGTCTGTTCCTGACCATACTGGTTGTTAGGATAAATGAATTGTGGGTTGATCCAGGTCACCATGCCACAATATTAGACACTCTAATTTTTGCATCACATGTTTATGAAATAAAGATGGTCCTCAGAGTTTAGCAGTACAGCGGAGGAGGCGGTCCGTTAATTTCAAAACAAATGTACGACAATAAAGCTTAACAAGCAATAAAGCTAACAAAACACTATACTACAACTGTCTCTACCCAGACGTAAGCCTCTCACTTCCTTCACTTCAGAAAGCGATCAGGTGTGTTTTTAATCTGTGAGAAAAGTCTGGCTCGGGTCCTCCGATGCTCTGTGCTGGTGGTGCTGTCCAGAGGTGGGTAGAGTAGCCAGAAATTGTACTCAAGTAAGAGTACTGCTACTTTAGAATTTTATTACTCAAGTAAAAGTAAAGAGTAGTCACCCAAATATTTACTTGAGTAAAAGTAAAAAGTATGCTGTGAAAAAACTACTCAAGTACTGAGCAACTGATAAGTAACCTGTTTGTTTAATGATGACGGCAACAAATAATGCACAAAAACATAAAAATAGCAATGAACATATTGATAGCCAACAATATCTCTTAAGCAACTAAAACAATAATACATTAAATAATAATACATTAAAATATATGAAGGCAAATTGAGCCACAATAACTTACTAACTTACTAACAGCACAATAGGCTCAGTAGGCAGAGATTACAAAGGAAAAGAACAAGTTAGCCTTTACGCAAACTATAAACTCTGATAGGTGTGGGCCGCACCTGGGAACACACTGTGCACTTCTGATTGGTGTTTGTATGCATGCGTGCGTGTGAGTGTGTGTGCATGTGAGCATGTGTGAGTGTGTGTGCATGTGTGAGTGTGTGTGCATGTGTGAGCATGTGTGAGTGTGTGTATGTGAAATTTTGCATATTCACTCTGGATCACTCTGCACGCTGTGACCTTTTAGCCGTGAACAGGAGTCCTGCATGACTAAAAAGTCTCTCACAGGCTGCAGATGCTGGGAGGCCTGTGTTGATTTTCATTGACAGGCTCTTGATTTGAGGAAAGGAATGCAAGAGATCCATACCTCCAGTGGATGGACATGAAAGGTACCTCTCCAGCTCTCCTGTTTTTGATTGTCCTGCACTCAGCGATGCAAAGAAGTCGTCTTCATCAGAGTGACTACTGTTTGTGGGAGCATCATCCATCTCCAAGTCAGTGTCCAGGTGATTTTTGATGTAGTCAAGGCCTGTGGCAAGAGAAAGTGTTTTCAAAAGAATTAGGTCTGAACATATTTTTTTCCTTTCTACTGTATAGCCTTCCAAGCTGTGATAAGATAAGATAAGCTGTGTTTATCTGTCTGTCTATGAGGCTGCAGTGCGTTAATAAATTTCCCCCCACTATGTACATTTGATAGTGATTCATAGCAGGGCGGCTAACATCAGCCTACGGTGACAGCCAAAATATCTACTAACGTTACTTACCGCAATGTGCTTCCTCAAATTTGACGTTGAGTTTATGTAAGCTGAAATGTCCACTTGTTTGGGGAGACACATAAGAGGCGCATTACATTACTGTTTTTTTTGGTTGTCTGAAACGTGAACATCGATTTTAAGTGAGGCCGGGGGTGTTCTTCCTCTTCTGGTTGTCGCGAAGCGCTCGTGTGTGTCTCTGCCATTGTGTTTTTCTTCTTTGCTGAGAGTTTGTGTGCAGTTAGTCATGTGACCGCCTGGCTCTGTTTGATTGGTGAAACGGAGTCAAACGTCACCAGTGACTGCATCTGATTGGTGAAACGCAGTCATGCGATGGATCCTACTTTGGAGGTCTCTGACAAACCAAAACAAACAAAGCGTGCATTAACAGATCGATAAAAATATGTAGCGAGTAGCGAGCGTAATGTAGATAAATGGAACTGAGTAAAAGTACCGCTTCTTCTTCGAAAATATACTCAAGTAAAAGTTAAAAGTATGTTGTATTAAAACTACTCTTAGAAGTACAATTTATCCCATACGTTACTCAAGTAAATGTAACGGAATAAATGTAGCGCGTTACTAGCCACCTCTGGTTCTGTCTCTCGTTTTCTAGAAGGTGAGCTCCGGCTGGTTTCTCGATTGGCAGCGAGAAAACACAGGAGTCGACTCGGTTGGAAGGTAGCGGGGCATAGAAGTTGTCCGCCAGCAGTAAACTGGCTCACAGAGAAAGCGGTTTATCTTCGGTGCAGCTACAACGGAAAGGCGATGGTTTGTATGCACAGCAGGCATTTATTGATACAGTGGCCATCATCATCAACGTCATGGCTGTGTCGCCGGGATTCCCTGCATCTCTGCCAATGAGGAGCGTAAGTTTGGGACTCCCCAGAATTCAACTCAGCTGTGAACTGTGGAGCATGCTGGGAGTTGGATTCTGTGGGGTGGCTTTTGCCGGTCTTTTCTTTGTTCAACGGGTTGAACACAAAAGATCAGGTCAGGCTTCAGAGGTTAAAAGTAGGCCCGAGCAGGCCAGCTTTGTCTGATCACATGTTCAGGCCCAACACAGCCAATGTCTAAAGAGAAGACATTATATCACATACAAAAACTGACAATGACTAGTTTAAATAGTTTAATTTGAAGTTTTATTTCCTGCTTTGGGTGAGACTGGGCAGAGCTATCAAAATGTCTGGATTTTAAGAATGTAAGCAAAGACATGTAATACGTTGGAAATAAGGACATCAGATACCCTTGACAACTCAAATCTCCACATGATTAGTTTCACATAGTTTTCAATATAGGTAATAACCACATTCACTCTGTATTTATCAATTAAATGCTGTTTATGCTATTATTGAAAAATATAAGCAGTGGCTGAAATGTAATGTTTTCTATGCTTGAATGGGGAAAATCCTGAAAAAATGTCATAATATTGGGGTCTCGCCAAATCCTGAATTAATAATGTAGGCCTAAATAGACTTGACTGGTATTCTCTACTGAGGGCTATAAACTGAAACTGGAAACTGAAACACATTAATTAGACACCAAAAACTACTAAGAAATAATAATGTATAGCTGCACAACAAATCATGACATTTTACACAAGAAAAAAAAGGAATAATCAATAATCAAATGGAGGAAAAGCATTCTGGTCTGTGGTGACGGTAGGACAGTGACAGGTACAGTGGCACATCAAATATAATTTTTTCTAGGGAACAAATTACCATAATAAAACTAAATAAATAAATCTTTTTTAAAAGATTAAATGTTGTGTAGTAATGAGGATGTTTCTTGATATAACATGATAAAGTGATATAACAACATATAACAAATGTTGCTGTTTATAACAATCATATGTCATGAAGTAATCATGAGAAAAATGTCATAACTTGAAAATATCTTCATGATTGTTTTTGTTATAATAACAAACTGAGAAAACATTGTTTTGTTGTGATGACACCAACACACTGTCAAAAGCCTCACATGGTGATACCTGGTGCTATAATAAAGAATCAAAGAGAATGATGAGATGAAACACTGTGACCAGCATGGGCACTCTGACCCGACTCGTGCCACAGTGTAGTGCAGCAGATAACTGCAAAATTCAGGGAAATCTTTCAAATATGGATACAAATCCTCCTTGGGTATTACTCTTTTGATAAAACACATTAGCCACTCCAAAAATCCATCCACCATATTCTCAGATGAATAACCCAGGTGTCAAATAAAACATTTCAACAATGTAGAAGGCAAATTTTTGTAAACTGTTAAAAAATGAAATGAAAATATATTTAAATTAAAGTATATCCCCCCTCACTAAGGTGAGAAAACAATACACATTGGCTAATACAGGAAGTTTATTTTTGTTGTGTTCTTATTTTGGGAACCCCTACTAACCACTCTCTCTGTTTAGGTCAGGTTGGAGGGCACCGGTGCTGCTATCCACTGTGACCTGCTACACCAGCCAGACTGCTTTGGTTGTCCAGCCATTCTGCAACCTATATGTAAGAGCTGTTGGATTTTTTTTGTGTCATTTGCCTCTGGTCACCAGTAAATCAAGAGCTCTGAAACCAATCATTGTGTGACTAATTCTGTTCTCTCTCCTGCTTGCACTTCATCCTGCTGGCCTTCATCCTGGTTGTAAGGGTTCACCACCATCCAAACCTTACATATATATATATATTACTCAGAATTACTCACAAAAATGCTTGCTAACAAGCCTAGTGCTAGCGAGTGAGCCTAGCAAGCTAATGTTAAGACAAGTAAACAAGTAGAGTCTTACAAAACTTTTGGCACATCATTCATAATAAATGGTTTGCAAATACATTGTCTTTTATCCAGAATTTTTTACATTACATATTAGAAATTACATAAATAAAGCTCTGAAGAAATTTAAGAGTTGTGAATTTGACATCATCATAGTCTAAACATAGGATTAAATTATGAAATCATTGAAATCTGTCCCGTGGATAAAGTTCTGTGGTAAAATATGTTTCCCATGCCAGAATTGGCAGCCATCTTGAAATTTGTGAAAAAAGTGGCTAATGGGTATTTTCAAATTAATGGCCTCAGGGGGATAAACATACCAATTTTGGTGCTTGGATCCACATTTTAAGGAAATTATTGCATTTTTCTCCTGCACTGGTAACCCTTCTCTTGGTTTGGATGAGACACACTAACCTTTGTGGTGCATCAGTTTGTAGTTTGTCCCTCCTTGTATCATCTTCTTCCTCAGACCACTGTCAATAGGAACTTTCCACTTCTGACCAGGAGCAGCCCACAAGCCTTGCAATTTCTGAGATTCTCTGACCCAGTAGTCTGGCCATAACCATTTGACTCTTGTCAAAGTCACTCAGGTCTTAACTGCCCTTTTCTCCCACATCCAGCACACTTATACGAGAACTGACTGTTCATTTACCCATTAACATATCTCAGATCTTGACATCTGCTTTTGTTACGAGGTAATCAATGTTACTTTATCTGTGAGGTCAAAATGTTTTGGCTCATCTTTAAATCTGCATACAGTAGTTTCAATATAATTAACTGTAAAGTTTGATTTACCATGAAGTAGCTTGAATATGTTACATTGTACTGAAGGAGAAGAAGGGCTGGAACTGAGGTAGTTGATTTGCTCAAGGGATAAATAAATGAATAAATAAATACAAGGTTGCCTAACAACCCAAGGTAACATTGATAAGGACAGAATCCTTCCTCCAGCACAGACAGAGTGAGAATATCCACATCAGCCAAATCTCTGCTCTATCACCTACAGTTCTGTCTTGTTTTTTTGTTATCAGTTTAGAAAAATGGGAGGAACGTCCTGTCCTCAACCAAAGAGTGTGAGAGGTTCCTCAGTTCTCTTGGATGGAACACTGTTTTGTATCCCAGGAGCTCCAGAACTGGTTGGCAGACAGTTTGAGTGTAAACCACCATGTCGAAGGACAGCTTCACCCTCCAGTTCTCTGCATTAGCAGCAGAGTCCCGCACTGTGGTAAACTTCTGCCGGGATGATAGATCACTGCTGCCGCGGGTGTTGTTGATGATCCAGTCTTCCACACTGTGGTCCAGAACCAGACCTAGGAAACTGTACAGCTCTCTGGTCTTCTGGAGAGGAAACCTGGCTAAGTCCTCATACCTGACCAATAATGAGGAAGAGAGAGAGGATCATTCAGTAAGAAAGAACACCAAAGACAAGCTCAGGAGTTGGTCAGTACCTAACCAAACCTCAAAAAGGGTTTAGGCAAATAAGACTACATGGTGAAGGGAGCCAACTATGGTAGCCCTTTTTTTTGCCAGGATCATTTTTATAAGTTTTTTTTGGTCATCTGTGAAAAAATGTGAATTCTTTTTTAAGTGCACCACTACTCAGTCTACAAAAACTAAAAGCATTCATGTTTCCTTCTAGGTGATTTTTAGTTTGTATATATGATGTGTGTTAGCAGGTTATGGAACATTGCTATTCTGTTCCTTTTTTTTTGTTTAGAAATGTGTTTCAATCAGTGAAGGCTTTCTGCTAGAAATGCTTTAGGAAGTCAGGTCAGATAGTATAAGGAGCAACAAAGTCAACACAAGCAGCACACTAGGATGGTAGAGAATGTATGGTGGCCCTGAGAGCTCAACACACTGCAACTTAAGAAAACACATGCAAATAGAACAGAACACAACCTGACTGGGACACATAGAGAGAGAGGATGATATGTAGCAAAGGGCCATGGGTTGGACTCGAACCCGGGCTGCGGTTAGGACTACACCTTTTAGGACTACAGGTGACCCCCCCCCAACTTGTGTCAGCTGGAAACACTTCTGTTAGGGCTAATCCACATATACAGTATATATATATATATCTGAGGGTAAGGAGAAAAATATGGAGTCAAAACTGCCTGTCAACCAGTCATCCCTCTGACAGAAAAACAGCCCTGCTGGTGAAGGTGACTGGATTGGGGTAGTTCAGCACAGACTGTATGTCCAAATATTATCCATGTCTTTCTCACCTGAGCAGCTTGTACCGCCCTCTAAGCCAGGCGGGTCTGGCCAGGCCGACAGACACAGACCTGAGAAAGTCCTCACATACTGTGTTAATCTGTCCCAGGTCCAGGTTGTGGGGTCGATGCCCAGTCGCTCTCCACAGACGCCACAGCCGGTAAGTGTCTCGAAATGTCTCAATACGAGACGCCAGGATACCGCGTGGATCTCGAACAAGCTGGACCACCTGTAGATGATGAATAACGATGAAGCATTAACCCGGAACACACTGTGGTTACAGTAGCAGCACACATGTCTCTGAATGTCTTCCACACACCAGCATATGTTTAAAGGTCTCTGTGTGAGCTTCCTTTACTGCCAGTGACAGCAGAGGATGTATTGAGAGCAGTAATACATGTACCAGCCTGCTGTAGTACTGCAGTGGTGGCTGGTGGAAGTAGCAGGAAGAGTAAAATTAAACTAGAAAATTCCTGGAGAAATTTTGAATGGGCCTGCTGCTCGATGCATGTACCTCACTCTTCGGGTTTCAATCTGCATAAAGGACGCTACTTTCAGTTTCATTCATGGCGTAGAGACTTATCCTGACACTGACCTCAGTCCCTGCAGGTGTCCATCAAAAAACCTTTAGATTCTGTCACGACTGACCAAAATAACCTCACACTGATGGTTTCAAACTCAAATTTGTCCCAACAACCATAGCAAGACACGTATACACACATGTACATGCTCTTACATTGGTTGATCTGCAATAAAATGGTGTTTGTGTGTGTTGGGTCTTAGCTCTGCCTCGAGCTGGACACCATAAATGTTGGACCTTTGGTTGCCTATTAATTTAATGGCTATCATAAATTAAGAAAATATTAACATTAAATAATAACTTTAAAATTAATTAAAGTCCTGGGGCGCACCAGCCTAAACTAATAGGCAAAATAGCCATTATTGTTTGAGTCTCAATTCATTTCTATTACTCTGGAACTCGAATTAATAATTACCTTAATAAATATAACCAAATCATCATATCAACAGTAAGTTAAAGTTGAAGGATTGGAATTCGAGTAGAGGATGGCAATGTTCACACTTATATTTTTAATCAACAATTAATCAACAAGTACATTAACAAAGTTAAAACTTCTGCTGCTTAGCTGTGCTCTGCTGTGCTAGGAGAGGTTAGGCCCCGTCAGTTAACGTTACCCGGTCCTTGGAACAAAACAAAGAGGTCCTTTCCAGGGCGGGGTCTGTGAGAAATATTAAAAGTTACGTTACATTGCTAAGAGAGTGTTGTTTTTATATTATGATGATTACTGTTGCTATGCGTTGGGGGGCGCTAGGGTGAAACTCAAGGCAGTCACGCACAGATAGGGAGACACCAGAAGAACAGGATGTCATGTGACCGCCTCAGTTACTTAAAATAAACAATAACTCCAAACATGACGAATGGCGGTTACATGAAAAGGGAGAGTAGGTTTTTCTCCAGGTGCAGTCAGCTCAGAAGAAGGAGGCACTGTGCCAGCTGAGTCTAAACCACAGCCTCTCCCCAGCTTTTTCACCAATCAGATCAGTTACAAAAATATATACAAAACTCTGTGTAACTGCTAAGATAGACACTCTTCTCTGAGACGTTGGCCACAGCTAACTGCTTGCAGACTGTGGTTTTCATATCGGAGGAGATCCATGTACATGCTGATTTTGATTCTTTAATAGCAAATAAATATTGGTTTCAACGGATAATTTCGAGTGGAGAACTCTTATTGCAAATAAACGAATGCGCTGGCAGTTCCTCGGGAGTAAAGTCCTGTCTGACTGTGTGACTTCTGCTGTTATCTCCTTTGTTCTCCTCACAGAGTTAGCTGTTCCACGCTAACTCTGCTGTGACTCCTGTCGCTTGGAAAATCAGCTGACCTTGTGTCGTAGCTGCTGATTCTGAAGAGAACTTGGTTCACTCTCAGTTAATCCTAAGCAGGTCGCTGCTGTTGAGGAGAAGAGTGTTGCAGTCTGCTGTGAGCAGGCCGGCAAGGGAGCTCTTGCCTCAGGTAGCAGGGCTGACCTGGGCTGGGGTCTTGTTGCTCCTTGAATAGCCGAGAGGGGAGAGCAGGAGCTGCTCTCCAGAGCAAGCCGAGAAGAGAAGAGAGGGAGAACAAAGAAGGAGATCTGGTTTTGATCTGAACAACACTGACTGGTCAGCGGAGGGTTGTCCCCAGGTGTGAACAGTGAGGAACTGTGGGGAAGTGAGTTCCTTTGTCTTTGGAACAAAGAAACATGTTGGAAACTCTGGAATGAGTCCCAACATGTGTGTGCGTTTGTGTGTAGTGGTAGAGCTGCCCAACTCCCATCACTTTCTCAAAAACCGTAAAATATATCAGAATGAGACCAAAACTGCGTGATACATGACAAAAAACCTCTACATTTTCAATACAAAAATAGTCTATGAAGGTTGGAAATTCCAGGATTTAAAAAAGAGTTTGTCTGACTTTTTTTAGTTACAGTGCGCAGTTAGCTCCAGTTAGTGAATGGAGCTGTGCTTAAAGACAGCAGACATCGCTGAAGATGTAGTAAATATCACAGCCCTCTACACAGAAGTTACAACAACACCACGCCGAGCGAGCGAGAGAGAGGGAGAGGGAGAGAAGCTAGTGCTAACTGCAAAGCTTAAGTAACTAGCAGATCTGAACAACATGTAAAAAACTGCTGAGTTAGTGAAAGTCGCTTAAAGGAGTAGAGAGCTCTGAGTGCTGGAGCAGAACTAGTGTAAGTTTAAATGTACAGCAGGTAGTTAGACACTGTTATAAAGAAATCAGCAACATTAACTGTGTTCAGACAGAGCAGCAATAAACTCTACCAGTAAATGAAACTGACTGGAGATGGGACACCACACTGATGTCAACACGTGAACGGTGTAGCGTTAAGCCATATTTTAGGATTTACTGTCGTTGAAATGGGGCACCAGTCCTCTGGGAGGACAACAATGAATTACTTCATTGCCAAATTTATCAATCTCATATCGGAAGCCGTGACTTCTCGATTCAATGGATCTCCAGTCTCTACGTCAAAAGAATACAACAGGACAACAACTGGGTGTAAATAAAGGTGTTTATTTAACTAAACTACTATGTACAGAGTAAATGCAAGGTGTAATAATCATAAAGATGAAAATAATAATGAAATGAGCGGTGTGATGAGTTGGCAATGGTGGGAGAGAATATGTTATGGCTATACACTATGGCTATACAGCTAATGATACTACATCTACGAATTAGGTTTGATGATTAAATATTGCTATATTTCGACATCAACCCAGTCATGAGCAGAGTGTTAAGACCGGCCTACTGTGAGTTGCGCTGTAGCTGAAGACCCTCGGCTGGAACCCAGGCGGCTGTGGTTGCCGTGGTAACCCTGGAGACGCGGGATCTAGGTGGATTCTCTTGGAGGCCGTGTCCCGTTATCACGATGACGGATTCTGCCGGTGTCTCAGCGGTTCAGCTCTGGTGGAGTTTGCCAGGAGACTTTCTGTCTCGGGAACTCTTGATTTCTGCTCGGCTTCTCTGCAGGCGGTCGTGCAGATGTTATCTGCTGGTGTCTCTTGCGGGTTGATGTGAAATAAACTCTAATGCTCTTCACTTTGGTTGGATAACTTTAGAGGAGACTGGCGTTGACCAAATGACTCTAAAGTTGTCAAAATCTTCAAAAAGAAAAACTTGATGATGATTAAAAGTTACAAAATTACTCTGAGGCACTTCTGGTGTTTTGGTTCAGTTGGTCTTGACTTAGCTTATAAAAATAAAAGATCGCGCATGTAGACAAAAATCTAAAAGACGCGAAAAGTGCAAAAATGATTAAGAGCCATGAGTTTGTGGCGAGCAGCTTAGAGCTAAGAGTTTCCATGGCTACAGAGCCGGGCTTTGAGCCGGGACTCTGAGCTTTGAGCAAAGTTCTCAGCTTCTAGTTTCTGCATCGTTTCTCGCTTCTCGCATCTTCTTGTCATCCGTGTTTCTCTGACTTTTCTTTCTCTTCCGGCATTGGCTTCTGACCTGACTTAGGCATAAGCCTGGTTTTGGATGACATAGGCTTTTGTGTGAATTGTTCACGACTGTTTTATCCCCTGGGGGCTGGCGCATGTTTCAGGGGCATCACCCATCTTCTCCTGTGTTTCCACTTGGAGAAGAGAGTAATTTTCCACTGAACTTTTGAATAATTTAAATCTAGAGTTTACTTATAAACTCGCACATCCTTCTCCCACCATGACCACAAAACATTAAGTGAAATAACATAAAACTACTTGCACTAATAATGAGAGAGGAGTAATAGGAGTGTTGATTTCATATTAATTATGATACAAGTGGTAAATTGGTCAAACAACAATATAAATATTTCCCAAAGCTAATAGCCTATAAATGTGGATTACACAGCAGTTCTTCGACTGTAATAATAATAATATGCACATTCTGGATGTCATGTAGTGTGTTACCTTGTGTGAAGGATGCTGACAGTAGGGTCACATGAAGGACATTGTCTTAAAATCTACATGTTACATTTCAAACATTCTATTGGATAGAAGTTTGGGGTTGAACTATTACATAGGAACATCTCATGAGTTAGGGAACAGTTAGATATTTAATTTTACATTCTTCCTCAGATCTGTGTCTGTGAAGAGAGTTCTGCTGGTCACTACCCAGGATTGGAATGTGGGTTGTAGTTTATGACTCTTATCTAGAGAGGGCCAAAGGAAGGGAGGTTGGTGTGTGTGTGTGTGTGCGTGTGTGTGTTCATGCATGGCACGGACAGGCCAGGATTCACACATTAGTGTTAATCAGTCCTTTTGTTGTTACTTGTCCTATACAAGAAACAATCAAATATATAAATATATAAGTCTTATTGTTACAAACTGGAGATTTTGCCTATATTCTCCAGTTGTCTGGTGTCCATTGGTTGATCCTCTGGAGCTGACCCTTTGACCTTTGGTCTGGTTCTGTGTCGTTCGGCCATGCTAACAGCGTGGTCTGTTTGTGGAAGAGGGGTCCTTTGTCTCTGTTTCCTATCAATCTGATAGTTTGATGGTGGAAAGAGTCGCAAAGTGTCAATTGTGGGTCCGTAACTCTGCATGTCCTTATAATGAACTTCCTTAATGGCTTTTGACTGATGCCAGGCCACGTATGTACGCTACAACGGCGTCACCACTATCGATGAAAAGACAACAGTAGAAGTAAATCACTGTGTAAAAATGTTCTCGGATAAAAGAACAAAGTAAGTCAGTTAAAATATTTTTGAGGTGTTACCGCGTTACATTTAAAAATGGGGAGGGAGGGGTAAAATTGTACAATAAAAAAATTATAGAGTGATAATAATAATTACGTGCCTCCAATGGAATTGAAGGTATATAGTATTATTCTGCATGCTTATTAGTGTGAATGTAGAGGCATTTTACGGTCTCTAACTACTCCTTCATACTTTATCCTATAAAAACCGTTCAACTGTTCAATCAAAATGGCTTTTTCTGTAGATTCTGTAGCTATTGGATGTATTCAACTTTTTGATATTATTTATAACTTTTGCATTCTAAGCATTTTATGATTTTTTTTGCCATTCAAATGAATGGAGACCATGTTCAAATCCTTGAAATCTTCAGCCTCTTTAAACCTTAACTGCTTCAGCATACTTTCAGCTAAAGACTTCATTCAACCATTAAACTGTAGACAAGCCTTTCAGCTATTAAGCTTGTATTCAAATTTTTGATATCGTCAACAGTTTTTGAATTCGACAGTTTTAGTTTCAAGCTTTTTTCTAATCATTTTTGAGTTTATAATGGTTGTGCATTGCACAGACTGTTCAAGGTTAGAGTGGATGACATCATCGCTAGAGTAGGAGAAACTGTACCTCTGAAAAAATTCTGTTTAACTCGTCCTCAGCCACATATTTTGGTCTTCACAAATAATTTCTACCTCATTAGTAGACAAATTTGCCCTGTTTCATAAAAAGTGGCTAACAAAATTTGAAATGTGACCCTCCAAGTGATGCGAGCACCCTCAAACTCTCCCATAGACAGCAATACAAATTCAGGATTTCAGGAGAAAACCAGAACTGACCCTTCTTTGTAACTCGCTCCTATTCCCACATTTTTGGCTCTAGAAACACCAGAACCACATAGAGGTGATCAGGAAAGTCTTGTGGCGGTGATCATGTGATAACTTTACTGATATTATGTACCGTTTTGTATTAAATGGCAGTTTGAGAGTTTGAGGTTGAGTTTGAGAGGTTTGCTGACCCCTGTGTCATATATATTTGTATGAGCTATGCGTCTTCAACAGCCAGACTCTCTCTCTTACACACACACACACACACACACACACACACAAACAAACGGGCACATATAAATTATGCTTTCCATCACAGTCTATATGGTCATAGCAATCAGTGAAAATGGGTCACATTTTCAAAAAAATAGTAAAATGTAAAATAGTCTACTGCAAGGCACAGAGTCCTTTTTGCCCTGACGATTGCAATGTCCCTCCAGACTGTCCACTCCAGTTGCAACAATAGAGTGTATGTAAAACATTTGCTACAGTAAAAGAGAGAGAGAAAGAGAGCCCGGATGAACTCTGAAATGAAGTTCAATGAAACACACGACTTGCTGATTACATAAAGACCTATGAAATATTTTAACGGGTGGTGAACTGTTAGGTGTGAGGGATATATGATGGTCTTTGGTTTGGTAGTTGCGAGTCCGCCTCCTGTTCGTACTATTGACTAATGTTAGTTCATGTCAACGTGCACACACACACACACACACACACACATACACACACACACAGATACAGAAAACTGTTTACAAGTTAGTACTCATAGAGGGAGATGACATTAACACTGGTGTTATACTTGACATCCTCCTCTTACTTTCCTTCGGTTATTAACTACTCCTGCATACGTTGTGCTACATAAACTGTTCAGCTATCAAAACTTTCAGCTTCTTCAGGAGATATATCCTTTCCTTCAAGTTTCTGATACTATTCATCATTCATCATTCTTGAAATAATAAACTTTTTCTGCAATTTACACAATGTAACTTAATGGAGATGATGTTCAACTCCTTCAAAACTTCATCTTTGAAATTCAACTACTTGAGAATACTCTCAGCTAGAGACTTTATTCAAACTTTAAACTGTTCACAGCACTTCCAGCCGTGTATTTGCGTGTACTTGTGTGTTCATGTTGATGTGTGGTTCTTTGTGTTTACATGTCTTTCTACACTGTTGCTCTTAAAGTTTTTTCCTTTTTCCATGAAATGATTGTGACAATGGGATTTATTTCCTTTCACCTGGGTAATTGGGACACATAATGTAATCATTGCACCTGGTCAAAAGTGATTACTGATGCATTTAAATAGGAATAAACAGAGGATGGTGTCTGAAAACAAAATTATTCCAACTTTATGGGCAACAGTATATAATTGTGAGGACAATTTTGGTGAAAAAAAAACATTTTTGTGAGGTCATTTTGGGCAGGAAAGTAGCATTCTTTGTACAGATTGAAACGTGAGGAGTGAAGTGCACGCACCAAGCATCAGGCACATTCAAAATTCCCAAGACAACAGACGACGACAGCACAATAAAAAAGCAACAGACTGCCATGTCCTAAATCAGTAGCAATATGTGTGTGCAGTATGTGCAGTAAGTATTTGTTTGCTGTATTTTTTCCTCGGTGGCAACAAAGCATCAACTTCCAAGGCTGAAAAATGAAGCTAACACTGAAGTGCTAAAAACTGCAGTTCCTCTAATGACCACTACAGTCTGGCTCCAACAGTGATTCAATCCCCATAGACTCCCATGTTAAAATGTCCAACTTTACAACAGAAATAAACATGTTTACAGCCTGTTTTTTAGAATGACAGGTGGGTGGGTGTATTGTGCCACAAACTGGTGCGCACCGAAGTCGCTGCTCCACACACACCCCACCTCTTTGTCCATCTTTGGATCAACTGGAAGTTAGGGGCGGAGTCAGGTACTGCCGAGATGGCGACGGTGGAGCAGCTAACTCTCAGCTTCAAAACTGCTTTTCAGAAACCTGTGGGTGATGTCACAGAGGCTATATCCATCTTTATTTAAAATCTATGGTGGCAACTAACCCTGGGTACATTAGCTGAAATACATAAAAAAAAATATATTCTGTACTTGTGTAACTGTGTGCAGTTACATTAATAAAATGTGGATGTGATGTGCATATGGTTACGGTATGATCACAACTAGTAATTCAGTGATTGACCTCATGTATTTTATTAATTACTCAATTCAAGTGTGACGCATATACAGGTGTGTTCACACCCTTACATTTACCTAAGGAAGAGTATTAGTCAAAAATGTGTGACTGCACAAATGCATTTGTCTTTTTGTGCATGATTAAAAAAAAAATGTTGATTGTTGGGAGGACATGGGAAATAGACTGTGACCTCCTCCTCCAGAAGAGCTTTTGAGCATCTATGTCAACTTCAATCTCAGATAGCAGAGTGCTGGGGACACCTGTCCTGCCCTCTTTAAGTTGAGGCTATCTCAGCCTTGCATTCACTGTGGAATTTCCCAGTTTCTCTCTTCTGCTATCACCTGACTAGGCCCTTCCCACACACCCTCATCCAACCTCATTCCCTCTCTAGAACAGAAAACCCTCCTGTTATTACAACTTTGGAGAGTTTATGTTATTTTATCATGAGAAACACATTAAGTGAACAAAAGTAATTAACAGTCCAATCTGGGAATGGTAATTATTTCAAGATGGTGAGCTCCACTGCTAGCCCTGCGTTCATACCAGCTAAATAGACTTGTTACAATACAGGCCACACATTTTCCAACTTCTGGTTGTCCCTTACCCTCATGACCTGTGATCTGTCTGTAATCCACAACCCTGACCTGACCTGGCCTGACCTTGTCCTGATCCTAGTCTCTGTCCTGCCCTCGTGCAAGTGCCTTCTTAGATTTGTTGGCCTTTATTGATCTAAATAAGCTGATACAGATGTTGTGGTTTATCTGCTTCCCTTATATGTTTCTATCTGTGCTTTATATACAGTACATGTATGTAATGAGGTCAGCTAGCCAGGTCAATACAGTCACACTCATTATATAATACTACCCTTTCCGTCAGAGGGAGAGTGACAGAGGCTACTGGCACAGCATTGTTTTGTACATGTGTCTGAGGGACTGCGGCTGTTGTCACCACATGTTCCATCAATACCAATTTAGAACTGCATTGATTGGTCATCTAACCTCCCATCATCCAGTCCACCATGTTCTCAGATAGTGAAGAGCTGTTAAATGCAGCCTGCTGACACAGTAGAAACATCAACACCACATCTTGCTATCATTATTTAATGTGTCTAAACAAGTCATTTTTCATTGGTGGAGATCTCGCTTTGGCGAGGCTGAGAAGTGAAATCATTAGTTTTTCTTATTCCTTAAATAAAGTACACTTCTAAAAACTGCACAAACCTTGTATGCTCATTTCTAGCTCTTTGTTTTCAGCATCATCAGCAAAGATGTGTGTATGTGTGGGAAATGTGCAAAATAAAGACTAAAGTGCAAAATGTCAGGAATTTACTTGAAAAATGTTATTCTGCTGTGGCCAGTGGACTGTATAATAAACGTGCACAGTCAGTTATTTGTCTACATTTATTTGAATTTGTCTTTGCACTGAAAAACAAGACTAAACAGGCAAAAACTCCTCACTGTCTTCCCAGCCTCTGCTCTAACAAGCTTGGTTTGAGGCTAGTAGGTGGGATTTATGCAAATGTATTAGGTAGTGCCGTAGATAAGTTACAAAAGAAAAGCCTGGAGCACAAACAAGGCATTTTGGGCATTTTGAACCAAGTGCAGTTCAAGTCTCGAGTCTAAAATTGTAATCTGACTGAAAAAACTGTAACTCTGAAATAAAATTTGCATAAAAATGATAATAGATGTAATTATTCTCCTACCTTCAGGTTGAGTCGTGGGTCTTCAATCAGCGCTCTAAGGTCACTGATTTGGGGAATCCGGACTGTCTTGATGGCTGCATGGCGCTTTGCTCTGCAGGCATCAGTAGCCAGTGACACATTGAGTGGCCCACATCTCCTCACACACTCCCCTTCATCAGCCAGCACCAGGTTCTGCTCCTCCGAGCTCAGAGGAGCCTGACATACAGGAAGGGAGCACAGGGACCGGCCTAAAGACAGGACAGGTAGAATATAACAAACTGTAACACAACCACAATGCATTGCAATAACAGCTACATACATAAAATATTACTGTAGTATCAATAGTTTGTGAATGAAAGAAGGACAAGCGATGGCCCTTACTAGCTCCTCGTCTGAACAGCTTGTCAGTGGAGTGGTTGACCGGACGGGGTCGTATGTAGCTCTCCAGACTGCTGAGGTGACAGTGATACAGGGACCTCAGCAGGTCTCTGGCTGCTCCGAGCATCACCCTCCTCTCAGCCAGGTTCCGACTCTGTGCAAGCCGGGGAAGCAACGCCAACTGGACGTGGTACAGAGGCTCAAACAGGTAGAAGACCTGGGATAGGAAAATGTCAACATAGGATAATATATGACAGTTACACTGCACCTCCACACATACTATGTAAGAATTTTCTACGTGTTGTCAATAAAACTTTGGTGCCTCTTTGGATACAACAACTATCATATGGCGGGTGTTGCCACAGGTCTTACTGATCAGTCATTAGTCATTCAGTGCCTCATGGGTTGATGAGCCCAATGAACAGGCAGTGCCATCCCGGCTCTGTCTATTTGCTGGGAGTGCTCCCTTAATGCTGATTTTGTAAGATTTGAAAGATGGAAGAAGTCTACACTTAAAAACATCAATACTGATGTTATTTGTTCATAACCAACCTGTGATGTAGCTACCTGCGTTGTGCTGGATGACAAATATTGTAAAAAAAACAAAAAAAAAAAACAAACAAATATATTGTTTCTGTAAGAAAGCTGAATCGCCTTTTCCACCAACTGGTCTCTCCTGTCATGTCTCAAGTTTCTGTTTTGATTTTGCACATTTCACGTTATGTCTTGTCTTTCTTGTTTTATTTTGAAATCACTAACCCTTTGTCTCTTTTCTAGATTTTACTTCCTGCACGCCCTTCCCCCGTCCCGTCACACCTGCTTCCCATCTTCCCTGATTACCTCTTGTATATTACCTTGTGTGTCTCACAGTGTCGTTGCCATTTCGTTGTACTTCACGGTCCTCGTCCCAGCTCTAGTCCAATTGTCATAGTCATAGTCATAGCCTGTTTTGTGTACGACCTTGTTTGCCTTTTTTGACCTGCCTTTTCGCCTCTCGATTTTGGTTACCTCTGCCTGTCTTGACTGCCTGCCTGTGTACCGAACCCTGTCTGGAAATAAACCTCTTCGTCAGAACCCACTGTGTTGTGCATTTGTGTCCACCTGTTCTGTGCTCTGGTGAGTTCATGATATCTCCCTCCACCACAATTCCTCTGCTCTGCACATACAGTTGTTATAGCTATTCCAGCTATCCATAAGTTGAGTCAAGAACATTCACTTTTCATGTGAAGACATTATCCTGACTTTCTATTCACAAATTTTAATCTGAGCAGCTTAATACATACGAGCCCTGGAGGTCTTTCATATGTCCTCCTTCTACCTGGTTTGATACAGAGGCCTCACTGGTCGACTGCTACACAGATGTTAGATCTCTCTACAGAAACGTGCTGGAACCTTCTTGGAATATTTCAGATTAGATTGGCAGACACATATTAAAACTCCCCCACTACTGAGGCAACAAAAACTACATCAGCTGACCTCCTGGTGGCTCTACAACAACAACTTCAATATTTTTACCAATAACCTGGAAAAAAAAGTTTTCAAATTTCATACATGAATAGTCTGGACCTGCAAAAAGGTTCTTCACCATGGCAACAAGAGTGAACGCTGGCACAACTTGCTGCCGCTGCTCGCCGGTAACCTAACTTTTTAACTTTTAATATTTTTTTTCAACTTTTCAGACCTTCTGACTTATTTTATAGTTTCTATAAACCTAATCGGACCTTGTAATTGCCTTCATTTGGAATATTTCTACGATTTACTGGCACTACGTCCGTGTGAGTCTTAACTAGCCTACCGTTAGCTCACCTGTTCTGTCCCGGCTTGAGCCTCACTTGGCGTTTATCTGGTCAACGCTGCCTGAGTTCTCGTCCACAATGTGGACGGTAGGACATACATCTTGTCCGTATGTGTCTGGCTCTTTCTACTGCCCGTCCACCTGCCAGTGCTGGTGATGCTTCAGTACTCGGCCACTGACCTGCTCCGGCTGCGCTGTCACCTGCCTGGACCTGCGCCTGAGGCACTCCACCTTCACCCGGACATCACCTTCCAGCCCCGCCGGAGATACATTCACCGAGGGTCCCGCCGGAATTTCCACTATAACAGCTCAACAACAATAAAGTCCATCTGGTCCAGCTCTCGACGCCCTCCACGCTCCACCGGCCGGGTTGTCGACCACAGTGTGTTGACCCGCCTAGACTCGTCGACTAACACCACCACCAGCTGCGACAACACCTCACTCAACTTCGCTCTGCTAAACATCCGCTCAGTGACAAGCAAGGGACATCTCATCCAGGACATCATCACAGACCGTAAGCTAGACTTTCTTTGTTTAACCGAGACATGGCAACAGCCCAACGACTTCTCCCAGCTGATTGAATCCACTCCTAGTGGATTTGTTTACGTCTGTCAACCCCGTGGCTCCGGTCGGGGAGGAGGTCTCGCGATAATTTACCGCAACAAGTGGAAAGTCTCGCCGGTGTCTGTGCCCGTCTCCAGCTCGTTTGAATCCACTGTCTGCGAGTTGTTTGGCCACTCCAACCATCATTGCTACTGTCCCAAACCGAATAGTGACTTTTTAAATGACTTTGCTGCTTTCCTCTCCCATTTATCCTCTCTCTCACCAAATATAATACTGCTGGGTGATTTCAATATCCACATGGACATAATCAATCTACCTCTCACCAAAGACTTCACATCCTGTTTAGAGAGTTTTGGATGTCAGCAGCATACCACTATTCCCACACACTCCAAAGGACACATTCTGGATTTAATCTGCTGCTCTGGTGTCACCCCCCTTGAACTTACAGCTGATGAACTCCCCATAACTGACCACTTTCTCCTCTCATTTACAGTGAAACTCACTCTTTCCATTTCTAAAACATCACGCCTCATTTCATTCCGGAATATAAAGAACATCAACCCTGCCACTCTCACATCAAGTATCCACTCCTTCTGCCTCCCTGACATCCACAACCTGTCCACCCCTGATGATCTGGTTTCTCACTACAATACTGGACTTCATAATATTCTTAATTCTCTTGCTCTGTTAAAAACCAGATCTGTGTCTTTTTCCGTCTCCGCCCCTTGGTTCACCCCTGATCTTCGTCTTATGAAAGCCAAAGGTCGGCAAACTTGAACGACTTCATAGAAAAACTGGTCTCACTATCCACAAAGAAATGTACAATAACCATATTTTACATTATAAGGACTCCATTGCCACCACCAAAACCCACTACTACTCCAGTATCATCGATGCAAATAAAGGAAACTCCAAGCAACTGTTCTCCCTGCTCAACAATATCACCCAACCCAAGGACTCTCTCCCCCCTCACTTATACACAACCTCCTTCTGCAACTCCATTATGTCTTTTTTCACTGCAAAAATCAAGAATATCCACCAGCACCTAGGTCCAAATCCTCACCTCAGCATCTCAGCCAACTTTCACCCATCCACACATTCATTCTCATCCTTCCTGCTCCCCACTCTCTCAGAAATCAAAGAACTCATTCAGAAATCCAAGCCATCCACTTGTCAACTGGACCCCCTCCCCACACAACTTGTTAAAGCCTGCCTTCCCTCTCTGGTCCCCTCATTTCTGCCATCATCCACTCCTCTCTCACCAATGGAACTGTCCCTACATCTTTCAAAACTGCTGCCATTACTCCAATTCTGAAAAAACCTGGCGCCGACCCCTCCAACTTCAACAACTTCCGTCCTATCTCCAATCTACCCTTCATCACCAAAATCCTCGAAAAAACAGTTGCTTCCCAACTCCATTCTCACCTATCCCACAATAACCTGTATGAACAGTTCCAGTCCGGTTTCCGTCCACTCCACAGCACTGAAACAGCACTCATCAAAATCACCAACGACCTCCTGATGGCAGCTGATTCTGGACTCCTCACCATCCTCATCCTCCTCGACCTGAGCGCAGCCTTTGATACCATCTGTCACACCACTCTCATCAACAGGCTGTCTTCCATTGGCATCACCCACACTCCATTAGACTGGTTCACATCTTACCTCTCTGGCCGCACTCAGTTCATTCAACTCAAGTCCTTTAAATCCATCCCCTCCCCCGTCACTTCCGGTGTGCCCCAGGGCTCTGTCCTGGGGCCCCTCCTCTTCATCATCTACCTCCTTCCCCTCGGCAATATCCATCCATCCATCCATCCATTTTCTTCCGCTTATCCTCTAGTAGGGTCGCGGGGGGGCTGGAGCCTATCCCAGCATCTTTTCGGGCGAGAGGCGGGGTACACCCTGGACAGGTCGCCAGTGCATTGCAGGGCAAACACATAGAGACAGACAACCATTCACACTCACAGCCACACCTATGGTCAATTTAGAGTATCCAATTAGCCTAGTCCCCATTTGCATGTCTTTGGACTGTGGGAGGAAGCCGGAGTACCCGGAGAGAACCCACACTGGCACGGGGAGAACATGCAAACTCCACACAGAAAGATCCCACGGCCGAGTCGGGACTCGAACCCGGAACCTTCTTGCTGTGAGGCGACAGCGCTAACATGTTCCCACTCCCTCCCGCTCCCTCAGATCATCTTCCTCCACACACCTGTCCCCTCCGCCCGTCTCACCACCATGGGGAGTAGAGCATTCAGCTGCTCTGCTCCCCGTCTCTGGAATCTACTACCACCCCAACTCAGAAATATCAATTCATTCCCCCATTTCAAATCACAACTCAAAACACATCTGTTTAAAACTGCCTTTTCCATCTGATGCCAATTGCTCTGTCACTTTTGTATTGTTTTTATTTTTATATTTCATTTTTATTGTTGTTAATTAATTCTTAATGTGTTTTTAATCTCAATTTGTGTAACTGTGTACGGTGTCCTTGAGTGCCAAGAAAGGCGCCTTTAAAAAAAATGTATTATTATTATTATTATTATTATTAAAAAGGTTACTACATTCTATTTTGATATTCCATTCCATTTTGCTCTTATAGATTTTTGAATTGTTGTTTGAATTTTAGAATTGTTTACTTACGGTTCATTTTACGTGGACACTTGTGGATCAAAGTTGGTTCAAGCTACTTTGGTGCATCAGCTTCCAGCTCTGAGCTTCAAAATAATTATATCTCATATTTGACTGGTAATTTTTGTTTTTCTAAAATTAAGATGAAATGATCTGCGATCATGTCTTAGACAGCAGTTAAAATTTTATTTTCATTCAGGATTTATGAACTTGTATTCATCTTAGATCTTAGAGATTTAAATCTTTTTGCAGCACATCCTGCAATGTGTGAAGAAACACTGCTTCACTGCAATCTATGTTCATTACATAATTAAGTCACTCTATATTTCTCAAACTTTATGTAATCAATGAACTTCAAAAACTTGGAAAGGACTCAAAAGCTCAGAGAACTGAGTCACAGTTTGTTAAGATTCTGAAGATGTAATACGCATTATCATTTATTTCAGGGTTTTATCTGTAAATTTGAGACTTTGGTGAATATTTGAACATTTTTAAACTTTCCACTGCATTCATTCTCATAGACATTACATCACTGTTATTATCTATTAATTTACAAAGTCCTACTTCAGAAATGACCAATTTATTTATCATCACTCCGCCTGTCTCCAAGACATTCTATTTTTAACAGACGTTCTCAGGAAAATAAATAAATACCAGTCTTGGTAGGACATCACTTCTGATATTAGCCCCATCTGTCTGGAATCATACAGAGCAGACTAAAACTGGACACGCTGATACTTATGAATGTCATCGAATGTCATCTCTCTCTTCTCTGACTTCCTGTTGTTTCTGTACTGTTGACTCGGGAGTAAGGCAGGAGAACCTCACCCTTTTCCACACTCACAATGACAGAATTCACCAGCACAATAGTGCGTAATGAGTAGGTTTTACAGGTAATTAGTAAGTACTGCATCAAAGTCAATGAGTATCAATAAGCTCATTGTTTGTAGACCTCAGTCAGTTGTGACTGCAAGGTCACTGCTTCAAATCCAGGTTCCTCTCCACTGTCTTTGTGAATGCTCTTCACACGCATGTTGTCAATTGTGCTTTATAAGTTGTTTAATGCATATAAGTCAAAACAATGCTGTGACCTGCTAGCAGCTATATTTGTTTTTCTCTCTAAAGCACATAATGAAATTAAGTGATTAGGTCCTGAAGGCAGCTCTTGCATTAATATGTCTTTTAATTGGGTTCAGATTTACTTGGTGCATATTCCTAAATACATTTTTGTTTAACCACTACATCCCAAAAGTTGGTCCAGAGAGCCCCACAGTTCCCACAGATCATGCACATGGACACTTTTAGCTTGATTTTGGCTCTGACGAGCATCTAAACAGACCTTTCTCAGTGGACCACATTTACCCAAAATAAAGTTTTAGACACGTCTCAAAGATGATCACAAGAAACAGGATGAAAGTCAAAGCCATGGTTCTTATACACTAATGTTTACTTAAGATGTCATCAGCAAGCATCAGCAATGATATGAAAGAGGTCATAGTATCCATATTACATTCTAACCTCTGGATGCTGGTTGAACAGCTGGCCCACAAAGGAAGATCCACTCCGGGTGGTGGCCAGAATGAGGATGTGTGTCCTCTTGCTGGCATTGTAGGATGGGAGGGAGAAGGAGTAGGAGGACGGGGTGTGGGAGGAGACCTCATCACATCCTCGGTCTGAGCCCTCGGGTGTCTCCTGTCCCAAACGTGTCAGATCTTTGAGACTGCAGTTGACAGCGTGACCCGTGGGTGCCAGGCCCACAGAGCACAACAGGCTAAAGGGCTTGGTGGAAAAAGTGCGGATGGCCGTATACTGGATGGCAATGGAGGCTAAAGCTAGCAGCACCATGGATTTCCAGGAACACTGCATGGTGGCTGAACAGCTGGATCAGGGATCCACAGCACTGTCTGTCAGACAATGGGACAAAGACAGAAAGTTATAATCTGTAACTTTCCACATTAAAATCTCTAACAACAGCTAGACCGTTCTATATGTTGTTGAGTTGTGTTCTTACATTATCACAAATGTTTCACTCAATTCTCAAACCAGAGAAATCTGTGATTTTAATCATGGTAATGCTCCGTTTCATTTGATCACCCATCAGTGGCATCATATCCCCTTCTTTGATGTATTTGTCAGCCAGAAGCAGCAGAATTGAGTTTTTATCCAGTTTTAAGTCACATTTTTATGATACACATTTTGGATACTAAAATCGTTAAACTGGTTTAAATCTATAGTTTTAAAAAAACTATATATTTAAACCAGTTGAAAGATTTTAGTCATTGGACATCTAGATCTTAAGTTATCAGAGAAAAAAGTTGAGCAAACAGCAGATCGGCTCCCAGCCGTCCAAGCCATCGTCTTTCTGCTGAACACTGTGGGAGAAACACTGATTTTTAAAGTGAAACTGTTTTATTCAATGTTCCACTGGTTATAATCAGCTTGTCTGTTTGTTTTGGAGAGGATGTGACCTCTGCGAATAATTCAGCTCCGATAAAAACTTTCTGAACCACTGACACTGAAGGAATCCAAACCAGAAAATGCTAATTGCAATCATGTCAAGGGTGCCCTGAGAGCATAAATTTCCGAGCCTGATCTGGGCCAACTATGGCGCATACGACTCAGTTGTGGCCATGGCAAAGGTCGTTTGGCCAGTTTTAGGATACTACCTACTTTAGGTTATGCTACTTCACAACGTCACTAAAATCCGTCTTGTGTTATTGTTTTGTTCACATCTCTTTGTGGGAGCAGAAAGTCACTGTCAGTACAGAGAGCGATAGTTAGCATTAGCACAACCACTAACAATGTGTCAGCCACTGCCAGTTACAAGCTAACAAACAAGATGCTAACTACACTAACCGTTCTGATCCATCTGCTAGTCTCTGATTCTTGTCTCAACAGACTACTCATCTGAGTTTGGGTCTGACTGAGGTTCAAACGTGGCTCTCTGATGTATCCTCCTCTAACCATCTTGATACTTTCTACCCTTCACCTGTCAACCTGGAGCAAGAAGGTGGTAGGCAGGGTTCAAGAGCTGACAGAGATTTCTCAAACAGCAATTAAGAGTAGATGAGCTTCAGACCCAATTTTTATGTGTGAAAACCATTTTAAACAAAATCTGAGTCATAGCACAGGATTTTAAGTATAAAACATATCTAGGGAAGAACTTTAACATAGTGGTGATTCCAGATGTCCCAAAGCCAAGACACTCAGTGGTTTACTATATTTAACTGATTTTTTGGACACTTTTTGATTTTTTGGACACTTTTTATCATAATTTTTTTCATCATCATTAACAGGTGTAGTGTTGTAAGACTGTAATTTCTTTTACACATATAACCTCAGTACTTCTAAAATCCTGGTAACAAGAGGTGTGTACATCCTATGGGCACTACATTTTACTGGGATCTTCATGGGATAAATAAAATTGTCTGAATCTCAACCAGAATCTGACACTGTAGGCAAGTGAAATAACTGCTTCAAGTTTCCATTTATAGTTTGTGAAATAACTGGTCCTTCAGTCCACCCCCCCCCCCCCCACACACACACACACACACACCCCACCACCACCAGCACCACCACCCCACCCCTTCTGAAATGAAGCCCTGTCTATGTCACTTGCCATATGGCATATTAATCAAAGGGATGAAAATAAATGATCTATCTATCTATCTATCTATCTATATCTATCTATCTGTCTGTCTGTCTGTCTGTCTGTCTGTCTAATACATATTAGCACAACAGTGCTGGCGCTAACCCGGTCTATCATGTCACTGCTCTGTTAGCTATACCTTTATCTTTCCTCTCACTGACGCTGATCTCTCTTCTCCAGCTTGATTTCATTTCTTCCAGCTTGCTTTCATCTCCTCCAAAATTCACACCTGCTCTCCAGACACCGCAGACACAAAACGCTTCTCCTGATGGTTTGCGTCGTTACCTACCTCTCCTGTGTGTTTTGGCCGTCAACAGAGGGCGGCGGGCCGGCTGACGCGGAGACATGATGCCGCTGTTGTCTGCCTCCACGGCGACGGCGAACACCAACCTGCGCCTGTCTGTGGTCCACACTGGGAGGAGGAGGGGGAGGAGGACGACATGACGCTACGGAGGGGAGACAATCCTGATATAGATAGAACCTCCACGAGGAAAAGTGATGGCAGTCACATCCACATCAACAGGCTGCTGGACCAGTACATGACATGAGAACGGTTAAAGTCTCTTGAACACTATCGATCTCCACCACGCTCCCCCTCTCTCTTTACCCCTCTCCTGCCCCCACCCCCACTCCCCTCCTTCTCTATGGTTCACATTTTTTCATTTGTTGCTTATGTTACCAAAACGTATATTGATTGTTACAGCAGTGGGAAACAAACTGCTTCACTTCATGTCTTTGTGTCTCTTCACCCCAAGACATCGCTCTGGCTCCTTTTTGTTCTCTTTCTTCATATACCAAAACTAAGCTGCTACACTACACTGGGTTGCATAGTGTTAGTTTGAAAATGTTTGTCAGGGATGATATATACATGTAACCTATGCAGCTGTTTTACACTCCATCCCAATAACTTTTGTGTTATACCTGACATCGAGTTTTGTATGGAAGCCGATAAAGGCCATACTCACAAATATTCCTCTGCTATTTTAAGGACCATTGTTAAGAGAGTAACATGTGCCAACATACAGGGGCGCACGGAGCGCATACACTCTGCCTGTAACAAACAAGCAGAGTGAGCTGAAGATGTGCTTAGATGTTGGTCAGGAGAACATTACAATACAGCTTCAAAAGGTCAGAGCTTCTCTCTGACGTGTTGCATAACATTGTCACATGTCCTGGATGTCTCCTGCATGAGACTATGCAGAGAAGCTTCTTTCTTACTACCTAGTGAACCCTCCAGTGCTCCCTAGCCATCATCTAAATTTGTCCACCACAGTTTTATAACAAACTAAAGATTTATTCACACTTCTCACCATAAAACCCACTGGTCAGGACTGGACACACTGGCCCACCTTTTTGAGAGCAGGAAAGACAAATTAGTCTCCAGGATTGCCAATACTTTCTAGCCAGGCACTCAGAACATGTGCATCTTGCTTGGTCAAATCATCACTATTAGCTCCCAACTCCTCCAACTTAACATTTAACCAGTATTTTTCAGCCATTTATGTAATTCAGCTTTCAACTTACATATTTTACTTTTTTTTAATTCTGTACTTTTTTTCCATTTTGCATCAACAGTTAAGGCCTTTTTCAACAATTTCTTGCCATTCAACATACAGCTTACAATTTCCGCTTTTAATATTCAGCTATTACATGAGCTGCTTAGAGTCTGGGGGTCAAATGTCAAATGTCAAAGGTTTGGTGAACTCAAAACACACAGTTTTGGCCTTGTGAATATAATATCTCTGTAACACTGAGGGAATTTTTTTTTGACCCACAAATCATGCTTTTGGCCTTGTGAATGCAATATCTCCAGATCTCCTCAGAGAAATCCCTTCAAATTTTGCACAAATGTCCACTTGGACTTACAGATGATGTGATTAGACTTTAGTGGTCAAAGGTCAAGGACACAGTGACCTCAGATTACACATTTTAGCCATAGCTCAATATTTCACATGGCAATTATGAAAACATTTCACACAAATGGTTAATATTTTATATGATTCTTGATAAACAGGGATGTATTCTGAAACTAGTCTGAGTGAGGCGGTAATTCCAGTTTTTCAGATAGTAGTTGTGACTCAACTCCAACAGAGTTTGTTGCAGCTCCATTTTAATTGTTATTTGCTGGCATTTAACAATGAGGCTCAGCTTCAGATTTCCCAGCAGCCAGCATTGCACTTTAGCTTCAGCTTGGGCAGAAGCAGCAATCCCACCGCAATTTCTCCTTTTACATTCCTTTTTTGTTAACTACTCCTGCATACTCTGTACTACATAAACTATTCAACTATCGAACCTTCAACTATTTGATTCTATTCATAATTTTTCAATAATAACTTTTTCTGCAATTTTTTTACAATGTAAGCGAATGGAGACGATGTTAGACTTCTTTTTTTGCAATATCTTTGTATATATTAGTTGTTGGGTTTTTTTTTTTTGATTGATTGATTGACGTTTTTTATTTTATGTCATTGTTTCGCCTGATGATGGAGAACATAATGTTAAAGAAGGGAGAGCTCCTGGCTTTAAAGTGTACCAGTTTCTTATATACACCATTGGTGCACCTGGACACACCATCAGTGATGTAACCTAGGATCACAGGGGGTTTCGGGTCTTTCAACAATCAGACCCCCTCCCCTAGGCGACCCAGCCAGGGTTGATCAGGCCCCAGCTTGTGTCCAGGTAGCGCTACTGCCCTACACGCCACGCCTCACACCTCCTGATCCACAGCCACCTTGATGCCACTCCTGCTGCATCAGTGGCTAACTTGATGGCCCCTCGCTGGCTGGCCCCTGTGATGCCAAGCATCTTGTAGGCCCTGCAGAGAGATTGGCCCACAAACCCTCGACATCCCACTTGAATGGGTTGGCATATCGCTCGCCACCCATTGCGGCATTCCTCCAGCAGCTGAGAATACTTCGCCCTCTTCCTCCCATTAGCCTCCTCCATCTGGTCCTCCCAAGGCACAGGCCACTGAGGTAAGCACAATGTCTGGTCTTAGTGTTGTTTTGGCAACCACTTTAGGGAACTTCAACTGCTTGCCTAGATCAACTGACAGTTCTCAGTCGCGCGCCATTGCCAACAGGCCAGAGGAGGTGTTCCGGGCAGCTGGCGCTGACTTCTCCCCAGCTCTGACAAAGGTGGTGCTCTTCACTGAGCGAAGGCTCTTGCTGTGGCTAATCCCGATCCAGATATGTAGTTAAACATCCCATACCAGCTGAGCTGAAAAAGCCATACTGTGGATGCAGACAAAGGCTAAGTGATGGAGATATAAGCCTTTTCTACCATCTATCCTCATGGGAAATTTCAAATCCCTGGCTAACAAGTGTGATAAACTGGAAGCACTTGTGAAGAACCAGCAAGCATATTGTGAATGTAGTGTCACGTGTTTCACAGAGACCTGGTTAAACGACAACACTCCTGACCATTGTATGGATTTACCCGGCTTCACTGCAGTATGAGAAGACAGAGACGCCAGAGCAAGTGGGAAGAATTAAGGTGGAGGACTGGTTCTGCTTGTGAACAAAAGATGGTGCAACCCTGGTCATATCACAGTGATCTGCTTTTAGGATATTGAACTATTGGCAGTTGGTCTTAGACCGTACTATGTACTGAGGGAGTTCTCACACATCATCACCGTTGTTGTTTACATTCAACCACAAGCAGAGCCTGCTGTCGCGTGTGACGTCATTTACAAGACTGTTGCGAGAGTACAGACCAAGAACTCTGATGCATTCATTGCAATATTGGGGGATTTTAACCATGTCACTCTCACCTCTCACCTGACTGGCTTCACTCAGTATGTTGACTGTCCCACAAGAGAAAATAAGACATTTGATCTGTTGTATACAAACGTTAAGGAGGTCTCCACTGCTTCAGCTCTACCCACTTGGCAGATCAGATCATAATCTGTTTTTTCTTCAGCCTTCCTACAAGCTATGTGTACTGAGGTAGGCTGCAACCACGCGCATGTTCAGGAACTGTAGCCCGGAGGCCAGTGAGTGTCTAAAAGACTGTTTTGAGTACACAGATTGGAATGTACTGTTGGAGTCACAGGAAAATGATAAAAGCAAGGACCCTGACCTTGATAGAATGGTTGAATGTACCATGGACTACATTAACAAAGACTGTACACTGCTTTCCAAACAACAAACCTTTGATCACCAGTGACATCAAGACCCTCCTCAACCAAAAAAAGGAGGCCTTCAGGGATGGAGACGGGGAGAAGCTCTTGTGTGTGCAACATGAACTGAAGAGGAGATTAAAGCAGGTGAAGGAGGACTACAAAAAGAAAGTAGAGAGGAAGCTGCAGCACAACAACACCAGAGAGGTGTGGAATCTGGCTATAAAGAGAAGAACAGCCAGGCAATATCAGGTGATGTGGACAAGGCCAATGAGTTCAACCTGTTCTACAGCAGGTTTGACAAAGTTTCACCTGTTCTCTCTCCCACTGCTTCAGCTGCAGCTTCTCCTATGGCATCTCCTTCACAACCTGAGACTGCAGCTGCAACTCCCTCTATACTGGGGTCAAGTCTCCTGTCCTTTACAACGGAGGAGGTGAGGGCGGAGCTCAAGAGGCCACGTCCTGGAACGGCAACAGACAGACGATGGTGTGTGTCCGAGGCTGTTAAAGGACTGTGAAGCCTAGCTGGCTGAGCCTCTCCAAAGAATCTTTTACTTAAGTCTACAAACAGGGAGGGTCCCTGTCCTGTGGAAAACATCATGTCTTGTTCTAGTTCCTAAAGTAGGTTGACCGGCTGAGATAAATGACTACAGACCGGTGGCCCTCACATCATGAAGACCCTGGAGCGGCTGCTTCTCCACCTTCTGAAGCCACAGGTTGAACATACACCTGACCCCCTACAGTTCGCCTACAAAGAACATATTGGAGTGGATGATGCTGTCCTTTACATGCTCCACCGGGCCCATTCTTACTTGGATGAGCCAGGTACTTACATGAGGATTATGTTCTTTGATTTCTCAAGTGTATTTAACACCATCCAACCCCCCATTCTTAAAGACAAGCTGCAAGAGATAGGGGTGGATCCCTGCTTCACGTCCTGAATTGTGGATTATCTGACAAGATGACCACAGTACAACAGGCTGGTTAACAGGGACAGGGATGAGCAGCACTGGGGCTCCACAGGGGACTGTTCTGGCTCTGTTCCCGTTCACCCTTTATACAGCAGACTTTAAATACAACTCTGAGTCCTGCCATTTCCAGAAATACCCTGAACACGGATGCCATCTACCTGAAGAGGCAGCGCTGGCTCTTTTTCCTCAGGAGGCCCAGGTCCTCAAGAGACTGGAAAAGCTGGTAAAAAAGGCTGGGTCTGTGCTTGGCAGGAGTCAGCGGTCCGGCCAAATGCTTTTCCTTGTGTCCTGTTGGCAGCCCAGCTGACTCCAGATTCTGGTTCCCAGTCAGTGCTCCAGCCGACACCTGATCCTGATTCCCATTCAGTGGTCCAGCTGAATCCTGTTCCTCGTGTCCTGTCGGTGGCCCAGCAGACTCCTGATTCTGGTTCCCAGTCAGTGGTCCGGCTGACACCTGCTCCTTGTGTCCTGATGGCAGGCTGGCTGAATCCTGCTCCTTGTGTCCTGTCGGCGGCCCAGCTGACTCCAGATTCTGGTTCCCAGTCAGTGGTCTGGCCGAATCCTGTCCCTCGCGTCCAGGTGTCGGCGAGAATCGGATGGCCTCTGTTTGCCCGACTACCGGGTCGCCCCACTGAGCTGCCAAGCCTGTCCATAAGGCTTCCCAGCCGCCCCCTGAGTTGCCCTGTTCTCCCCTTTGTTCCTATCCCCTTTATTTTTTTATATCATTTTAAGCAGTCTCGTCACAAATATATCCAGTACATTCTCTTTCATTTCCATATAAGTGTACACCTTCAACTATAATGGTGCCAACAGGTCTTTGAAACCTAAATAGAACTTCCTTTATTTTATTTACTTCCTTTGTAGTCAATCTGGCATCACAACATATTTTATCCTCCTCTACTATTTTTTTTATCTATTTTATTTAGAACATAATCAATATCAGTTTGGTCTACATAATCCTGTTTATATAAGTCTTTATAAAAACATTAAATTCTATCTTATATATCAATCTGATCTGTAATTTTATAACCGCTTTTGCTGTCTATTAATTCTATTATTAAAGCTTTGTCTTGTTTTTGCTTTTCTAGCCCAAAGAACAAAGATGTACATCTTTCCCCCTCGGTCATGTATTTAACTTTACTTCTTATCATGGCTCCTTTGTATTTTTTCAGTTAAATATTATCTAAATCGTGTTTTATCAGTAAATAATTTGTAACATCATACTTATCAGTACAACTCATCATATTTATCTCATCGATTAAGTCCTGTCCTAATTGTGAATCCCTCCTTAAGCTTTCACCCTTTTTCTTCCTGCTATATTTTATACATGTCTTTTTAATGCAGGCTTTCAAATCCAACCACCATTCCCACACATCTTCATATTGGTCAATATCCAAAGCAGCAAATTTCAAAAGAGATACCATTTTCTATTTAAATTCGCTGTCCTCCAGCAAGCTGGTATTAAAGCACCACACCTACCCTCCAACCCTCTTTCTTCCTACTTCAAACTTGAGTCAGGTGTGATCACTGAAAGAGTTGAATATGTACTCACAGTGCAGTATGCTAGCCACCACTGGAAGAAGAGATACCAGACATAGATCTAATCTAGTTTGTTTTAATTTCCCCATGACCACCTGTTGTCTTGAAAAGCCTCTCACATTGATATTGTGCCTTCTCCAGACATCACATAAATTATGATCACTTAACTGTCAGAGTGTTTTCCTACTGACGTAATTTTTAAATGTATTATTGCTAGACAGATCTAGTTTACTTAGCAGACAATTAAAATCACCAACTATGCTTTAATTATTAGTAAGGATTTTATAAAGTTCCAGAAAGAAGCATTTTCTCATACACTCATCATTTAGAGCATACACATTTATCATTTATGATCTTGATGGACCAAGCGGAGCTCTGTGACAATATCTCTCTTGATGTTGTTAGGGCCCCTGTTACTGTGAAACAGCTCTCCAGTCCAAATTCTCCTGATTTCTCTGACAGTGTTGTCGCCCCACTTACGTGTTTTCTTGGAAACAAAAGATGTCACTCTGCCACTTGTCCACAATCGACCCTAGTTTATTTATACATCGCAAGCCGCAGGGTCCAGGTGTTCAACCAGATCATTCCCACAAGTCCTCTTCTTTTTATCTTTCTTCATCTGTCTATCTGTCTTTGTCTGCCAATCTCCAATGACTCCTTTCCTGAACGGTGTGGGGCTGGCTTGATCCATGTCTGAATCAGACTCCAGGACCTCCCCTATGGACCCCAGATTTTCCCACAGAGGAGCGTAAACCCCCCACTGCTGTGGGTTCCCGGGGTGGCTAAGAAGCTATCTGTGTCAGATACAGAGGTTGGTAAAAACCGAGCTCTCGGTACCAGACCTGGACTGTTGCTGCAGCTTCATGTTATTACGCGTGATCATCTTCCCCTGGCCCTGGCGCCCAAAATACATTACTTCTCACTGGGCCCCACTTCAGCCTCCGACAACACGATGTCTGTTTCCACTAGGTCTGCCACTGCCCCGTCTAAACTGGAGCCGATAGGCATTCCCTGGAGGGCGGAAGCAGCGATCCTGCTCCCCTCTCCTTCTGCGTGCACGCTCCTCTCTCCTGGCGTTCCTCCGTCCATACTCTTGGACATATGTCCATTAGCTAATTGTTGATAATAATAACAATAATAACAATAATAATAATAATGATAATAATAAAACCAGTTAATAATAAATAAACAATAATAATTAGATTAGTCCACTTCGTTTGGCTGAGGTGTTGTATAGCCTGATGGAAATGGGAACAAACGATCTCCTGAACCTCTCTGTTCTGCAGTGCAGTGAGATGAGACATTTGCTGCACCTGTAGCTGCATCTCTGTCCTGCCGGAAAGTTGTGGAGAGGATGGTTGGTATTATCTAAGATGGCCTCCATCTTACATTGCATGCGTCTCTCCACAACAGTCCTGAGTGAGTCCAGACTCCTGCCAAGCACAGACCCAGCCTTTTTGACCAAATTGTCCAGTCTCTTTGTGTTCGTGTCTGACATGCTGCTGCCCCAGTGGACTGCAGCAGAAGAGTACACTGGCCACCATTGACTGATAAAATGTGCAGCATTTCACTGCAGACGTCAAAGGACCTGAGCTTCCTGAGGAAAAAGAGCCAGCTCTGCCCCTTCCTGTAGATGGCATCTGTGTTCAGGGACCAGTCCAGTTTACTGTCCAGGTGCACACCTAAGTATTTATAACTGTGCACCACCTAAATGTCCTTCCCTTGAATGTTGACTGGCTGAAGGGTGGGCCTAGACCAGGGGTCTGCAACTTTTACTATTAAAAGAGACATTTTTGGCCTCTCTCCCACAAATAAAAATCATCTGAAGCCGCAAAGCCTATTCAACCCTTAAAATTAAGATAACACAATGTTAAAGTTTTATATATAGTTAATACTAGTTTAACTAATAAGTTTATAGTTAGTTTATATAAAATAACTATAGTTTATTGCATTTATGAAATTATAGAACTACAAAAAAAAACTGTTGACATTTTATTACTGTTTTTACCTGTTTAACAAAGGAAAACCCTTTGTAAATACTTTTTTTATTATTTAAACCCTGACAGCGTGTTTTTTTGTTTCTTTGTCAATTAATTTTTTATTATTTTGTGCGCGACAAGATTTTTAAGTTTGTATTTCTTTGGGCAGGTCATGCATGTCCCGTTAAAATATGGTTCATTTTTGAGAGCACAAGGGAGTTGACAACGACCACCTTGCCTCTCAGCGTGAGCCCCCTCCTTCTCCAAAATGCCAGCACACTGTTAATCTTGACTTTTAAAACAATTCTTGAATCCGATTATTATTCTGTTACCAGGTCTTTAACTGGGATGTGCAGTCAGTCTACAGCCCTGCTAAGCACAGCATGGTCAGCAGAGGGTGATCTAGACATTACAAAAACATGGCATCAGTAGCTAACGTCAGTGGCATAGAAGAAGTCAGTATATGATGCAGAAGTATACTGGAAGCAGAGAACGATCTGAGTTTGACCAAAGATCCTCTATATAGAAGATACCGCATAGAAGATTTAGGCAGCGCCAATGGTATGAAATGGGACACAGTTCCGGTCTCCTAAGTGGGCATTGTCCCCTCAACCCCTCCCTGAAGCCAAGGCAACTGGCATGAAATATGACAGTAGCTAATATTAAAATCTATCCCTGTATAGACTTACCTCTCTACATCCTTTTGGAAAGACAAGACAGATCTGTTTTTCTTGTTATTACAGCCTATTGCTGCACAAAGCTCGGGCATTTTTAACACTAATTTATGGATTACTTTTCCATACAACAATAGACGATAAAACATGGATACAGTAGAAACTTTTTTCATTGAAAAATACATACAAGGCAATTCTGACAGTTATTGGGTTGAAAATGTGTCTACATACATGGTGTTTTCAAAATAAGAGTTTACAAGATGCACTGTTAATTGATGCCTTTTTTGCCGCTGTTTTTTATCCACACTGTAAAAAAAGTTATATGTATATTCAATATACAGCTGGGGCTCCAGAAAAATACTGTAAAATAACAGAAAATAACTATCTCATAAAAATACAGTAATTTTCCATTATTAAAATACAGTTTATATCTTTAATTTTACATGAGATTTTCCATATTTTTTTTGTCTTTTTAATGTTTAATAAAGAATATTTACACGTGTAAAAACAATGAAAGGTCAAACATTGTTATAATACAAATAATAGGGCTTAAAATTGCAGTTATTAGTTGGTTTTTATTACATAAGTTTACATAAAAAAATGATAATAATAAAATGTAATAAAATAAAATGATATACCATACATTTGATGTATCTTTCAAAAAATGTCAAAAAATCTCCTCCTTGAACCATCACCTTACCGTGGTGGAGGAGTTTGAGAGTCCTAACAACCCTAGGAGCATTGTTGTCGGGGGCATTTTGCCCCTGGTAGGGTCTCCCATGGCAGATTGGTTCTAGGTGAAGGGGCCAGACGAAGAACGGTTCAGAAGAGCCCAATGAGCAGAACGATTAAGAATCTGTGTACCCGGCCCGGAGGGATACTGGGGCCCCGCCCTGGAGCCAGGCCTGGGGCCTGCGGGCAAGCGCCTGGTGGCCGGGCCTTAGCCCATGGGGCCCAGCCAGGCCCAGCCTGAACCGCCTACATGGGTTCGTCTCCCAGTGGGCCCACCACCTGCAGGAAGAGTCAGCGGGGTCAGGTGCAATGTGGATTGGGCAGCAGACCAAGGCGGGTCCTTGGCGGTCCGATCCTCGGTTCCGGAAACTGGTTTTTGGAACATGGAACGTCACCTCTCTGGCGGGGAAAGAGCGGAAGCTTGTGGAAGAGGTTGAACCGTACTGGCTAGATATAGTCGGCCTCACCTCAACACACAGCGTTGGCTCCGGAACCCAAGTCCTTGAGAGGGGCTGGTCTTTCCTCTTTGCTGGAATTGCTCCAGGGGAGAGACGGAGGGCCGGGGTGGGCTTTTTGGTGGCCCCCAGGCTCTCTGCCTGTATGTTGGGTTTCACCCCGGTGGACGAAAGGGTTGCGTCCCTGCGCCTCCGGGTCGGGGATCGGGTTCTGACTGTTGTCGGTGCCTATGCACCGAACAGCAGTTCAGACTACCCGCCCCTCTTGGACTCCTTGGGACAGGTGCTGGAAAATGCCCCGAAAGGGGACTCCATTGTCCTATTGGGAGACTTCAACGCTCACGTGGCTCACAGCGTGACCTCGAGGGGTGTGGTGGGGAGGAACGGCCTGCCCGATCTGAACCCGAGTGGCGTTCAGTTATTATTGGATTCTGTGCTAGTCACAGTTTGGCCATAACTAACACCATGTTCAAACATAAGGACGTCCATAGGTGCACATGGCACCAGGACACCCTAGGTCGCCGGTCTATGATTGACTTTGTAGTCGTATCATCAGACCTGCGGCCGTATGTTTTTGACACTCGGGTGAAGAGAGGAGCAGAGTTGTCAAATGACCACCACCTGGTGGTGAGTTGGATCAGATGGCAGGGGAAGACGCCGCGCAGACCTGGCAGGCCCAAACGGGTTGTGAGGGTCTGCTGGGAAAGCCTGGCGGAAGAACTCGTCAAGATGATTTTCAACACACGCCTCCGGCAGACTTTCGATCGCGTCCCGAGGGTGTTGGGGGACATTGAGTCCGAATGGGCCTTGTTCCACTCTGCCATTCTTGAGGCGGCTTTTGCAAGCTGCGGCCGCAGGGTAGCTGGGGCCAGTCGTGGCGGTAAACCGCCGTACCCGCTGGTGGACATCAGAGGTGGGGGAAGCCGTCAGGCTAAAGAAGGAGGCCTACAGGGCGTGGTTGGCCTGTGGGTCTCCGGAATCAGCTGACTGGTACCGGAGGGCCAAGCGGAGGGCCAAGCGGAGCGCAGCCATGGCATTTGCTGAGGCAAAAACTCGGGCGTGGGAGAAGTTCGGTGAGACTATGGAGGAAGACTATTGATCGGCTCAGGGGAGGAAGGCGGCAACTCGCTCACACCGTTTACAGTGGGGGCGGGGAGCTACTGACGTCAACTGAGGGTATAGTCGGATGGTGGAAGGAATACTTTGAGGAGCTCCTCAATCCCACCAACACGTATTCCGTGGAGGAAACAGAGTCAAGAGACATGGGGATGGATGGTCTAATCTCCGGGGCAGAAGTCATCGAGGTAGTGAAACAACTGTGCGGTGGCGGAGCCCCGGGGGTTGATGAGATCCACCCTGGGTGGACATCGGTGGCAGTGTCTCTGGAGTGGCAAACGGGGGTGGTGGTCCCCATCTTTAAGAGGGGTGACCAGAGGGTGTGTTCCAACTACCGGGAAATTACACTCCTCAGCCTCCCTGGTAAGGTCTATGCCAGGGTACTGGAAAAGAGGGTCCGGTCGGTAGTCGAACCTCAGATCGAGGAGGAGCAATGTGGTTTTCGTCCTGGACGTGGAACTGTGGACCAGCTCTTTACCCTTGCTAGGGTGCTGGAGGGAGCATGGGAGTTTGCCAATCCAGTCCACATGTGTTTTGTGGATTTGGAGAAGGCTTACGACCGTGTCTCCAGGGGCTCCCTGTGGGGAGTGCTCCGGGAGTATGGGGTGGATGGCCCCTTGTTAGCGGCCATTAAGTCCTTGTACCAAAGGAGTGTGAGTCTGGTTCGCGTAGCTGGCAGTAAGTCGGACCTGTTCCCGGTGAGGGTCGGACTCCGTCAGGGCTGCCCTTTGTCACTGGTTCTGTTCATAACTTTCATGGACAGAATTTCTAGGCGCGGCCTCCCTGGTGAAGGGGTTTGGGTTCGGTGGCGGGAGGATCTCGTCTCTGCTTTTTGCAGATGATGTGGTCCTCTTAGATTCATCGCGCTTCAGCTCTCGCCTGGGCGGTTCGCAGCCGAGTGTGAAGCGGCTGGGATGAAGATCAGCACCTCCAAGTCTGAGGCCATGGTTCTCAGCTGGAAACGGGTTGCCCGCTCCGGGTCGGGGGGGAGGTCCTGCCTGAGGTGGAGTTTAAGTATCTCGGGATCCTGTTCACGAGTGAGGGTAGGATGGAACGGGAGATCGACAGGCTGATTGTGGCGGCGTCAGCAGTGATGCGGGCGCTGAATCGGTCCGTTGTGGGGAAGATGGAGGTAAGCCTGAAGGCGAAGCTCTCAATTTACCGGTCGATCTACGTTCCAACCCTCACCTATGGTCATGAGCTTTTGGTAATGACCGAAGGAACGAGGTCGCGAATACAAGTGGCCGAAATGAGTTTCCTCCGCAGGGTGGCCGGGCTCAACCTTAGAGATAGGGTGAGGAGCTCGGTCATCCGGGAGGGACTCGGAGTAGAACCGCCGCTCCTCCATGTCGAGAGGAGCCAGTGGAGGTGGTTCGGGCATTTGGTGAGGATGCCTTCCGGACGCCACCCTGGGCAGGTGTTTCGGGCATGTCCCACCGGAAGGAGGCCTCGGGCCGACCAAGGACACGCTGGAAGGATTATATCTCTCGGCTGGCCTTGGACCGCCTTGGGATTTTCCCGGAAGAGCTGGTGGAAGTGGCTGGGGAGAGGGCTGTCTGGACCTCTTAACTGAGGCTGCTGCCCCTGCGACCCGGATCCAGATGAGCGGAAGACGACGGAGACGACGACGAAAAATGTCAAAAAACTGTTGAAAAACTCGGTAGGGGGTTTAAAATATCAACAATCTACTGTTAATTTTCAGTAATATCAAATACAAACTGAGTTTTTACATGTAATTTTACATAGATTTCTTGTATATTTAACAGACCTTTAATGTTTAAAAAGTATTTTAACAGTATCTTAGCCTGTTTTGGTAAAACCCCAAAGACCTTTGGTTATATAACACTATCTTACACTACTAAAAACATAATTGAAAAATACATACAAGGCAATTCTGACAGTTATTGGATTGAAAATGTGTCTACATACATGGTGTTTTCAAAATAAGAGTTTACAAGATGCACTGTTAATTGATGCTGTTTACTACAGGTTCGGAGAGTACATTTATAAGGATAATTACAGTAAATCACAGTAGCTAAATCATTACTTACCTGTAAACCTGTGAAAGAGAGAAGTGAAATTAGTATGACTAGAGATATGTGTTTATGATATTGAGTATAAGTTTCAATCATATGTGAAAATTGAGTATATATGGTTATGGTTTAAAGAAAGAGAAAGAGAGAAAGTATACGTTGGCTGTTGCCGTTTTTTACATGTTTAAGGTGAATTGGTAGCACTAATGCTGCAGGGAACGGTTGACAATGCAGGGGGGGGCTTGTGTGTACGCCATTGTGTAATGCTGTGTTTGATCAGTGAGTGTTGCCATTGAACTACTACCCAGTTCATTATAAATGCTATTTATTTCTCTGAATATTATCATTTTCTCATTTGTATATTGTAAGTCTGGGTCACTATTAATATTGTCCTCTTACTTTTTTTTTTAGCCTTTATTGGACAGGATAGTAGACAGAAACAGGAAATGGCGAGGCAGAGAGAGGGGGAATGACATGTAGTAAAGGGCTGTCCGATGCGGGATTCGAACCAGGGCCTGCTGCAGCGAGGACTGTAGCTTCTAAATTTGGGGCGCCTGCTCAATCCACTACGCCACTCGACTCCCCTTGTACTTGTACTTTTGTAATCCTAAACTGAAGTTATGTTAAAGGCCTTGCCTTTCTTATTCATGTAGTTCATAACAGAAAGGATATTAGCAGGGTATTTGGTACACATATAATATGGACATTTCACAGTAATTATTCTGTTCTGTTGCTGCTGAGACACCAGTGTCTGATGGTGATTTACTGTTATTCAAGACTGGTGGCAATACTGAGTATTCAACAATAAACCCTGCTGGACCCTGAAGCAGATTGATCAAGAATTACGTCCTAACGTAACATATGTCCTGACCGATACACTATCTGGCTTACTGGTAAAACCTAAAGGGAGCTAGCCCTATCCTTTCACCTCATAAACAGTTTCTGTTACTGTTCTACCTTCATTTCTCCTTAATTCCTTGATGAATGTTTTCCCTTGCTTCTTTTTTTCTAAACCTAAAAAGTATGCTGTACACTTTTTTCCCTCTGTGATATGTTTGGCCCTGCTTCTGATAATACCCCCCTGTCCCCATTTCATATTGATCTAATGTATTTTTCAAATTGACATACTCACTTATATCATGGTCAGGATTTTCTCTCTTTTCTCTATTTTTCTTAATTATTTCCTTATCTTTTTTCCCTTTCTTCTTTGTTTTCTAACCAGTTTTTCTGTTTGCTATAGTTAATACATGCTCTTTTGATTCTCAGTTTGGCTCCCTCCCACCACTCTAATACATCATTTGTAAATGGTAATTCCTCCGACATTGATTGTAATAATTTATTGATTTTTATTCTGAATTTTTCTTCTTCCAGAAGGCAACTGTTGAAGCACAAGGGTCCTCTATTTCTAGATGCCCTGGGCTCCTTCAATTTTACCTCTAAAAAGGAGTGATCACTCCAGCTATTGGCTACACTACAGCCAGGAGTAGCTAAGCACAGACCTATCCTAGATTGTTTTAGTTTTCCTTATACTACCTGCCTCCTTGAATATTCTCTTTTGTTTGTTTGTGTGATTTTCCATATTTCTATCAGATTATTATCTTTCATAATGTTATATAATATTTTCCTGCTTGCGTCTTCCTTAAATACATTGTTTGCTGACACATCCAATTTGTTAAGTGTTACATTAAAATTTCCTATAACCAAACTTTCTTTATCACACCATTTTTCAATTTGTTTAAAAGAAACTGTCTTTTCTTTTTCTTCATTTGGGCCATATACACTGATTATTCTGTAACATTTAGAATTTTCCGATACATCCAAGTTTTCCTGAAATGTCACAATAAATACAATCTGTTTTTTCAATTCTATTTTCTCTTATTATGTTGCCACTCCACATGCTAGATTTGTCCCATTGGCATAATGCACCTTCCCCCTCCACGGTTTGGTAACATGATTTATGATGTCATTGTCCCATTTTATCTCTTGTAATATCAAAGTATCATATTTAACATTTTGGACCAGATAGTCCAGTTTTTCTCTGCTGCGGAACCCACGGGCATTGAGCGAGAGAATTAGTCATTGAGAAGGTGAGCTGAAAAACGTAATTACTGGGATCTTGTGTGTTTTTTTGCTTTACTTTTTTGTTCTCTGATTGTCTATTCCTTATTTGTGTTACCTGAGAAAGATCAATTTCCGAGTCGGATCCGCCGTTGGGGAGTGTGTGGCAGTGAGGATTTTCCTGAGGGGGTTGAATTTTGTGGAGTGCTTAGTGGCATCGCGGCGGCAGCGGGTTGAGATCGACAATTTGGGGCAGGGAGATCAGCAGGTCCATGGTCCCCTCTGCCTCAGTATGCCCCATTTGCATCAGAGCAAAAAGAGCAGACTGTGTTGCACAACTTGCTGCTAAAAAGGCTGAAATGGAGATGGAGGAGGCGATTGCTGCACAAAGTCAAGAACTGAAAAGACTGGAAAATCAGAGAGATCTTAGTAATAGTAACAGTAATAGCTGCTAAACTTAAGCTTACTCTGAAGCTGACTCAGGAGAAACATGTGGAAAAGGTAAAACAGCTTGCACTGAGATAACCAGTTGTTCTCCAGTACCTAATAAAAACAAAGAATTTAAAGAAGAACAAACATGTCAGAACAGTAACTATGAACAAATGAACTATACTAACAAAGAAGCTTCATTGGTACAAGCCCTACATGACACAATGGCTCTGACTAGACTTCCTACACCTGAGCCCCCAGTCTTCTCAGGAGACCCACTCATGTTCCTAGAGTGGAACACGAGTTTCAAGGCATTGATAGAACAGTGATGCACAAATTCAGCTGACAGGTTGTTTTCTACCTACTAAAAATACATCAGTGGTGAAGCACGATCTGTACTGGAAGGAAGCTTCTTTAGGAAAGACGATGAGGCTTACAACCAAGCATGGGCTCTGAATGCTCGATATGGCCACCCCTTTGTAATCCAGCCAAAACTGACCTACCAAGTTTATGGTTCAAGTGGCAGAAATTGCATGCAGTCCTGTAACATCCTTTCAGGTGTTGAAGTCTACTGAAGAAAAGCCATCCAGAGACATAAAGCGCCAAAAAGCTAACGTGTTCACAAATATGAAAGAGTCAGATAAATCAAACACAGTGATGAAAACACACTGTTCTGTGGAGAACAGCTCAAATGATGCAAATGGATCCAAGAAAGTAAATCCTTCATTTCCATTTTCATATCCAGTGAAATGCATGTGCTGTGGAGAAAGTCACTCCATCCACAAATGCCAGACATTCACCAATAAGCCTGTGGAGGAAAAGAAAAAGTTAATATTCAACAAAAACCTGAGCTTTGGCTGTCTTAGGAGAGGGCACAATTCAAAGGAGTGCAAGAATAAAGCTACTTGTTGCATATGTAAGAAACATCATCCAACTCCACTCCTGCGGACACATCTTCTCATGCTGTGCAAGCAGAAGAAAACACATCTTCCTTTTCTTGCTGCATAAATAGAAGTGATGGTGGGAGTGCCTGTAAGAGTAGGCTACTGCTACTTTAGAATTTTATTACTCAAGTAAAAGTAAAGAGTAGTCACCCAAATATTTACTTGAGTTAAAATAAAAAGTATGTTGTCAAAAAACTACTCAAGTACTGAGTAACTGATGAGTAACCTGTTCGTTTAATGATGACGGCAACAAATAATGCACAAAAACATAAAAATAGCAATGAACAAATTCAGAGCCAAGAATATCTCTTAAGCAACTAAAACAATAATAAATTAAATAATAATACATTAAATTAAAATAAATTAAGGCAAATTGAGCCACAATAACTTACTAACAGCACAATAGGCTCAGTAGGCAGAGATTATAAAGGAAAAGAACAAGTTAGCCTTTACGCAAACTATAAACTCTGATAGGTGTGGGCCGCACCTGGGAACACACTGTGCACTTCTGATTGGTGTTTGTATGCATGCGTGCGTGTGAGTGTGTGTGCATGTGAGCATGTGTGAGTGTGTGTGCATGTGTGAGTGTGTGTGCATGTGTGAGCATGTGTGAGTGTGTGCATGTGAAGTTTTGCATGTTCACTCAGAATCACTCAGTTCAGTGACTATTCAGCTTCAAAAGCAGCTGGCTCTTGATTTGAGGAAAGGAATGCAAGAGATCCATACCTCCAGTGGATGGACATGAAAGGTACCTCTCCAAGCTCTCCTGTTTTTGATTGTCCTGCACTCAGCGATGCAAAGAAGTCGTCTTCATCAGAGTGACTACTGTTTGTGGGAGCATCATCCATCTCCAAGTCAGTGTCCAGGTGATTTTTGATGTAGTCAAGGCCTGTGGCAAGAGAAAGTGTTTTCAAAAGAATTAGGTCTGAACATATTTTTTTCCTTTCTACTGTATAGCCTTCCAAGCTGCTGGTTTTTGATGTGCTCCTAACTCTAGCCTATAATTTGTCACGGATACAATATAAACTTAAATAAAAATAACATTACATGGATTGATAGACACACATCTTCATTTGGAAAACTTGTACACTATAATACCATCTACTACAAAAGACGTCATCAATTATCCCTCTGCTTTGCTGTTCACTGACTGTGTGTTTGTATCAGTCTGTGGCTCTGTCTGCGTGTGTGTGTGTGTGTGTGTTTATCTGTCTGTCTATGAGGCTGCAGTGCGTTAATAAATTTCCCCACACTATGTACATCTGATAGTTTTTTGGTTGTCTGAAGCGTGAACATCGATTTTAAGTGAGGCCGGGGGTGTTCTTCCTCTTCTGGTTGTCGCGAAGCGCTCGTGTGTGTCTCTGCCATTGTGTTCTGCTTCTTTGCTGCCGGTGTTTGCTGCTGAGAGTTTGTGTGCAGTTAGTCATGTGACCGCCTGGCTCTGTTTGACTGGTGAAACGGAGTCAAACGTCACCAGTGACTGCATCTGATTGGTGAAACGCAGTCATGCGATGGATCCTACTTTGGAGGTCTCTGACAAACCAAAACAAACAAAGCGTGCATTAACAGATCGATAAAAATATGTAGCGAGTAGCGAGCGTAATGTAGATAAATGGAACTGAGTAAAAGTACCGCTTCTTCACAAATATACTCAAGTAAAAGTAAAAAGTATGTTGCATTAAAACTACTCTTAGAACTACAATTTATCCAAAAAGTTACTCAAGTAAATGTAACGGAGTAAATGTAGCGCGTTACTAGCCACCTCTGGTGCCTGTATGGCAGTGGCGGCTGGTGAAAAATATTCCAGGTGGGGCTGTTTTTGCCAGAAGCTTTCGGTAACTATCCCAATAAAAGAACCCAAACCAAAAGATACCATTGTTTAAGGGATAAACAATAATTATTTACTTGCCCTTTAGAAATCAACAGTTTGACAGATAATGACAATGATATGAGATGTATATTAGTGAATACTCATAAGTAGAGAAGCACCTCTCTGATTCTGCTGTAGTCATCGGTGTGGTGATGAGAATCTTAAGAAGACTTACAGTCTCGCTGAATGTGTCCTGGAGGTTGTTTTCCATGAAAACCTGGAAGAGAGCCAGTGCACCACTGTAAGCCTTGAACTCCTCATTTTCATAGACCAGGGACAATTCGGTATTCTGTTTGGCCTTGGTTAGTGTGGGGCAGGCTTCCACAGTGGTTTCCAGCACTGAATCCGGGAACTTTACACTGTGTTGGGGGAACAAGTCTCCTTGCAGCAGAGTGGCATTGATGAGGTGCTTGGTGAAAGACATGCCTCAGAATGGTATCACATATCTATGAAATGATGCATCATTTTAAAAAAAAGGTCACTACACGTAATAAACAGTAGAATTAAATTTTCATATCTCACCATTAGTATCATCATTAGTATCTCCTTACAAGCTAAAACAAGTAGAAGTTGTTATGACTGCGGTCATATTATTGTAGGTGGTTTGTTGTATATGCGTGTGTGTGCCCTGTGTTCCTGTTTTCTTATTTGTATACAAATAGGTGTGTGCCGCAGCCGCGCCGTCATTGGGGGAAAGGCTCTGCGCCCTGGTCAGTGATTGGCTGCATCCCGATCACCTGGTATATAAGGAGCCAAGATGGCCACCGGCTCACTCTCGTTCTCCTCTTCTCCCAACTGGCCACACCGTTGCAGCGATTCAGTTCTGTGTAGTTCGTTGTTTCATTTGAGTAGTAAGGGTGGGCTGCCAGTTTTGTTTCTCTGGTTTTTTCCTGTTTATTTAGTTATGGAGGTGAGTTGGTTCTTATTTGTTTTCCTTTGGTTAGGTAAGTTGTTTATTTTCCAGACAGAGTGATTATGTTTATTATGTTGGCCTTAGTCCACCCTGAAGCCTAAACTCAATATTTATTTTCTATATGTTCATTAGAAACTTTTATGTAAATAATCATTTTCTTTATATTCAAACTAATCTTCGTTGTGGCTACTTGGGACTTGGGGAGGATGGGGCCAATCCATGTTGTGTCCTAGGCCCCCCTAGACTGGGGCATAACAAAGTTATTGTTAAATATCATAAATATGAAAAAACTACATCTGAACATTTCGGCATGTTTGCTTTCTTCAGTAGCTGTGTGGTGAATAGTTCAAAATATTAAAATGCGTAGACTAACTGTTATAATTATACAAGAATTGAAGACCAATAAAGATGCTGAAGGTAAAACACTTCATGTCTTGAACAATGTTACATATTACCTCTGTAGCTAACCGTTGCCGGTGCTGCTCCTCTTGACCGTTCTTCGTGGATGGCTGCTGCACAGATGGAGGAACGGAGTCCCTGATACAAAACAGAAGATACATAAGTCACTCTGCACAATTACAGCTTCAGAAACCAACCTGCTGGAGATATAAAATTAGTCCAGCACTGTGTATTGTCACTACATTAATACATTTCTACTAGCTTATCCCAACTGGATTCATTGTATGTAAAACTGTGAAAAATGGCTTAGTTATTATTATTAAAATTATGAGTTATTCTACTGTGTTCAGACATGTATATTAGTCAATGTGAAAGATGACATAGCCTACCTGATAGCTTGTATCCTGTAGGTGAACCTCTGAATGACTCCTGTGATGTAGACAGAGTCGATGTTCCTAGATCTTGTGAAAAAATGCAAGGAAAAGAAAAAATCTTCATCTTCCAGCATTCTCTCAAAACCCCCAGCCTCTCTCACAGTTGTTGCATCAAATTCACCTTTCTCTCTGGTGGTCTGAAAACACTTCAGGAGGTCATCCTTGTGCTCATAAATGGTGTTAACAGCACGAGTGTGAAAGTTCCACCTTGTTGTTGGAAGTCTGTGTGCCACCACTTGATCAAGCACAGCAGTTCACTTGGATGACCTGGAGAAAAAAGCAGCAAATCCACCCAGATCTGAAAATAAAGCACCGACCTTGGTGATGTGGGATGTTGCCTGCTGCATTATCAGGTTCAGCTGATGAGCACAGCAGTGAATGTAGTGGGCACTCCCGTACATGTCTTGAACATTGCGCTGCACGCCACCTGTGGCTCCTTTCATCACGGCAGCTCTGTCATAGACCTGGGCGATTTGTTTTCCCCGTTGTTCTTAAGGAAGAATAGTCTTCAGCCTTTCCAACACCGCAGTGGCGACTGTGTCAGCGGTCGCGTTTGGAAGCTGGATGAACTCATAAATATGCTCTCGGACTTTATTGAGGCTGTCAATGTAACATAGCACAAGCACCAGCTGACAATGAGTGGCAGTGTCTGTTGTTTCATCTGCCTGAATAGCCAGATAATCTGCCCTTTTTATATCCTCTAGAATGCAGTCTCGAAGAACAGTCAGCATCCTGTCCAAAAGTTAGTTTTGAACTGTCTTTGAGGTGCCTTTAAAGACAGTGGTGGTCTTCAGGTGCTCCTCTAACACACCATCCAGCGAGGCCACAAGGTCGACTAATCCCTGAAAAATGCTGGGGTTGTCGGACGATGCTGTCTCATCGTGGCATTGCAATGCCAACTCAAAAGCTCCACAGAATTTCACACAATCAATGATCTTTGATAAAACATGTCTAATTTTATCCACCTCTTTATTGTGTTTTCTCACCACAATCCTGTGTCCTTCATCCAGCTGCGCAGCTATGCTAGTCCTGCCTAGCATGGCTAGCTTGATGGCGTTGTTCATGTGCACCTTCGAGCATTCATGTTTTTTAATCCGCTCTGATAAATGTTTTAGGTCTCTAACTCCTGTTACAGTCCATGTAATATCTGTCACGGGAAGCAGAATATTGAATTTGCAAAACTACATCCAGTTAGCCAAGCCTTCCTGTCATACCAATTCAGAGAGAAGCTCCTCTGGTGAGTTTTACCTTTCTCCTGTGTCTGCTGTGTTAAATTCAGACCGGGCTTCTCAGGTCCAAGTTCTTTAACACAAAGTTTTTCCCCTAAAGTTCTTCTTCCTTTCAAAGGGGTTTAGCAAGAGCGATTTTACAGAATTTACGGGGAGCTGAAGCCCTGTGTGTTCTTGGTCTTGTCTGCTTGATGCCGCCATCTTGATTTCCCACACTTATTTCTGGTTCCTAGGATACTTATAGGCTTGGGGCGATATTTTCAGTGCCCCAAGCTGATCAAATTTGATGACGCTAATTGGCTAAATTACCCGTTGCTATGTGTTTTTTTGTCTCAGCAACAGTCTACCATTGGCTGAGGTGCTGCAGTGCTGGGGCGGAGGGGAAATGACCATGGACACAAATTACCCCGTAAATAATGGTTTATATTATATATATGGCTCGTTCTTGATCATTCAAAACACATTTCTTTTTATAATAAGCAGTAATTATTTATTTTAAATGATTATTTTGGAAAAAATAAGAAAAATAAAAAAATGTAAAAATCACTTTCCATCAGGGAGGGCGGCGCCCTAGCGCCCCTTACTGGCCAGCTGCCACTGCTGTATGGATTTCATTAGTCATGACCCCTAAAAAAGAGACCTTAGCATATGCCCTACTAGATACACAGAGAAACAGCATGTTACACAAGTATGTGAGAAGATGGGAGCAGCTTTGGAGCCAGTTAAGTTAAAGCTTATCACTATAATGGGAAAAGATTCCATTGTTCAGAGTGAAAAGGTTAATGGGCTCAGAGTTAGAGGTTTTACCTCTCAAAGCTTTATCAACTTGCCTACTGCATACACCAGAGAATGAATGGAATAGAATAGCACAGGAAATACCAGAGCTGCTAGATTGTGAGGTCAGACTCGTGATAGGATATAACTGCTCCAGAGCGTTGGCATTACGATATGTCATCACAGGAAGTGATGAGGAGCCATATGCCATCAAGACTGATTTGGGATGGAGCATTGTTGGCAGCTCCCCTCAGGTTGTAAAGTCAACAAAAGTGACAGGTCTGTGTCATCGTGTATTTGTCAAGGAACTTCCATCATTGACACCGAACACTGTCATCAGTGTCCTTGAGTCCGATTTCAAGGATACAAATCCTGGGGAAAAGAGCATATCACAAGATGACATACAGTTCATGCAATTACTGAATGAAAGAATACATCAGAATATGGATGGGCACCTGGAAATGGCTCTCCCCTTTAAGACACGCCCACAACTACCAGAAAATAAGCAACTAGCTCTTGTGCGATTCAAGCACTTGTAAAGGAAACTTGAGAAAAATCTCAAATTCAAGGATGACTATGTTAAATTTATGGATGGTGTCTTGAAGGGTGGTGAAGCAAAGCTTAAGGCCAACCTAAAACAGGAAATGTATGGTACATTCCACACCAAGGGGTCTATCACCAAAGAAAACCAGGGAAAATTAGGGTTGTGTTTGACTGCTCTGCTAAGTATGATGGCGCAGCTCTGAATGTTCACTTACTAACTGGTCCTGATCTCACAAATGGTCTGACAGGCGTGCTCTGCAGATTCCGCAAGCATCCAGTTGCAGTCATCTATTATGTGGAAAAAATGTTCCACAGGTTCCATGTAAGCCAAGAAGACAAAGATTACTTGTGATTCCTTTGGTGGGAAAACAAGAATACAGATTCAAAACCAAAAGAATATCGCATGAAAGTCCATTTGTCTGGAGCAGCATCCTCCCCTGGCTGTACCAACTATGGAATCAAGTATTTGGCAAGCCAGAATGAAAAGGAGTTTCCATCAGCAGCCAACTTCATCAGAAAGAACTTCTACGTTGATGATGGCCTCATCAGTGTAGAATCTGTAGATACAGTCATCAAACTGGTGAGAGAAGCACAAATTGTGTATGCAAAAGGGAGACTGCACCTCCACAAGTTCATCTCCAACAACAGAGAAGTCTTGGAGTCAATTCCTGACAGTGAACAAGCAAGTGGAGTAGAGGATGTTAATCTCAGCCATGATGACCTACCTGTCCAGACTGTGTTGGGAGTAAAGTGGAGTGTGAACATTGACACCTTCTCCTTTAAAGTAGCACTGGATGATAAACCAGCAACACGGCGAGGAATTCTCTCAACTGTAGCCTCTGTGTTTGACCCACTAGGCTTCCTGGCTCCCTTTCTCCTACATGAAAAGAAAGTGCTTCAAGAAATGTGCCAAAAGGGCATAGGATGGGATGAACCACTGCCCAGAGAATTACAGCCACAGTGGGAAAACTGGCTGAATGATCTAGAGAATCTGCAAAAACTCCAGATTCCAAAATGCTTTGCCCCCGAAAACATAGGAAAGGTTCAGAGAATCGAGCTGCATCACTTTTCGGATGCAAGTAGCTATGGTTACGGTCAGTGCTCATATATCCGAGTGGTGAAATGATAAGGTGCATTGCTCCTTAGTCATAGGCAAGGGGAGGGTTGCACCCAAAAAGGTTGTAACCAGGGGTGTTTCTAGACCCCCTGGGGGCCCTAGGCAAGAAGGACCACGGGACCCCCCAGGATCATGATAAATGAAGTCCAGGACTACGGATCAGTTAAGAAATCTTTTATTAAACAATTAACATATAAAATAAATAATAAATAACATAACTATCTGAATGCAAACTATACATACAATATATAAATAACAGAAAAACAAACATAACTGAAATGTGCAAAATTTTCAGAATGATAAAAACGCAACCAAGCAAAAAAACAAACAAACAAGGAATTGCAACTGCCAATGTGTGGAGAGCCGACAGTGCTTGGAGAATCTGTGGCAGTTGGTATCTCAAAGCCTTACACTTTCAATACGAGCCTCCCATCTTGTTGTGGACAAAGGTTTAAGAGACAACTGCTTTACATGCTCCTTCAGAATTGCCCAGCGTTGTACAGATGAACTGAAGAGATTGTAGAGTCTTTGCAGCACACCAAAAAACGAGATAGACAGGACTGATGACTTTGCAGCATCTGCCAAAACCAGACTGAGAGTGTGACTGCTGCAGGGGACACACAATGCCTTGCTGTTATTCTGCAAGATTCCTGCCTGAACACCTTGTTTTTTGTCCCATCATGTTGCTCCCATTGTCATATGACTGGCCATGCCAGTCAGAAATATTTAGGTTATGTTTCTGCAGATGTTCCAGCAGAGTTTCAGTCAGACCCCTACCAGTTGTGTCCTCAATGTCAATGAATCCAATGTTGTAGTATTTCAGACTATTAAAGTTATAACTGTTTAATGATTTATACTAGTGGATATTTAGGTGCTAAGGGTGAGTGGTCGTTTAAACATCTGCCTCAGGGAAACTATTTACAACCACTGATAAAGATCACCCTATGGCCATGTGTAGGGGGGCAGCCGGAGGTAACAGAGGTAGATAATTGGTAATTTATATGTATACATTAACTGTCTTCCTTTGAGCGTGCTGAGCTTTAGGTTACACTTGAGGTCGGAGTCAGAAGGGAAGGAGGAAGCCAGCAGAGCCAATCAGAAGACGACAAAACGCCCACGCACGTTTCTTTGTTTGTACTTGTATAAATACACTGGATCAGGGAAAGTTAGGTTGTCAGACTGTGGACTGACCAACACTTGTTATTGGTTAGGAAAAGGCACATCTGATCCAGAATTCTGTAATTGTTCATTGCTTGCTGAAAAGATTCACTAAACAATTTGAACTAAATTCTTTGGTGTGGACATTCACTGGTCTTTTGAGTATTTTGAACACGGCACTCACCCCATGGGGGTGAGAGTTTTTTTCTCCAAACAGCAAAAGCTCCTTCACCAATGAAATGCTCAGCAATAGAGACACCAACTGATGGTTCACAATTCACAGTCCTCAGAACAATGGAAAGTTGTTCTTTGTGACTGATGTCAGGTGTGCAGTCCATGAGGACAAAGAAGTACTTCGCTTTTGTCACTCTTCTCACTATCTCTTGAAGAGTTTTGTCTCCAACAAGGGTTATTATTTCATTTTGAATGACCCCACTCAAATAGCTTACCTTTGTTTCTTTGTTTTGAATTCGTCTAATGTGCTCACTCAGCACTGGGTTGGACTGTGCCATCAGTTCCACTAAGGGGAGGAAATTCCCATTGTGATGCTTTTCTGATGACACCTTTCCAATGCTCAATCTCAATCTGCAACAAATTCTGATGGGTTTGGTCTATGGTTGTCCTAATCTGCAATCTCTTCTGCAGGTTATGCCAGCTTCTCATATTCTCACAATGCATTTTTGAATATTCATGTTCTTTGAGGTGATGAGCTAGGTTCTTCCATGCACAGTAGCCAATACTGCTTAAAGCGCTGTCACGCTTTCCAAAAATAGTGCAAGAGAAACAAAATACTGTGTCTGTGCTGACAGAGTACATTAACCATGAACGTTGGATCTTCTCACCATTTCTTATAGTCATTTTGTAATTTTCTTTGGTGAATCTCTGAGGTGGGTTTTCTGAATTTTGGGGGAAGTCCATGTCTGTTATTTGGAGTGGTCCTTTTCTCACAATTTGACACCGAGCATTGTCGTCGATGGCTTTTGGCCACAGCGCAGGATCATCTGATATGATATGATTTGATAGTATTTGAGTACCTTCTGGTGATGTGGTGTCATGGGGCGGTTAAGAGGTTGTGACGGAAAGATGCGGTGTGGCCTCAAATTGTAAAGGTGCTGCCATGCTGCTGCTGCAAGAAATTGCCATCATGTCCTGCTCATCTTCCTCAAGGTACCCCTCATGATTTGAGGTTGATATTGCTAGAACAAAAATAGTATAAGAAACAATTGTTTAAGAAAGATATTTGTGTAGTCATATTAAATCAGATAGATCCCATGATATATTTTAAATGGGAGAGCAAGTCACTGTAATCTTAACTTTAAAAAGGAAACTAAATAATTTCCTACTTTTCTGCGGCTGCTGTTGTTGTTGTTGTGGGCCAAAAAACTTCAACAGAGCACCTTGAGGAAGAAAAAAGAAAAGAGCACAATGTATTTGGTTGGCTTGCGTAAAGTAAAGTAAAGAACTGTGCATGCTACACAAACACAACATTTGAGATCTGTATGGAATAATTAATGAACATCCGTTTGCAGTAACAACTTTAATGCTTCATGTTAACATTTTATTTAATGTAACATTTAGGCTATAGCAGAAAATGTATGGATAGATAGGATAGGATAGGATAGGATAGGATAGGATAGGATAGATAGGATAGATAGGATAGGAAAGGATAGGATAGGATAGGATAGGATAGGATATACTTTATTTAAAAAACAATTCCAAATACAAATTAGCACCAGTTTAGACAGACTAAACTGACAGCAGAATTGATGCTGGTATCAGTTTTAACATTTGACAACAAATGCTTTATTCTGGGAGAAAATATCATTGGCATTGGCAGCAAAGGACTAACTTATTGTGTGGCTATGAATGTGTTTAGAAGAAAATGGCTGAATTCACTTTGCACGGATTTTAATGTGCAGTAAACTTATTTGGTGCTTGGTGGATGACTGGGAGTTTGGGATAAAGTGGCAGGCTGGCTGGCAGCACTACTTTTTTATAATGTAACTGTAAGGTTTGGATGGTGATGAACCCTTACAACCAGGATGAAGGCCAGCCGGATTGAAGTGCAAGCGGGAGAGAGAACAGAATCAGTCACACAATGATTGGTTTCAGAGCTCTTGGTTTACTGGTGACCACAAATGACACAAAAAAAGTCCAACAGCTCTTACATATAGGTCGCAGAATTGCAGCAATTGCCTGGGTTGCCTGCCCCGTTGCGGCAGGTTGTAACCATACCAAGGCTGGAGTTAACAGCTGCAGTGGTTTCCTCAGCAGTCAGCAGCATGTTAAGGGAGGAGTTGGAGCTTCAAATTGAAGAGTACTTTTGGACAGACTCACAAGCAGTCTTTCAAGCAAGGTTTCATGTTTTCATTGCAAATCGAGTACAAAGAATCAGAGAAGCAACTGACCCAGCACAGTGGCACTACATTGATACTGATCAAAATCCGGTGGATCACGCCTCCAGAGGCCTCAAGGTGGCAGAGTTGATCAATTCAAACTGATTTACTGGACCCAAGTTTCTGTGGGAAAGAAAGATCATTACACCTAAAACAACTCCAGAGCTTATAGTGAGCGATCCTGAAGTCAAAACGACACATATACTAAAAATCAATGTTATAAAAGAGGACAATTGGAATACAGCATTGAATGTTATTAGGATCCAGCGACTAGTGAAAAGAAACAAAACATCAGAGCCCATAACCGTTGAAGACAGACGAAAGGCTAGTCTTGTGCTTGTGAAATTGGCACAGAAAGATGCCTTAAAAGAGGAAATGCGAATACTGAGTTGTGGCAAACTGCCACATAGCCATCAGTTGTTCCAGCTTGACCCAGTACTACAAGATGATGTCCCTCTCTATTTTAACATAAACATTTACATCTCCTTGAGATGTAAATGTGTCCATATGTGTCTGGAGTATCAGAAAAACTCAGGAGGATCTTCAACAAACACCGTATCCCTGTGTATTTCAAACCCAGCAACACACTCAGACAGAGGTTGGTACACCCCAAAGACAGAACACCACACACCCGCAAAAGCAACCTGGTGTATGTGGTCCAGTGTAACGAGGAATGCAATGACCTCTACATTGGAGAAACGAAACAACCACTGCACAAACGCATGGCCCAACACAGGAGAGCTAACTCCTCAGGCTTGGACTCTGCTGTTCATTTACATCTCAAGGAGAAAGCCCACTCCTTTGAGGACAGCAATGTCCACATCCTAGACAGAGAGGACAGTTGGTTCGAAAGAGGAGTAAAAGAGGCCATCTACGTTAAAATAGAGAAACCATCCCTCAACAGGGGAGGAGGTCTCAGACACCACCTATCTCCAATTTACAATGCTGCCCTTTCATCCCTTCCCAGGAGACTCAACAATCTAGCCTCCAAGAATAACAACTGTTCACAAGTGACATGTGACTCCAACGACTGTCGTTATAACACAATAGAGCACTAACGAAGTCGAAACCAACTTTCCACCAACGACAGTCATGCAAACGACTGTCGTTGACACTTGGAGCACAAAAGGGAACCAGTGACATCATCATCCTTGTGAACGCCCACAAGAGGTTAAATACACCTGGGTCTCCACACCAGAAAGTAGGACCAGTCCTAGCCTGGTCAGATGCGTACACGAACTGATGAAGCCTCTTGGACGAGAGGTGAAACGTCTTCCCAGACAAATAATCAAGTCCAGTTGTTTTCGATTTAAAAACTCCTTTAGCACATTAAACAATGTGTCCCATGCAGGAGAGCTCGTAGGCCGACAGAAACACAATGATGGCGGATCTACCAGCTAACTATTGACCCCTCGCCACCATTCACCTACTGTGGGATGGATTGTTTTTGACTATTTCACACTAAGCAAGGACGAAAACAGTGTAACCTGTCTATCCTCAAGGGCAAGTCACATAAATATGCTCGAAGATCTAACAATTGATGGCTCCATTCATGCTTTGCGCTCCTTCATAGCTATCTATGGGGCTGTCAGATAAATCAGATCAGATCATGGGACAAATTTTGTCAGAGCAAAAAATGTATTCTCGAAGGCTCTAGAAGAAGTGAACAAAGACGGATTAACTGCTTAGAGAAAAACTTGGCAGAAAAACAATGTGACTTTATTATGAATGTACCTGATGCCAGTCACATGGGAGGGGTATGGGAATGGCAGATCAGGACAGTGAAGAGTGTTCTGAGCTGGGTCCTCTTGAAGAGTGCTGGAAGACTAGATGATTGTTCCTTGAAAACATTCTTCTATGAAGCCATGTCAATCATAAATAGCTGCCCATCCACTACTAACAACATCAATGACCCCAGAGCCCTAAAACCACTCACCCCAAACCATTTACTTACCATGAAAACCTCTGTTCCACTGCCTCCTCCGGGAAAATTTGTGGCTGAAGATCTGTATGCTAGGAAAAGGTGGCACTGAGTGCAATATTTGACAGAGCAATTTTGGAGTAGATGGAAAAAGGAATATCTGGCAAACATTACCCTCAGACAAAGTTGGCACTATTCCCGACGAAATGTTAAGATTGGAGATATTGTCATTGTCAAAGAGGAAGGGATCCTCCGCAATGTATGGAGACTTGGAAGAGTGCTTGATGTTTGCAAGGATGATGATGGTCTGGTGCAAAAGGTCACCATACAAATAGGAAACAGGAGACTAGGGAAAGAGGGAAAACAACTTATAAATCCAACCATTATTGAGCGTTTTATTCATAAATTAGTTGTACTAGTAGTAAACAACTAAACGTGTTCCTATACAGCTAGTCTCTAAGTACTTACCTGTGTTAAGAGTTTCAAAATGTGAATTTTTATCACAGAGTTCTTTACCAATATTAACTATGGCTCAAGAAATTACTATATTTATTCAAATTTTTCATAAAGGGTATCATAAATCATAGTAATTTGGTGGGAGTGTAACTGTCTGAGAGACAGGTTTCATTGTTCATTTTCTATATTCCACATGTGTTATAAAAATTCAATTTAAGTTCATATGGTAATTAAAATGATTAAAACTGGAATAAATAGTATAGTAAAAGGGTAATATGGATAATGGATTTGTTTAAAAATACACAAGTTTAAAATAATTTTGGTTGTTAATTGAATGCCCTTCATGTAAGGTTTTGTTTTATTTTGAAGAGTAAGAGTCACATGATCAGAATTTGGTGGTGCATAACCGTGGCATTGTGGGTAAGCGCAGTGGATCAGAGCATCATGGTGGCAGGGGAGGAATATATAGCTCCAAATTGACCTTTTTTCTGCACATGGTTCAAGAGGAGCACACGGTAATTGTGTTAGATTTATATTTGTATATATTGTAATTAACATGTTTATATGGACATTAACGTAAATTTGAAACAACAGAGAGACGTGTACTTTTATGTTTTATTTTTTATTGTTTTCACAGTGTCGTCGATGTCTTCTGATGTTGTCGAGAGAAATAAATGTTGAAAGACATCTGTATCAAACGTGGCCATCATTGTTGAACCAGTGTAGCTACAGTGAAAACGTAACGCCAACGAGGCCAAGAGTTCAGAGTAAGGAGCGGCGACCAGGAAAAGAACAGAGGAACCGCGATCACTGGAGAAGCGTGTGACAGGAGAAAACGTAAAATAAATGACTTGCTGATTCACACGAGAAGATGGAGCGTCGGTTCCTGAAAGTACCGGGACTTCAATAGACAGATGCGTTTACCAGCGTGAGCTACAACTCTTCATATATCCTCACCACAGACTTCAGCTGCTTCAGTTCTTTCTATCAAATTCATCATGAATGCTACTCAAATTGAAAGAAAGAACATCGAGTGAGAAAAACTGAGTTTGCAGACACAGAGACAGTTTCTGGCGAGGAAGAAATAAGCGATTAAACAGCACTATTAAACAGTATTGCATTCTCAGGTGTAACTGATAACTTTATGACATGTAAGCATGAAATCCATCATATTAGTCATGAATGCTACTCAAATAGACAGGAAAACTTATCCTGAAGTGTTCTGTGTAGAAATCTCACTTAATGTGTAAGCTGAGAGTTTGCAGACACAGAGACAGCTTCTAACGGGAAAAGAACAGATTTAAGCACTGGAAGCGCTATTGAACAGTATTGCATTCTCAGGAGTAACTGATAACATTATGACATGTAAACATGAAATCCATCATATTCTTCATGAATGCTACTCAAATAGACAGGAAGACTTACCCTGAAGTATACTGAACATACAGCACAACGAGTGAGAAAAACGTAGTTTGCGGAGAAAGAGAAAGCTTCTGACGAGGAAAAGAGACGATCCAAGCGCTGGAAGCGTTAAAACAGCGCTATTGAACAGTATTGCATTCTCAGGTGTAACTGATAACATTATGACATGTAAACATGAAATCCATCATATTTTTCATGAATGCTACTCAAATAGACAGGAAAACTTATCCTGAAGTGTTCTGTGTAGAAAATACACTTAATGTGAATGCTGAGATTTTGGAGACACAGAGAACGCTTCTAACGAGGAATTAGAGCCGATCCTGACGCTTAACAGCGCTATTGAACAGTATTGCATTCTCAGGTGTATCTGATAACATTATGACATGTAAACATGAAATCCATCATATTCTTCATGAATGCTACTCAAATAGACAGGAAAACTGAGGGTGCTCAGCTCCGAGGCATCTATTAATATTTCTTCGGGCTTATTCTTCTGCCAAATTTTGGTGCGCAATTCGCTCCGCCCCGAGGCACTCCTCTCAGCTATTCTAGCTCCTCCCTAGTAATGTTAAATTTAGCACAGAAAAAAACATAATAGTGATAATTTAAATAGCGGTTCATGGGATTTATTAACCCTCAGGGGTCCCTCTGTCCTTTTTTGGACATTTTCTCCACTTTTCTTTTTTGATTTGCTGATCATTTTGGCTGTGTTACAGCTGAAGGTATGGATTTCTGCAAGAAAGTGTCTTTTTTGACATATTTTTTAAAATCTAATGTCAGTTACTGTTACAGGTCTATTATACACTGGTAACACATTTTGTATCCTCTGGGGTTCCTCACGTCCAAAAAAGGACACACAAAGAAAATGCTATAAAATCATCATATATCAATATTTTTTTCTGCTTTTTTTTGCATACATCTCTTTGCATACAACTACTTCAGTTCTACTCAAACCTACCAAATGTTTATTAGTTTTCAGGATTTTAACCCTTTAAATGCCAGTTTGAAGACATGTTGCTTCTTGTTTTATTAAAAAAAACAACACAGAATATGAGATATTTCCCACATAATACATGATGGAGGGATGTGACATTGTTTTATATCAGTCTTTTATATCAACACATTTCTCAAAACCAGAATATGATCACTGGAACTATGAACACTGAAAATAAATCATGTACTCATCCCGGCAGTAGCCCCCGTGGCACTCAAAATTTCCCTGGAATTTTCTAGTTATTATTCTTCCGCCAAATTTTGGCGCGTAACTCGTCACGCAGCTTTGAGAAAACCCCGGTAATATATATATCAAAACGTGCGTCTTGATCCCGAAAGAGGTGCTATGACTTTTGGTGTTAAAATTCCAATTTTTCCCAAAGTTAGACCCAAAATACCGGGAATAAATAATGCATTAGGAATGCATTGGAATTTTCTTTAAAAACCCTCAAAATTTGACCTTTTTTCTGAGTCACCCAGCTCTCTCATACCTGTACGTAGAAATGTGATTCAAACTATAAAACGGAGGAAAACTTCTGCTCTCTCCAAAACACAACTGTTTTTACATAACATGTAAACTTTTCAAACTATGAGCACTCAAAGGAGGAGTGGAAATCACTTTTTCTTCAAAGTTAGAGTGAAAGCGTCAGTTGGCTAGAGTGCGTGAAGCAGTAAAAAATAACCTTTATTTTTATTTTTAAGTCGAGCTCACGGCTAAACCGTAAAAAGGAGACAAATAATTTGTTCTCAAAAAGTAGACATAGTTGTTGGGATTCATAAAATGTAACTTTGACAGGCAGGGTCTGCACAAGATTTAAACGGGGGTGCCGAGTCCGGCAGCAATACCTGTCTCACTCTCATTGACACCTAATGTAATCGTCTTTTTTTTAAAAAGAATCTCTCTCTGTCTTCGCACTGAGCTTACTCACTCATTTTAAGGAATATCTGAATAAAATAGAGACTGTAAGAAACTTCTGGCTTCAGTGTCTCTCACGGTGTTTTCGGTTTATGAAAAGAAGTAACGGTTTTCTCATAATTTGCAGTTGTTTGAAGCCATGTAGAAGCCAAATTCTGGGCAGATTTTCACATTGCCATGGCAACGGCAGCTCCTGACTTGTGTGTGTGTGTGCGTGCGCCTAGCAACCAGATAACCAACTCTCCAAGCTCCGCTAGCTTTACATTAGCCGCATGTTAGGTCTTAAATTACATTTAGTTAGGTCTTAAATATGTAAGTCCATTTACTGCTTCCTTCGTTGCTTTTTTTTTTGTTTTGTTAAAAGAGTGAATGAAGTTGTGACGGTCTCCGCTGAGACAGAGGAGAGGAGAAGCTACTAGCCCTCTCTCGCTGTCACTTCTAGTCGCGTTGCTCTCCTCCCCAGTAATGTTAAATTTAGCACAGAAAAAAACATAATAGTGGTAATTTAAATAGCGGTTCATGGGATTTATTAACCCTCAGGGGTCCCTCTGTCCTTTTTTGGACATTTTCTTCACTTTTCTTTTTTGATTTGCTGATCATTTTGGCTGTGTTACAGCTGAAGGTATGGATTTCTGCAAGAAAGTGTCTTTTTTGACATATTTTTAAAATCTAATGTCAGTTACTGTTACAGGTCTATTATACACTGGTAACACATTTTGTACCCTCTGGGGTTCCTCACGTCCAAAAAAGGACACACAAAGAAAATGCTTTAAAATCATCATATATCAATATTTTTTTCTGCTTTTTTTTGCATACATCTCTTTGCATACAACTACTTCAGTTCTACTCAAACCTATCAAATGTTTATTAGTTTTCAGGATTTTAACCCTTTAAATGCCCGTTTGAAGACATGTTGCTTCTTGTTTTATTAAAAAAAACAACACAGAATATGAGATATTTCCCACATAATACATGATGGAGGGATGTGACATTGTTTTATATCAGTCTTTTATATCAACACATTTCTCAAAACCAGAATATGATCACTGGAACTATGAACACTGAAAATAAATCATGTACTCATCCCGGCAGTAGCCCCCATGGCACTCAAAATTTCCCTGGAATTTTCTAGTTATTATTCTTCCGCCAAATTTTGGCGCGTAACTCATCACGCAGCTTTGAGAAAACCCCGGTAAAATATATATCAAAACGTGCGTCTTGATCCCGAAAGAGGTGCTATGACTTTTGGTGTTAAAATTCAAATTTTTCCCAAAGTTAGACCCAAAATACCGGGAATAAATAATGCATTAGGAATGCATTGGAATTTTCTTTAAAAACCCACAAAATTTGACCTTTTTTCTGAGTCACCCAGCTCTCTCATACCTGCACGTAGAAATGTGATTCAAACTATAAAACGGAGGAAAACTTCTGCTCTCTCCAAAACACAACTGTTTTTACATAACATGTAAACTTTTCAAACTGTGAGCACTCAAAGGAGGAGTGCAAATCACTTTTTCTTCAAAGTTAGAGTGAAAGCGTCAGTTGGCTAGAGTGCGTGAAGCAGTAAAAAATAACCTTTATTTTTATTTTTAACTCGAGCTCACGGCTAAACCGTAAAAAGGAGACAAATAATTTGTTCTCAAAAAGTAGACATAGTTGTTGGGATTCATAAAATGTAACTTTGACAGGCAGGGTCTGCACAAAATTTAAACGGGGGTGCCGAGTCCGGCAGCAATACCTGTCTCACTCTCATTGACACCTAATGTAATCGTCTTTTTTTTTAAAAGAATCTCTCTCTGTCTTCGCACTGAGCTTACTCACTCATTTTAAGGAATATCTGAATAAAATAGAGACTGTAAGAAACTTCTGGCTTCAGTGTCTCTCACGGTGTTTTCGGTTTATGAAAAGAAGTAACGGTTTTCTCATAATTTGCAGTTGTTTGAAGCCATGTAGAAGCCAAATTCTGGGCAGATTTTCACATTGCCATGGCAACGGCAGCTCCTGACTTGTGTGTGTGTGTGCGTGCGCCTAGCAACCAGATAACCAACTCTCCAAGCTCCGCTAGCTTTACATTAGCCGCATGTTAGGTCTTAAATTACATTTAGTTAGGTCTTAAATATGTAAGTCCATTTACTGCTTCCTTCGTTGCTTTTTTTTTTGTTTTGTTAAAAGAGTGAATGAAGTTGTGACGGTCTCCGCTGAGACAGAGGAGAGGAGAAGCTACTAGCCCTCTCTCGCTGTCACTTCTAGTCGCGTTGCTCTCCTCCCCAGTAATGTTAAATTTAGCACAGAAAAAAACATAATAGTGGTAATTTAAATAGCGGTTCATGGGATTTATTAACCCTCAGGGGTCCTCTGTCCTTTTTTGGACATTTTCTTCACTTTTCTTTTTTGATTTGCTGATCATTTTGGCTGTGTTACAGCTGAAGGTATGGATTTCTGCAAGAAAGTGTCTTTTTTGACATATTTTTAAAATCTAATGTCAGTTACTGTTACAGGTCTATTATACACTGGTAACACATTTTGTACCCTCTGGGGTTCCTCACGTCCAAAAAAGGACACACAAAGAAAATGCTATAAAATCATCAAATATAAATATTTTGTTCTGCTTTTTTTTGCATAAATCTCTTAAACCACTTCAGTTCTGCTCAAACCTATCAAATGTTTATTAGTTTTCAGGATTTTAACCCTTTAAATGCCAGTTTGAAGACATGTTGCCTCTTGTTTTATTAAAAAAAACACAGAATATGAGATATTTCCCACATAATACATGATGGAGGGATGTGACATTGTTTTATATCAGAGTCTTTTATATCAAGACATTTCTCAAAACCAGAATATGATCAGGGTGACTTTTGAACACTGGAAATAAATCATGTACTCATCCCGGCAGTAGCCCCCGTGGCACTCAAAATTTCCCTGGAATTTTCTAGTTATTATTATTAGTTTTTAGTATCATTGCTAATATAGTTTTTTTTTCTTTTAAATTATTATTATCATTATCATTGCATGGCGGGCGTCTCCCTGCTCTCTCTGTCTCTCTGTCGCTCTCTCTTGAGGCAGATGGCTGCCCATCCTGAGTCTGGTTCTGCTCGAGGTTTCTTCCTCTGCCACTGTCACCAAGTACATGCTCAGGCAGGAATTGTTCGGTCTATACAGAGATTATGGTCTAGGCTTGCCTTATATGCAAAGTGCCTTGAGATAACTTCTGTTGTGGTTTGCGAGGTCGGCTGATTGTCTGTCTATGCCCTGATCATTTATGCCCCCTCACAGATGTTTTTCATAAAAGTTGTAAATATTGTCATGTTGCAGATTGTCAATTCTTTCAACATCAAATTCATTTTCAAGTTCTGGCTGGAGGCCTTTGCCATATGTGCTGTGACTGCTGTCGAACTGATTGACTGTCTGTCTTTCTGTCTGACTGACTGATTGACTGACTGACTGACTGTCTGTCTGTCTATCTGTCTGTCTGACTGGTTGACTGGCTGACTGGCTGACTGAAGCAAGTGAGATAGCTCTGCACTATAGGCTCAAGGAGCCTATAGTGCAGAGATTTTTGGTCCCACCCACCATAAATCATAATGTGACTGGTTATTTCACCTGCTACTTTCTAAACAAACACATGGCTGTGGGGGGGTTTAGGTCTTCTGTCAAGGTTATGAAGTCCAAACCAACAAGGGAGCCAGCTAACCTTTTCTGTTCATAAGCAATGAAAAAGAAAAATCTGACTGGATAACTCTGTTTTCATGGTTTCATGACAGTAACTTTTCATTTCTGAAGCAGACTTCATTAAAAATGAGGCTAACGTTTGAATAAGAAGAGGATGATTATAAAATAAAAGAGATTAAATGCAACATTTAAATGTTGATATGTTTGTTCCTAGAAGGCCCAGAGGGTTCCCCTTTGATTATTTCCACAGGCTTTGACAGCAGTCCAGAGTTCAAATAACCACACAGACACCGATTGAGGGAAAATCCTTTGTTTTTTTATAAAAGCAGAAGAAAATAAGCAGTTTGTTGAATAAGCTTAGAAAGAGAAAAGCTATTGATCCCCTAGCTACGTTACTGAGACCAAGCTAGACGAGCCCATCGAGACACACCCCCCATCCAAAGACAAAAATCAACTAAAGAAACGTGAACAGAGACAAATTATAGAAAATAAGAACAGAAAAGGATAGCAAAGTGAGGCATCGGTTCTACTCAGACTACAAGCATTAAGCATTATTACAGTAGATGCAGCTATAAAGCTTCAAGCTCAACTGGGACCTGCTGTGTAATAACTCTGTCCTGAACCTGATGCTGTTTGTTGAACAGAAACATTACAAATACTACAAATGTTTCAGAAGATACAGCAGTTTGTCAGCAAAAGGTCCCATTTGTTAGCTTACCTTAGAATTTAGACACCAAAATAATTCATGAGTTCTCTCTTATTATGAGCTGTATATAGTGCTCGTTTGATATACAGTATCTATAATCTTCAATCCTGATTATCAATCAATATATTATTTCCTGACTGGTTTGATTTCAGCACTGGGGATACATAGATTATATTGGTGTCTATGTTCTCATCACATAATAACAAATCAGATGACCACCGGGAAAATGTAATTCATGTGTGCATTCTATTTTGACATGATTTGAAGAAAAGCTCAAGTTAGAAAAGGAGCCCTCTGTGGGGTGTAGTGTTTACTCCTGCTGGACTCAGCTCACACTGTGTGTTTGTTTACAGAGGGTCAGTGTGGTGGGCGTGTAGCTTCACAGAGTCTGTAAAAAAATGACCCCAAAGGTCGTCTCTGCAAGTAACTGATTACAACCCAGTTTTGTTTTATTGTCAGGTGACCTCTACAGCTGAGGTCATTATTACGAGAGCCAAGGAGGAAGTCAAGTGACGTACTATAAAGATGGGGGAGGTCGACAGAACAAATGACAGAAGTCTGGTGTTTGTTTCCTGTGTGAACCAATAATCACCATTGTTTCTTTCAACCATGATCATTTTTATTGTAACCATGATGATGACAGTCCTCTAACCTTAAGTACATATTTTAACCCAAACTCTGACCTTTTGCTAAACCTGACCATGTAGTTTTTGATCTAAAATCTGACAAATGGTGTCTGTTCCATAAGTTTAATTATGTGTTTATTATTGAAACCATAATGATGAAAGTCTGTCACGCCTGCTGCCCTAGAGGCACTATTTCAGGAGGCAGTCCTATGGGTCGCATCAGATGGTCATTTAAGTTTGAAGACTTGTTGCTGTGATGGCTCAGAAAGGCTATGAATGCTTAATTCTAGTTGCTTGATTGTCATTAGCAACAGTGTGATGAGGCAGATGAGATTTTGTGAGTTGTGTGAACATTGTGATGTTCTTGTTTGCCATAAACATGTACCATGGATCTTAATGGCTCCATGATAGAGCCTGGACATTTCAGTTACTCTGGGATACATATCATTTGTAACGGGGGTAAACAGTCTACACCGCAACTGCTAAGGTGAGCAGCCTCCAACCGCACTGCAGTCAGTGAGAGAGTCTGTGCAGTCTTTGACTTTAAAGTTGAATGATTTGACTCTGTAGTTCTCTTCATTGAATTGTTTTGAATTGTTGACTTGTTTGTTTACCACCCAAGAAAGCGCTGAGATTGCCCGCCATCTAGTGAGTTCTGGTTTCCTCCAGTAACGAATATGCCTCACTGACTGATTTACCACATAGACTTCCTTCTATGGCTCTCCAACAACATGAACCAGAACTTTGCCTTTACACCATCACCTCTGACCTTTAAATCAACCAATCACTTTCTTCAGTCTTTTTGTTTCTTATTTTTAAAAATAGGAAAAAACCCACAAAATTTAGCAAAACAAAAAACACTTCAAATTCTTAAACATTTAAAAATAACACAAAAGTGTATTTTCATCATGAAAATGTAGCACTACACAACTCCTACTGTTTGCTCTCCAAGCAAGTCTCTCCATACTTATTAATGAAATGTTCAGCAGTATTCAGGTGCCATGTAACAGAACAGGACAGGCAAAAATGTTATTAAATAAACTTTTACACTTTCATCAAACCTTTTACTTATTTAAGCTACGAGAACATTCTGAGATAAAATGTGGCAATTCTTTCTGTAACTCACTGTTGACCTCTAGTGTATTTACATGACTATTTACCAAGTAAACAACATATTCTAGGATTTGATCTCATTGAATTTCACCCTGAACTGAAAAGTGGTGACTGGCAAAAGTCTGACACTGATTCAAGTGGAAAAAAAAACATAGCGAAGCTTGCGTTGATAAAAAGAACAGAAACAAAACATAGTAATAAGAAGAATATTTTAGTCATAGTCATAATAATCATAATAAAGTGAGTCATAAAGAGACAGAGGGGGTGTCAGGGCAGCCAGGTGATCTGTGGACTCACATACATAACAAAACTACCTGTATGTTTCCTGCATTCACTTTCACAAACCATACATATACACTGACTTGCAAGAGTATGAGATACTGTATACTCCTGTATGATGCATACTCTACTGCCTATATTTTGTTTCATTTCAGCACAGTGTGTTCACACTGCACATTTGTATTGAAAAAGATAACACAATGAGCCGCCCAATCATACAAGCACATATAAAGCTCCTCTCTTGTGCAAACAGACAGGTCAAAAACTGTTGTAAACTTTGTTCACCATGTAGACCATGGAGCTCAAACTGTATCTGAAACCCTGTTACTGAAAACTGTTACTGTAATGCATGTTTTATTCAAAGAAAGCTTTCTACTAATTTTTTACACTCATCTTTAAAAGAAATGTACAGCATGATTTTGGTAGATGTCCCATGTTGACTGATGACAACATCGACACAGATGTGATCCATGTGTTCCCTGTATGGTTGATCAGTGATCCGGAGTTTCCTCCTGACACGTGAGCACACATAGTGTTTAGATGACAGGGAGGCTACCATTACTGAAACCAATACATATTCAATAAAAAATAACTTAACCTTCCTCTTACAAACTAAAAGCTGAATTCAGTAAATTAATAAAACACACACTTCGTTGTTTCAGAGGTTTTGCTGCAACAACCTTAATTGGTCTGGTATGACCAGTACATTATGGCGGCTAATTTACTGAGTGAGTCTGATGACTTTGTAAACTTCTTTCCAAACAGAACTCTTAGATCTGGCTGCATCTCACTTCAGATTTTACTAATAATGTAGCGTCATGCCGGCTTCCACACTCTTAGCCAACAGGTCTATAGGGGACACAAAGAAGGTTTTACCGTCATCATGTCTCTTAACAATGACACTGACTGAACACTGCTCTTTACAAAGTTCCAGCTCCTGTTTGACACCATGGTCTGTGTGTCTCCGTTAAAGATCCGGAGTTGAATGCTCATGTGAATGCTATGCTAATAGCATTATTATGAGTTAAAGGTTATAATCTCTTGAATGGTGTGCGTCCTCCTGTACAGTATATTGTTGTCCAACCAGCAGCAGAAGCAGTATGTCAGTACTGTAATATACAGACAGGTGAGAGGGGCAAAATACTAAAGGTGTGTTTAGACTGAATGTCAAGTAAAACTTCTCCTCTATGGTTTATGTGTACACTAGCAACATACATACAACTTTTCTCAAAACTTCAACCCCAGCTGTTTCTGTTCTCCTTGTCTTCCTGTTTGTTCATGAAGTTTTGGGATAAATGCAAACCTTTCTCTTAAGTTGAAAAATTGATAACTTGGTCAGATGCATCTTGTCTCATTCAACCACATCTTCAAAAGTCATTGATATCCAATTGCATTGTCTGTAAAGTTTTTCTTGCTTTCAGTCTGAACACACTTTTTGTGTTGCATTGTTATTACACTGCTTTGTGTGTTTGTGTGTTTATTTATTAGCCTTTCGCTGCATGAATTCTGTATATTTGCGGGTGGGCTGTCAGTTTGGGAACTTGATAAAATGTGTTTAGATAAACTTGTTGTCCAGGTGTGTGCAGCTTGTAGGTCTTCATAGTCTGTATTATGAGGTTTTGCAGTTGCCATCAATTGTGATCCATTGGACAACTGGCTGTGCTCACACCAAAAACAACACAGCAATGGCTCACTGACCAGATAGGTACAGTGGTCTGTTAACTAAAAAGCTGATAATAGCTTCTCTCCTGGAGACGGCTGAGGTGTCATTTCAAGAGGAGAGGGAATGTTACAACACCTGACAGCTCTGTACATGATATCTGTTTCTACTTTAAGTAAATACTGAGTATGTTTTTCTGTGCACACCTTTGTATGTGTTAGGTTTCATCAACAGGGTGGAGTCTCACATGCACATATGCCACACTGGCCTACAATTGGTGTGTGTTTCAGACTCATCAGGCATCCAGATTCAAGCAAGCAAGTTTATCAAGTGGCTATATTAAAGTTGTAAACTGATACCATTTCCATCATGCATCAGCAAAGCCTCGGTTCCCACTAAAATGTCCGTTAGTCTTAGAATTGTCATCAATCATGAAAAACATGCTATATGCATTTCACTGGATCAAACAACTTTTTTCTTCAGTTTCATCCCTTTATACAATAGCCTCCCTCTTTTTAGAAACATACAATATAGTATTAAACAGGCATTAAACTTCCTATAAAAAGTAATGTGGCGACAATAGAAACTGTATCATATTAATTTTCACCTTTTAGAAAGACTAATGTGAATTTTCTCTTCTTTCTTTCTTTCTTTCATTTTTTTTTTTTTTTTTTAGAAAAAAAAGACACTTGTTGAGGTTCCTGGGACTGATGTGGGAGTAGTAAGGTGAATGACTGACAGCAGAACTGACCAATAGCCTTTCAGAAAGGTGCACAACACAAGGACACAAATGGTCAGTGTAAAGGCCAGTCAGCAGCTGTACATTTCACTCTCATCACTTTTGGACACAGTCACTAAAGGATGAGGATCCAGCTGTCCCTGAAGGTAGAATCATAAAAAAAAGCTGACTTACACTAAAGCTAAAATAGATCCAATACAAGGAGTGTGTGGAAACTGACTACATGAAACAATTTACTGTAAATAAAAATCTCCAAATTTGGTTCAGGGAGTGTTTGAGGACAGGAGCGGAGAGGCCAGGTGACGTTCAACAGTCACAATGTTGATCACTTGTGTTTGTGTGTTTGGTAACATATTTAGTGTGTGTTTGTGTGTGTGAGTGTGTGTGTGTGTGTGTGTGTGTGTGGTTTACCCAGGAAAATTAATATCTCTCTGGATTTCTACACTGAATTTTCCTGCTTATCTCTCCACTCCTTTGTCTTTCATGTCACACCTCTGCTCCTGCTATCTCTCTATCTACCTGCGCTATATCCATTCATCCACTGAGTGCTCCTCCGTTAATTCATGCGTCCATTTCTCTGTCCATTTAATCCTCTCCCACCCCTGCTTTGTGTGTCTCAGAAGCAGCTCCGTATCTGTAAACTCTTAACCTCTTCTCCTCTCCCTGGTTGTCTGTCATTCCTCCATGGCAGTATTTTTAAAAAGCTTCAAGTGGTCGATCTACCTAAGGCTCCTCTTCCCCGGTGGACACAGCCAGTCGCATGGCCACAGAGAGGTGGTCAGTGAGGCCAGCCAACTGGGTGACGAAGCTGAACTCCTCGATTTCCTGCAGGGGGGAATAGATGAGAAACATTGTCATCGAATCATCATGACTTCAACAATCTCAGCTTTTATTCTGAAGAACTTTAAAGCTGTGAGCCACTTGGTGTTATAGTGTTACCCTCCATGTTTTACAGCAGCTACTACTTCAGTGTGTCAAGTTCTCCCACACCAAACTGGGAAACTGTTTCTAATGGGACTGACTTTGTGCTCAGGATGTTGTTATGTTGAAACCAGACCTCCCCAAACAAGAACACTGTGTCACTGTGTGCTGTAGTGTTAACATTCCCCTTCACTGGAACTGAGGGGACTTATCCAGACCATGATAAACAGTACTACTACTTACTGTTATATTTCTACAACTGCTGCTATTATTATTGCGACAAATACTGCTATTACTACAACTTATTTCTAGTGTTGGCACTACAGTTACAAAAAAAAAGGAAATCTATCATCGTTATCAGTTACTATATTCAGAGATGTATTGATGTATTTATTATAATTAATTTTTGATATTTTTTAAGATATATAACAAGCATAGAATACAACAACATGATGAAGAAATGTGAAAACTATTAAAGGAGGTTTGAGGTTTGTTTATGAGGAAGCAAAACAACAATCTATGTGAGCACTTACTACATTCTGCCACAAGGTGGCATACAGTGACTGTGGTGTGAGAGACACAGCGAGCCACACAGACAAGGAGGGAGAGAGAAAGCTGTTCTATGTAAATCCCTCACACAGACAGGCAGCCATCACAGCACTGCCCTCATTCCTTTCCTTCCCAGTTTGTGTTGTTGTGTATCATTTTTCCCCTCTCCAGCTTTTATGTCTTCAGATTTCTTTTTTTCTTTTCTTTTTTTGAATCTGTTTCACAAGTCAAACATTCTCCTGTGGCTTCAAGTTATGTTTCACATGGCTCAGGAAAACAAGTGTTGAAGAGTGACTTGTAGCTAGGAAACTATTCATGGCAGAATAAAGCAGATCACAAAAGGCAAGACAATAGCACACAGTTTATCAGAATTCTTGCAGTAGAGTAGAATTCACATGTCTACATGTCTCTGTGTCCACATACTGTATGGACTGGAAGATTCTGACTTACTGGTTGAAGTAGGCCCGCTGGAACATCTGTTATTCATTGTCAGTGATATTGCAGATTTGTTATTGGTTTGGAACAGTGGTTTCCAATCTGGGGGTTGAGACCCCCATAAGTGATAGTGAGATGATTGACAAGAAAAGAAAGCAGGGAAAAAAAAAAAAAATTACCTTATCTTAAATCTTTTTTATTGTGATGGACTGAATGATTTGACTTTGACTTCCCTAACCCTAACCCACCTTCATATATTTTATGTTTTTATTTAACTTTTCACCTGATATCACCAAATTTAAATAATGTTATATAGCTATCCCATCTTTCATATCTGCTTTACAAAAAAACCTTTAACACGGGGGAAATTGTACAGATAAACAATTTTGGTTTTAACTTGGTATATCTGTATTGTTGTTGTTACAGTACCTCTGTTCATTGTTGGAGAAGATCATGTCACCCAGTGCAGCAGTGTGGCTCGGTGACAGCTAATAGTTTCTGATTAATAATGGAGCACTATGGCACAGGGGAATAACATTTATCTGGCTTTGGATACACAGATCATGTCAATTCATTGTTGGTGTTTGTCTTTTTATAGGTTCTGCTGACAATAAGAAAAGAACTGAATACTGACAGATTTTCCATAAACCATACCAGTTTCCAGTCATGCTGCAGGCCCTCGTCGCTGTAGAGGAGGTAGTCGATGCGGCGTCCATTGCCCTTCAGCGGGATCTTCCTCCCCTTCTGACTGCTGGCAGGACACTGGCTCTTACTGGGAGGAAACACCAGGTACTCCTTCCTCCCCTCCTCATTTTCCATCACTCTGACAGACACACAGTGTAGGGAGAGGATCAGTAGACTGAAGTTTGGACTGAGAAACAGACAAATACATAGAAGGACAGAGGATGTAGCCCTGAACGTTCACAGTCCAAACACAGGAAAAGTAAGGTAGTAACAAGACAAACAACAGCGACAAGCAAAATCATAAGAGTGAGAGCACAGAATCACAAATCATGGAGTGCAGCGCTCAGGTCAAAGGTCAATAGAGTGATAAGCCTTTTATGGTGCCGGGTTAATGCTGGGTACACCGGCAATCAGGGTAGGGCATGTTTAATGAGCCAGTCCTCACAAGTATGGCAGGACAAATGTTTATTTATATTCAATCAAAGAGTTACATTATGGGGGCTCAACATTCATTTAGCCCTAAGGTAAACCTTTTCATTTTAGGAATAAGACTTTTAGTTACATTACATTACATTTGGTCATTCAGCAGATGCTTTTATCCAAAGTGACTTACAAGTGAGGGACATCACTAAAGCTTCAGTGCAGTAGGAGACCTTGGTGTGAGTACTAAGTACTAAATCTATAGCCGTGTTTCCACTGCAGGAACTTTCCCCAGGAACCAGGAACCTTTTGAGGAACTATGTGTGTTTCCACCACAGGAACCAGGGTCTAAATTTAGTTCCGGGGTAATTGATCGACCCCTAAAAAGGTACCTGGTCGGGGGGTAGTACTTTCCAAAGGTTAAGAATTTTGGGGTGTGTGGTCTGCAGTGCTGAACATTTCTGACTGGCTGAGTACTAACTGCATTTTATTTCACCCACGATGTTTAAAGTTCCGCAGTGACCGAGCACCAAGTTGAGTGAGCAAACACATTTCCCACACCGCGAAACAGGTCTGGGAGAAGGTAAAAAAACTGAAACAGGACTTCAGAAAATAAAGGACCACAACAACCAGAGTGGCTAAGGTTTGCCACTTGTCAGGTATAATACAGGATCGTCCCGTATTTGAAAATAAAATGCTGCGTGAAATGTCTCTACTTTGGACAACTAGTGATGTCCTCTCTCATGGTCTTCTAGGGATTGGTGTTCTAGGGATTATATATATATATATATATATATATATAATATATACAGGATGCAATTTGTCATGTTATGTCCTCAAAGAGCTGTGAATAATGTAATGTCAAGTAATAATTTTCCCGGTGGAAAGCCGTGGTGGAAACGCAGACAACAATGGGCCACAGGAACCTTTTAGTTCCAGAAGAAAAGTACTTAAAAAAAGAACTTAAAGTTCCAGGTACTTTTTGGTCAAAACGCGGCCTGTCTCTATACAAGTGCAAGGAGCTCAAGTAAAGAAGTGCAGTGAAAGTGCAGAGTAAGTGCTAGTAAGGGTATGGGTTGGTTTTTAGCTTCTATTGGTTGTAGTAAAGATTTGGGCTTGATTGAGTGTGTGTGTGTGTGTGTGTGTGTGTGTAACTCACTTTTGTAAACTTTCAGGTGTGCTGACCTCGTCGTCATATAGGCCACTGGGATCCAGAAGAGTACCTGTTGAATCACAGGGCAGATAGTCACACACAGTCATACACATTTCAACTGACAAATCTGCTCTACTCATCATTTCGGTGTCTCCCTTAAAACTCCCATAAAACAAGACTCACTCTTCTACTTTATTTCATTTTTCTAATAGCTTGTGGCTGAAGTATATTCGACTATCCCACAAAGAAATGAAGTGCTGTCTTAAACAAGACTAGGTCTAAACCTAGTATCTGTCCTGTGTCAAATCCTGATTTTATAACTCTTACGTTGTCTGACAAAATCCCCAAACACATAAATGAAAGACAAAGACAGCTGTGATTTCAGCTGGATTTACTGTAACATGTTTACTGAGAGAGAAACTTAGTAGAGCAGCGACTCGCGCTGACGCAGCAAGGACTAAGCCCTGACATGCACTCCATCAAGTGAACCACCAAGTGGGCCTGAGACAGACTGTCTTTCCTTTTTAGTCTCTCACACAGACCAAAACTTCCGTCTGGATCCACAATAATTTAGTATTTATTTACTTCAACTCCAGAACATAACAGACTTTTTGTCTAACTCCCTCTGTTTGATATGTAGAGTTGGTCATAGTCGTTAGAACGAAACCTTGTTACGGATGACTTCTCTCTCTCCCTCCCTCTCTCCTGCTCTCTCTGCTCGCTGTGTCTTATGTTTCGTTATTCCTCTGCCTCCATTAGTAATAATGATACATGGAATGAAAGTAGTTTATTTGCTGTAATGGAGATGAGGCTCCGTGTATTGGAAGCTCTTTTCCTCTTCCAGCTGGGAAACCAGAGCAGCTCAGTGGACTGTCTGTAACAAGACCTGAACCATTTTACCCAGTCTGTTTGAAAAAAAAAATCTCTAAATCTAGATAGATTGCAAAGCTTTAACCATGTACTGGTGGCACACTTTTCTTTCTCTTAGTGGAATACTTTAGATATCCATGACTTATCAGATGATGTGATCACAAAGGATGTTCAGTGATTTATTATGTAACTTTGGTACACCATTTACCATTCAACATCTTCATCCTTGATATAAGAGACCACACGAGGGCTGGTTTCCAAACTATACTTTGTACTAATAATTTATACTAAATTATTCTTATTCTAAAATTAACATGTTCTGTTCACTTCACGTTTAATGCAAAAACATCCGATCTCGCAGTTCAACATCCACTAGCAATGACTGTGTGTGTTTGTGAACATTTATAGCATCAGTGTATTTATGACTTGTCAAATACCTAAATTAACAACATATCCTGATTAGAAAACTTAATCCAGTCTTGGTTATGTTTTCTCTTTGTGTTTACAGCTCAGTTGTATACAAGTGTCATTTCTAGGAGGCAGGATTGAATAAACTGTCAACATGTTGAACTCTGTAGATGTTCAGGTAAAATCACGCAAAAGATTGAAATGCTTGAGTCAAAATAAGGGGATGCACTGGTGAGAGGACACACAGTATGTATGTGGATATACAGTATGACATCATCTTGCTGCACCGTTGTGTAAATTTACAGAATGCAGTAACCTGGTCAGGTGAGAGAAAGTTTTTCATTCGCGATAACATATCTGAAAATATGGCCACAGTTATTTTCTGTACCCTACTCATTGATCTAGTATATGCTTCAAACAACATATCGCTGCTCTTAAAGCACAACTTGTTTTTTTTAGACGTAGCAAAGGAGGTGTCAGCAGAATTTAATACTGAGAACATATATCTCTGCTTTATGGTCCTCAGAACACAGTCCACTGTAGGAAACCACTGAAATACATCATCATCGGCAGCCAGAGAGACAAGCACCCACACACCCTTTTGACAATGAGGATGTGAGGCCAATGATAAAGTGTTTAAAATACAGCATGTGGAAAGAGGCGCACTTTAAAGTTACTCCAGTCATTTCACTCTTGTTGGGAGCCCTAGTAGGCATCAGATCTGCAGCCAGCACTTCTCACAAGTTTAAAAGCAGGTTTAAGAAAACATACTCAGCTGCTGCCTGTCTGCTATGCTGCTTCCAGCTCCTTTGAGTATAGATATACTGTGACTCCAGTTTATCTGTCCTCATAAGTCCTGATGTAACCCACAAGCTGTAGTGTGTGTGTGTGTGGGAAAAAAAAAAAGTTCATTCACACAAATTTTGACCACAACTCCTAAAATACATGGAAAGCCACAGTTACTATACTTGTTGGGGTTTTGGTTTGTGGTTGACATGTTTAATCTGTCATCACACATGAACTGAGAGACATAACATGAAGAAATACATATTAATAGTACAGATGCTCAATGGCATGATGTTTTAACTGAGTACTTGAATTTTAAGAGCTTCAATTGTGTGACTTTGCTTCCACGTCACTGCTTTTTAACTATCGAATGGGCTTGTCATAATTGCCTGTGATTTAGATACAACACAAGCTCTGTAGGTTGTCACTGCATTTGGTTGGCAGGGCAGCGTCAGTGGAAGATTCCTGGAGCTCTCAGAGTTCAGCACATTTCAGGAAATCTGTCGACACACTGTTGGTACATCTGAATAGCTGGCAGCCTGGCTCTCTGCACTAAGCTTTATGAAATGGGATAATTTCCCCTTTTTTTTTATTGATTCATTGATATATTCTTCTCTTTTTGCCTCCCTCTTCCCCTCTTCTCATAGCAATGTAGCAGTACAAGAAATGCTGCATCCCTGTTTGACACGAATGTGATATATTGTGTGGCTTTCAACTACTTGGCTCTCAGTAGCCGATCGCTGCGGGAGAGCACTCTAGAAATACTAGTAGCTGTCAGCTGGTCTTGCTCTTGCTAGCAGTTTCGATGCTGCACGTGTGGCCGACACTTTCGTTTTTGTTTACAGGGGTAATTGTAGCGGTATGGCATTAAATGCTTCCCTCTTGCTGAGTGTGTAAACCTCTGCTGTCTGATTGGTATGTGAGCCATATAGCGACAGTTTCTGTTCTTTCTAGCCACTATTCTTAAGACTAAGTTCCCTTTACGTATGACAGGGTATACAGGTAACTGGTTCATTGGGGAGCTGTGGCGGCTACGCTAACCCACCTTCAGAAACGCTGCTGCTTTGCTTTGGATTTTCTGCCTTGTCTCGGATGGTCTGCCTTGCCTACCTCGCTTGGGCTTTTCTCCAGCTTGGCTTGCTCTAGTTGCTTCACGCTCTGCTCTGCTTCATGTTGCTTACTTTGTGTTGCTTGGCTGTAGCATTCGACTTCTGGTCGTGTGTCTGTGTATGGATGCGGCTTTCCGTTGCCTTGGGCCATTCTAAAGCTACGATGGGGGTAATTTACACTCCTCGTTCTGTTTTCTCTTTGGGCAACCTGACCCAATTATGTCATTAATTTGTTGCCTAGCTGCCTATCATTTCACTTTATTTTTTGTTTTGTTGGTTAAAACTAAATTTGAACTGGAACTTGCAATTAGTATTTTGTTGTTTTTGTTTTTGTTTGTTGTTTGTAAGTTTATTGAGGTTATTTTTGAGCAAATTGCAGATCATTGAGATTTTGTAATTACTTTGTGATTCAAGTTTAGTTCGACTTGATTTTTTTTCCCTATTCTGTTTATTTTCCTGTAGTGATAAATTTGCTTTATTCAGCTTTCTGTAAGTTTAGTTTTTTTTTTTTTTTGTAACCCCACTGACTGATTTTTCTTTTCTGTCCTTCTCAGAAGCTGAGAGGTGGTGGGATTGGTGTCTCCGATGGCGGTATCTCCTTGGGTGCTGTGTCATGCACCTCAGGCTTGATTTTCACTAGTGGGTGTGTGGGTGATACGGGTGACTGGAGTGACTTTGTTTGGGATACAACCTACCGGTGGGCCTCAGCTCTGACTAGCCCCTCCTTCCCATTAATTAAGTATTGGTGTGAATGTCTTTTTTTTTTTTTTTTTTACAAATTTTACTATTTTTGATATCTTTAATAAAACAAACAAACTAACGTGAACCATGTCCCTGGCTCCTTTTGTAAAATGAAGGAGTGCCTTCTCTATTAGTAGGCCCTACTGGTAAAAATAATAATTCTCTAGGTGAAAGTCCCAGGGTGGCTTTGTTTGGCTTTCTTTTGATTTAATGTTGTATTATATCATGTAAATAATAACACCCCTCATTTATACTACCATTAACCCCCCCCCCCCCCCCCCCCCCCCCCCATCCCATCCTTGTATCCACAGCAAGCAAACAGGATGTGCTCCCCTGGCTGGCTGTGCAAAATGTCCCTGTACAAATAAATAAGCCCTTCTCTAAACGAGCCCTTTCACTCTGTCCTGCCCACACTGTCCCTAAAATACCACTGGCCTAAATAACGCTTCATATCCAGACCAAAACCCTCCAGTATTTACGTCACTAATGCCCATGTATCAGCACACTGTACTGGGTGTATTTTAATTCACACAGTGCACCCACCCATCCTGATTTAGCCAGATAGAGCCAGATTATAGTCTGCACTGCTCTGCATGCACTGTATAGATCACCACATTTCCTGAGCCACTGAGGTTATGTATGTATAGCAACATCTGTATATCTGTATAACATCATTTTCTAAGGATCAGTTTCTGAAAGTTTGCATCTGTGAAAGCTTGAGTTAGATGTTTTATGTGCATAAGTAATGGTATATGTGATGTGTCCCTAGAGGAACGTGTGTGTGTTTATGTATGTGTGTGTGCATACGTACCTAGAGCCCATGGTTTGTCCTCTCCTGGCCCAAGGCGACATGGGTCCTTGTATTGAGTAAAAAGTGCATGCTGCTGCTCCAGTTTGTCCTCTGAAAAAACACAAGAGCACACACACAAAATAACAATATTAGGTTACACATTCACAGTTTTAGTCTAAATATGACAAAAGTGTAACATATTACTGACATTTCTGTTGAAGATGTTACATGACTTTTTCACTGTATACTTCAATATGTCTGATTTCCATTATATGACAGCAGTTGGCTGGCTAAATTTGTTTTGTTGTGTACGTGAAACACTGTGCCTTGTGATGCAAGACAAATATTTACTAAAATGAAATCAAACATAACTTTCTTTCAACACACAGTTATAAGTAACTGTAAATGACCAGAAAATCATATAATGAAGAATAATCAAGGTACAGGTGAGTCATATATTTTTTCAAAAATTAACATCAATCATATTTCAATGAGGTAGAAAGACGGATAATAGCTTATTTAGTAACTGTGATATTAATACTGATACAGAAATTAATTGCATCTTAATAAGGGAAAAGCAATGTTCCCATAATATGTTACTGATGAGTCATTTCTTTCTATATTACACCTCAACTAAAGATATTATATATTATTTTATTAGCTTCCACTGTCAAGACCCTGGCACCATGCAACTACCCTTTAGCACACTTATAGAAGGCTTTACATATACTTACATTAACTATACATTACAGACATTCATTGCGTTTTGGGAAAGATGAATCCTCCATCAGGTTGGTGTGCGAACTGACTGGCATAAAATCATGTTTGGTTTAGAATATATTGGTTTAGCCCTGACAACTGGATACCTGAAGAGCAGTTGTCAAAGTTGAGGTCTCCCAGGATGACATCAAAGGCCACCAGGTCTTCAAGCACCTTCTCTCCTTCAGGTGGTTGGGACGAGGAATGACGAAACTCAGCCCCCCAGCGGAGCAACAGGTCCAGCTGCTCACATCGTACAGAAGCATCACCTGGTGGAGGGTGCATGTGCATGTGTGTATAGTGAAGAGAGAGAGGAAGCAAATGAATGCAAAGTCCTTTCCATAAAGTGACCTGAGCTTGCCTGAATGAAACTGACCTGAACTGATCTACAAAGAGAGAGAGTAAGAGAGGGACAGTCAAAGACCTCACAACATAATTTAGTATCGCCATTGTGGGTGAATAATTGTCTTTCAGTACATTCTTTTGATTCTATGGTCTGCAAATTTACTTTTGTGGTTCACTCTCACCACTCTCAACAAGCTTGTTTCCATCAGCAGCATTTTTAATGAAAAAGCTATGATAAACCCAATGAACCTGCCCAGCACCAAACAGTAGACAGATGGAGTGAGCAACGGGCTGGTGAACATTGTGTTGGATTTAGCAGCTAAACAAGCTAAAACATAAACAGAGATAAAAGTAGGAGAGTGTATATTGGACTTTCACCAGGTAGCAAGAAACTCCAAATGAATGCTTATCAGTGGTGTAGTCTATGTGATACACAGGTATATGCTATATACCCATTGAGAACGCTACAGAATTTCCATATAACCACTTAAAAATGTTCAAGGATATGTAACAACATACTTTTATGACAGGACTTACACTGACAGATCTGACAGTAAAATGAACAAACGTGCGTTGCAGTGTCATGTCCACAGCACCATCTGATTGGTTACATGTCACGAGTAATAGTCTATCAACCCTGAAGGCTGCTTTGTACACATACAATCTCAGACTGGAGCGGCTTCGATTAATGAGCAGAGCTGTGACGAAGGTAAGACAGCAGACATCACTGAAGATGTAATAAACATCACAATACTCTACACTGAATAACTTCATCTGTTGGTCCAAGACACACCGAGCAAGAGGGAGACAGAGAGAAGGCAGTGCTAACTGCTAAGCTAAAGTAACATGCACACTGGAACAGCATGTAGCTGCTGAGTTAGTGAAAGTCATGAAAAGGATCAGAGAGCTCTGGGTGCTGGAGCAGAACGAGTGTAAGTTTAAATGTACAGCAGGTAATTAGACACTGTGAAAGAAAAGGGAAAACTGGAGAAAACAGGAACATTAACTGTGTTCAGGCAAAGCAGCAATAAACTGTACCAGTAACAGAAACTGATTGGAGACGAGACACTACACTAACTGCAGCAGGTGAAGAAAGACAGTTCAAATGTCTCTGAGTAAACGTGTTACATTTTTAAAAGGGGAGGGGTAAAACATGTTATATGGTGATAATAATAATATATGATAAAACTATTATTATTGAAGAGCATCTTGAAGCTACCAGGCAAATATGTAGGTGTATATGCATTGGTATTTCAATGCATATATGCAGTTCACAGGTGAGAACAGCAGCAAAATCAACCAATTAATTCCAGTCAGGCACTTTGCAGCATGTGCATACAACTCATAATTAATTAATTAAACTTAGAATTACTGTTTTGCCATGTGACACAAGTACATACTGCAAAAAAACAGTAGTGTCCCTGATTTTACTGACTGTGTTTTCTTTCCATACTTAATGACATCTGTTTACTAAGTTATTGCATGAATTTATTATGTTGCTAATTTTAGTGACATAATATAAAGTCCCCTTTGGTGCTATTTTGCTTTGGCAACATTTTTCTCTGTCCATTCCTACCAGTAAATCAGAGATATTGGCGTTAGAGAGAGAGAAGGGAAGAGGTGACTAGAGGGAGATGGTGGGTGAGATTGTGTGAGAGATATAACAGCTGAATAGTGGAGAGTGTGAGAAACAAAGAGGTGTCAAGATATTGGTGGGTGAGTGGGTGGCTTTGGCTTTGATTACTCTCAGCCCGAGCTCAAGTACATGGAAATGTAATGGTTTTTTTGTTACTCAATCACTTAGAGATAGAGGCTGTGGGGGCGTGTTTGCTGTACAGTTACAGTTTATGAATACTTGAATATTGTGTGTATCTGCGTGTCTGCATGTTTGCTTGTTTCAGCTTGACTTTCTGTGTGTGGATGATGATGTCAATTTATATATTTGTAATTCAACAAAAATCCTATTGAAATAGCGAATGCAGCCTTCTTTTGTCCAACTTTGAAGGATGGCAATTGTGCATCTTTTGCACTAAGCATTTTAAAACTTGTTAAATAGTGCATTAAGGCAGTCTTTTTGAATTCAAAGACCAGTGATGGTTGTCCTTCTGGTTTCTCCATCTCCACTCAGGATCTCTGGAGCTCAGCCAGAGTGACCTCAGGTTCTTGGTCTCCTCTCTTCTCCCTGATGTCTCAGTTAGTCCAGGTCCAGCTCTAGAAGAGTCCTGGTTGTTCCAGACTTCTTCATGTGAGAATGATGGAGACCACTGTTCTTCTCAGGAACCTTCAGTGCAGCAGAAATGTTTTTGAGCCTCGACACAGTCCTGTCTCTGAGCTCTGCAGCAGTTCCTTCCTCCTCATGGTTTCTGCTCTGATCTGCATTGTCAACTGTGAGACCTGATATAGACAGGTGTGTGTCTTTCACATCATGGCCAATCAGCTGAGTTTACCACAGATGGACTCCAGTCAAGGTGTAGAATTGATATTTCACTTTTTAATTTTTAATAAATTTAGAGAACTTTCTAAAATTCAGTTTTCCCTTTGTCATTATGGGGTATCGATGAGGGAAAAATGATTTTTCTTTTAGCATACTACTGTAACATAACAAAATGTGAAAAAACAGAAGGGGTCTGAAGACTTTCTGAATGCACTTCATGATACTTTTTGATCTGAAATATGTTGTAAATTTTTTAAAATGTAGGCACTATGCCCACATTCCAGCCCCTCCCCGCCAAAAGTTTCATGTGTAATGTATTTTTAGAAACATCTCTGACTCTGCTATATTTAGTCCTGTGAAAAGCGTAGGAGGAACTCAGAATAGCAGGCGAAGGGGGACACGTGTCTTCTGTAAAAAATGAGGGAAGCATCGAGCAGAGGCTTTAAATAGGGCTGTGACGCCTTAAACAGCTTGAGCCAGTCGCCATGGGAACAGCAGGAGGAGGCACGCAGGGGTTTTGATGCACCCATTTATCTAGCTATATGGACATACACACACATACACTGTGTGTGTATGTGTGTGTAGTTAGTGTGTAGTGTAGCTATCTGGCTGCTCTAGTGAAAGACAATCGCAAAGACACAAACACACACACACTGATAAAGCAAAGATGTTCTCCCCTCTTTGTACAAATAGCCTTAAAAAGTGAAAGGCAATGTCATGGAAATCAAATGAATGCATTCCTGTGTGCATGTGCGCATATTGGTGTTTGAGAAACAGAAAGAGTGTGACAGAGAGAGTTTGGACAATGCAGAGTATGTTACTTTACCTTCTATGGCATGGAGGTGTGTACACGTGAGATATCCCACAACCCTTTGCTCCTGATGGGTAGTGCCCACATGAACCTGCAGGGGACCAGAGACAAACATGACTTGATGTCACTTTGTCGTGTTCAAACGAGCAACATCAAAGCCTATTTAACAAGTGGTTGTATGTACAGTATGTAAAACATGCCAGATAACAACACCTGTGCCTGTTAGATCATAAAAGGCAAGGTGAAACGTTATTGATCTGTGAAGGGAAACAGAGTCATTACTACAGCAGTTTGGGTGTGCGACATTACAGCAGCATCTTGGGAGAAAGGAAATGAATGAAAAATATGTACCATATGTAAACATACAGAAGAACATTGCATTTACCTGTGAAAAAATAAACTGAGCAATAATGATGTAATGCTATTATGAATATGTCTGTAATTACATAGTATTGTGTTACCTCATAATTAAGGTGGCATAAGGATCTTCTAAGAATAAAAAAAGGTATTGGATAATTATTAGATTAGATTTTCATAATTACAAGTTGTTATTATAATATCCTTATTTTGTAAAAATTGAGCAATTATTATATGTTTTGAATTCTGAGATCCATATCCCCTAATGACATGATCCAGGACTACTTATTAGGGCGCATGGGTTTCATGCATGGGTTTCCTCTGGGGACTCCAGCTTCCTCCTGCAGTCCCACAATCCAGGTGTGAATGTTTTTATATGTCAGCCCTGTGATAGTCTAGTGTCCTGTCCAGGTGCACACCAGTGTCAATTGGGATTGCTGCAACCTCAAAAGGAGGTTATAGGTATAGGTATAGGATGAATATTGCAATATTTACATACTAATTATGTAATGGCATAATTACAATATAAAATTACTGTAATAACAAGATTCACATCTTATAAAAAAAATCATTTTCTTGTAATTCTGAGATCTCTTTAAAATGACGTATGGCTTATGTTATTATGGGACCTTTTTTGAAAAATTATTGAATTATTATTGATTATAAGACATTTCCTCCACTCTTTGCTGAATGCAGTGTGCTTCCGTCAAGTAGAGACGTATCACCAGTGAAAAAAGATTATCATAAAATAAAAAATCATATATAAGATCAGGATGAGAGTATGGAGAAAACAATGCACGGATCATGTACGGTCCATTTTTATGTACGAAGAAAGGTGTACCATATATGTACTGCATAAACAAAACTATAGACGTATTTTTATAACTGAAAACAAAAACTGGACTGCAATCTCTAGAAGCTGAAGACTGTTGTAGGTGTAACTGTGCAAGATGTAGGGAACACTGCTGGAAACCTGCTGTCTGCTGTGATCTGTGCTCCCTCCACTGATCAGCATTCAACATTCAGATAGTGTTTGCCTCTTGTGTCCACTTACAGACACACAAGTACGCTACAAAAATATCCTGGTTAACTTAAAAAGTGTTTCCATGGTTTATAATTATGCCTCCATTTTGCGTGTCCAGCATGGGCATTTTATTTGAATTTCCTGTTGATTGAGGCTTATTTTTTATCCCCACTTCTTCTCCTGTGGATCAAATATAAAAGAAACAGGCTATCATTTAAAATGAATGATCACATGATCTCTATAAAATGGATTGCAATGAAATTTTATACAGACATTCATAGTTCCCAGAGAAAGAATCTTGCAGATTTTGGTCATCTCCTATCTTTGCCTTCATAGGGTTGATATATATATATATAATAACTTCAGTGTTGGATGGAGTGCCATGAAAGTTATCATTTGTACACAAATTAATCTTATCCTCAGGATGAATTGTAATATTTATACTTGAATGTTTACCATGCTAACATGCTAAACTAAGACAGTGAACATTGTAAAAATGATACCTTATCAGCATTTGTGTGTTAGCATTGTGAGCATGATGTTAGCATTTAGCTCAAATGCAGATGAGTACAACCTCACAGAGCTGTTAGCATGGCTAGTTCTGACTCTTAGTTATATTGGACAACACAGGATTTAAGCCAGTAAAGAGCAGAAACTGTTATTTGAAATGTCAAGTAACCCAATTCAGATGTTCTGTGGACTCAATCAGCGTGAGCTAAACACAGTTGAAGATATTTCAACATGTCCTGATACACTTTATACATTTTTCAATACTTCTTCCTGACCTCAATTTCTCTGTTCCTTCAGCAGCAGAGTATGAGCAAAGCTGGTTAATCAGACACCTTCAGCACCAGTGTTGAGAAACATCACAGAGACAAGACATGGAGCGAGGCAGAGGCTGGCAGCTCTGAAATGCTTGTGGGTGGATGCAGACTGATGAAGAAGAGGAGGAGGAGGAATCAATGGTTGCAGAGAAAGAGAGATAGTGATTGTGGGGTGTTTAGTTTGAAGTGGGAAAGCGTCTGGGTGGAGCAGATCTATAACAAGGCACAATACAGCCATGAAAGGAGGTGAACAGCTCTTGACATAGCTCCATCCTCAAGGAGGGAATGAATTTAGTTCAGTACTACAGTAACAATTCACACTGCATCATTTTTATATATACATACATGCTACAGGCCATTGTCGGTTGCAACACAACACACAACAGCAACTCAACATGCTGTTTATTCAATTAATGAAAGCATTTACATTTGCTGTTCTAAAAGCTTGCTGTCTGGCAAGGAATAATCCTCTGACAAACATAGTACTTCACCTTTTTTTTGTATTAAACAGGAGAACATCTGGCCTTTTTGTGTGGCGTTTGCTTATTATCCCTCTGCTTGCATGGTGCTCCATTTTGCTCTCAGGATATTTTTCTGCATTGAGTACTTGGGTAATTGAGTATTTTTTTCCGGCTGAAATTGTTCATTTTCAGTGAAGGGACTAATGTTATTTTGCTGTACTGTAATGTTAGCAGATTGCTTCACATGGCCATCTTATTTAGAAGACAAAGCAACACTCTCGTCTGCTTAAACAGATCATTGCTGTACAATGGCTAAGACAGAGCCTGTAGTACAGAAAAACTAGGGGATGGGGTTTGGTGGTAGATGCAACTGGGAATGTGGGTAATGAAGTACTGACTTGCCAAGAATGAATAGTGTTAATATTGATAATGATGTTTATTCATAAATGAACTGATTCGTGGTACACTTTTTAAATGACGGTATCAAGTATTTTCAAGTACAAAGGTTCAAGTCCAAGTAACGTCCCAAGTCTTTGGTGTTAAAATCCGATTGCTTGATCCATTGCTAGGTGCTTTCTTTTCAAGGGTTTTTCAGTTCCTGAAAGTGTAATTGTTAAACGAGTCACGCTAAGCTGTCAAATCACTAAAACAAAGAGGACAAGCAAACAAAAAAAGAAAGTCAGCAGTTAAAAATGACTCAATTTAACTTGAGTCTGAGTCTTAACTGAGTCTCCCTATAGCACTGAGGAGAGGAACAAGTGAAGTCAGGTGAAGTCAGAGCTTTAACCAACAAAGTTAAGTTAGTAATGAGTGTTATGTATGCTAAAGTTCATTCATTGATGGTCTGTTATCAGTGTAGCCAAAGGTTCCTCACTAAACACATTTCACAGATGTGATTTGGAAGAGCATTTTGCCTTTTACTGATCAACTGTTGGTGCGCCGTTCCACAGTTAAACAAGCACTACTGCTTTGTGTTTGAATCCATAACGTTTAAGGACTTGGTTTGATTAGCAAAAAAATACAGGCTGCTTCCTTCGCTGTCACACTGGGAATACACTGGCCAAGATGGGATTAAGTCATTTAAAAAGTTTCACTGCAACTTACCTACCTACATGCTCCTATAGAGTAATGTAAAAAATAAGATCCTTTCACACCTATACTTTTGTAGGTCAGAGATGTTGATGTGGCCTGCAGTGCAAACCAAATATAAGGAATTTCAAAACTTGAGGCATTTCCATCTTATTCATCAAGAAAATTGTGTAGACTGTAAAGAAGGAGTATATGGAAAGAAATGGAAAAGGAGGAGAGAGCAGGACAGATGGAGAACGATGAAGCCATAGAGGGAACAGATAAGGAAATGAGAGCTAGAGAAGAGGGAGAAGAAGAAATGAATGTGAGGGATGAAGACAAGAATAAAAGAGAATCGCAAAGACATGGAGCCAGATGATCCTGCTGCAGTTTCACCTGGAACTCATGGTATGTTTTTGTTCAATCTTCATATAAATTCCAGTGAATCTGTTTCTGTTATATATGTGTGATTTAAAACAGTGATAGATAATATAAATATAAGATTAATTAAAGATAATTTGAAGAATGCTGTGATAAGAGACTAACCAAAAGAGACTGCAGAGGCAAGAGGACCCTGCTCTCAAACTGACTTGAATTTCACAGGGCTTCTTGTAGTGTTTTTATCTGACACGCTCCAGAGACCGAAGATTGACCTCAGACAGACCTTTGAAGAATATTGGACAGCTTCAATGAGCTGTGGTCAGTGATAGAAACATGTCATGAGAGCAACATTACCACCATCATTGTCAAACCAAAAACCAAACACACATAAAGCAGTGTACATGAACATTTTTGTCACATCGACATATGGAAACAAAATTCAAACACATGTTCACAGCAAGGATGTGGTCAGAAAAAGCATATTCATTCCCACCATGGACTCAATGATCAGTGAGATGAACAACTTTTTGAAAGAAACAAGCCAATGGTGAAGTGAACGCCTAGAGCCTCTGAGATTGTGAAGTTCTTGGCTCCTTTTAAAGACTCTGTGCAATACTGTAATTGTTATTCCAGTGAGTAGTGCATGATTTGAATGCAGCCTTTCAACTTTCACATCACCTGCTCTCACCCACGGTAGATGACCATGTGAAGACTATAGCTGTTCTCAGTACTGAGAGCCAATGTGCAAACAGTTTTACATGTTTATGAAATGTTTTGATGCACAGCATAACAACTGTCAGATGAAGCTGTTTAAACAAACCATGGTCAGATATGACCTGATTAGTAGTGTAGAGTACATACCTGGCCTGGCATAAGTCAAAAGCCATTAAGGAAGTTCATTGTAAGGACATGCAGAGTTACGGACCCACAATTGACATTTTGTGACTCTTCCCACTACACCTGGACACCAGGCAACTGGAGAATATAGGCAAAATCTCCAGTTTGTAGCAATAAGACTCTGTCTAATCATATTTGATTGTTTCTTATATATGACAAGTAACAACAAAAGGTCTGATTATCACTAAAGTGTGAATCCTGGCCTCTCTGTGCCATGCATGAACACACACACACGCGCACACACACACACACACACACACACACACACACACACACACACACACACACACACACACACACACACACACCAACCTCCCTACAACCCACATTCCAATCCTGGGTAGTGACCAGCAGAACTCTCTTCAGACACAGATCTGAGGAAGAATGTAAAATTAAATATCTAACTGTTCTGTAAATCATGAGATGTTCCTATGCAATAGTTTAATCCCAAACTTCTATCCCACAGAATGTTTGAAATGTAACATGTAGACTTTAAGACAATGTCCTTCATGTGACCATACTGTCAGCATCCTTCACACCAAGGTAACACACACTACATGACATCCAGAATGTCCATATTATTATTATTACAGTCGAAGAACTCCTGTGTAATCCACATTTATAAACTATTAGCTTAAGGAAATGTGTATATTGTTGTTTGATCAATTAACCACTTGTATCATGATTAATATGAAATCAACACTCCTATTACTCCTCTCTCATTATTAGTGCAAGTAGTTTTATGTTATTTCACTTAATGTTTTGTGGTCATGGTGGAAGACGGATGTGCGAGTTTATAAGTAAACTCTACAATTAAATTATTCAAAAGTTCAGTGGAAAATTACTCTCTTCTCCAAGTGGAAACACAGGAGAAGATGGGTGACACCCCTGAAACATGCACCAGCCCCCAGGGGATAAAACAGTCGTGAACAATTCACACAAAGTCAGAAAAGCCAGAAAGGTTAGAAGTCAGAAATGTTAGAAACGCGAAAAAGTTAGAAACTCGGCGAGATGCTAAGAAGGAAGAAGATGCGAGAAACGAAGCTAAAAGCTAGAGGCCGAAAGGCTAAAGCTAGAAAACGATGCAGAAACTAGAAGCTGAGATCTTTGCTCAAAGCTCAGAGTCCCGGCTCAAAGACCGGCTCTGTAGCCATGTAAACTCTTAGCTCTAAGCTGCTCGCCACAAACTCATGGCTCTTAGTCATTCTTGCACTTTTCGCATCTTTTATTTTTCTTTGCCACAAGCTCCAAGTAACATCATTTTTGTCTACATGCACGATATTTTATTTTTATAAGCCAAGTCAAGACCAACTGAACCAAAGCAACAGAAGTGCCTCAGAGTAATTTTGTAACTTTTAATCATCATCAAGTTTTTCTTTTTGAAGATTTTGACAACTTTAGAGTCATCTGGTCAACGCCAGTCTCCTCTAAAGTTATCCAGCCAAAGTGAAGAGCATTAGAGTTTATTTCGCATCAACCCGCAAGAGACACCAGCAGATAACATCTGCACGACCGCCTGCAGAGAAGCCGAGCAGGAATCAAGAGTTCCCGAGACAGAAAGTCTCCTGGCAAACTCCACCAGAGCTGAACCGCTGAGAACGGGACGCGGCCTCCAGTAGACTCCACCTACATCCCACGTCTCCAGGGTTACCACGGCAACCACAGCCGGTTCCACAGGTTCCAGCCAAGGGTCTTCAGCTACAGCGCAACTCACAGTAGGCCGGTCTTAACACTCTGCTCATGACTGGGTTGATGTCGAAATATAGCAATATTTAATTATCAAACCTAATTCGTAGATGTAGCATCATTAGCTGTATAGCCATAACATATTCTCTCCCACCATTGCCAACTCATCACACTGCTCATTTCATTATTATTTTCATCTTTATGATTATTACACCTTGCATTTACTCTGTAGATAGTAGTTTAGTTAATAAACTCATTTATTTACACCCAGTTGTTGTCCTGTTGTGTTCTTTTGACGTAGAGACTGGAGATCCATTGAATCGAGAAGTCATGGCTTCCGATATGAGATTGATAAATTTGACAATGAAGTAATTCATTGTTGTCCTCCCAGAGGACTGGTGCCCCATTTCAACGACAGTAAATCCTAAAATATGGAGTTAACGCTACAGTAGTGCAGAACCAGTTAGAGCTGTACAGTTTTTTGTATGAATGCTGGTCTGTTGTCCATCATTAAGAAAGTCTGGGTAATGTCTATCAATATAACATAAGAATAAATATTGGAAAAATATGTGGGTCTTTTGTTTATTTATAGAAGTAGGATTTTATTTTCATATGGGGACCCACACATACTACCCTCACATGCCACTCTTTTGCCACCCCATGGAAAAATCCCACTGGTTTAACCTATTTGATCACTATGCAGTCAAATTAATCAATTCATGTCTACTATAATAAAGAAATAAATAAGTATTTAGCTCTCTGGTGATTTAGCCATAGTGTTAAAGCAGCCCACTGAGGAGAGGACTTTCATTTAGACAAATGACAAATTGCCAATAATGGGATGGCTTTTTTGGCTTAGTATCTGTGCAGAGCTCCTAATGAAAAATCCTAAAAGCCACAATAAAGCATCACTCTAATTAGTCTGATTTCAATGCCAAACACAAAGCTCACATTGTAGACTGAGGTACAGTAAATACACCTCGCAGCAAAGGCCATACATTTCCCTCCTTAGATTTGAGGCACTAATTCAATTATTCTTAATGGAATGAGCGTTTTGTGAGAATGGGCAGAAAAAACTCATCCAATTTTGTTAACTCTCTAATAATGTTGCATAAGATATGAGTCAATGTGAGATTATATTGGTTAGCTGATAACACCTGATCAATTTATAAATTAAATTTAAACTCAGTGATTACTTTATTAGGAACAGTACACTAACACTGAGGAGTTCCTCAGTTTTTCATAGATCCACCAGATGTTGAAACTTTCCTCTGAGGCTCTGCTCCAAGTTGACATGATGCATCACAACATTTCATTCATGCTGCCAATCTCCTGTTCTACCACATCTCAACTCACTGTCATGGTGATGAAAGCAGTTTGTGACATGGAGCATGATCCTGCTGGAAGGAGCCGTTAGAAGATGGTGAACTGAGGCCATGAAGGATGAACACGCTCAGCAACAATACTCAGATAGACTGAGACATTCAGACCATGACTGATAGTATTAAGAAGAAAATATTCCCCACACCATCACACCACCACCATCAGCCTGGACTGTTGACACAAGGCAGGTTGGTCCATGGATTCAGACTCTGACCCGACCATCTGCTGCCTCAGCACAAATCCAGACCCATCAGACCAGGTTTTCAGCTGTCCAGTGTTAGTGAATCTGTGTCCAGTGCAGCCTCAGGTTTCTGGTCTTGGTGAGAGGAAGTGGAACCTGACATGGTCTTTTGTTGTTGTAGTCCATTTACTGAGCTTTTGCTCACTGCATGTTGTTTTTGGCTCCATTCAGAGTAAAAACTCTAGAGACTGTCGTGTGTGAAAATCTCAGGAGATCAGTAGTTTGAGAAACACTCAAACCAATGTCTGACACCAACAATCATGTCACAGTCAAAGTCATTTTTCCTCTTTCTGCTGTTTGATGTGAACATTAACTGAAGCTCCTCGCCTGGATCTGCAAGATTTTATGTGATTTACTGCTGCTACATGATTGGCTGACTGGATTATTGCATGAATAAGCAGGTGTTCCTAAGGTTTGTGAGTGTACATTTTGACGGAAATGTAATTGCGACTGGATTATGTTTGGTTGATTATGTTGAATGGGATTTCTAGAAGACTGGGTTGAGCTGACCCAGGCACCAGAAACCTTAGCGTATCCTCTGTTTTCCATATTTCAATGCATATAAGTATCACACCTTTAGTAATCCATATTGAAAGGAGTAGTTTGGCATTTTGGCAGATATACTCATTGCATTCTTGTCAGGAGTTAAATGAGAAAACAGTTACCACTCATGGTTAACTTAGTTTAGCAGGACTGCTGGGAAACCGCTGGCTCTGTCGCATAAAACTTGTCGAGGCAAACTGAAGTTTCAGCCAGGAGAGGGCTGGGTTATCTTAGCTCAGTATAAAGACTGGAAACAGGTGGAAACAGCTGGGAAGTAAGCCTTGAAAGTTGACTAATGAATGTATTATATGTTGCTTTTTTAAAAAATCTGTATAAAAACTGAAGTGTGAAAACAACAGGTTGTGGTTTAACGGGGGATCAGGAAGTCATTGCACCTAGCCAGGAAATACACCAGCACATATAACCCTGTAAAACGATAGCTTGACACATTCAAACTTTGTTTCTTGCATGGATTAAACAAACCAGAGATGGGTTAACTGGTGAGCTTTAGTGATGCTGGTAGACTTTTCTTCACCATTGGAGAGAGCCAGGCTATCAATTCCCCCCTGCTTCCATTGTTAATGCAAAGCTGAGCCATTCACCTCCTGGCTAAAACTTCATATTTAGCATGCAGACATGAGAGTGATCTTA